>NW_022196905.1:33789377-33817539 GCF_008632895.1 Mastomys coucha | reverse complement strand
CCTTCTCCTCTTCCTTCTCCTCGTCCTCCTCCTCTTCCTCCTGTTGCTCCTACCCATCCTTCTCTGTCTCAGAGAACATACACCCTGCACCAGAGAACTTGGGCTGACTGATTTGCATCTGAACAAATGAGCGACACTGAGGGACAAAGAGATAATGTGTACAGAAGAAAACAACCAATGTATACATCTCTATCTGATATGTACCAGATCCTGCACCAGCCTCCACACATGGAAGTAGTATGTGCCAGAAAGGCAAAAAGCAAAAGTCTAGATAATAATATGGTAAGAGAAAGAAACTGCTTTAAAAGCCTCCAAGCTTGTGCAATCATTTTATTTGGTTAGTGCAAGTGCAGGCTAATGATAGTATTCCTGTGTTTTCCAGATGTATCAGGGGAAGGTCTGAGAGCAGAAAGTTAGGTGTTCATGTCATGGAGGGGCAGGATCTGAAACCCAGCATGCTCTGTAAGGTGAGCCTTTCTCAAGAAGGGTTATAATGTAGAAGGAGCTATCAAGATAAAAACAATGCACTTACTTTATAGGTCTCTTATATAAAGCAGACTGACCTTGGGACTCTACATACTACAATAGAGAGATAAAAGCTCAGAAATGAGGAATTTTCCATAGACAGCTGTAATTAGTAAGCTTTTTATGAAAGGCCTGTAGATGTCTAATTTTTAGGATTCCAAGGATTATGAAGAGTTTGCTAACTACTTTCTCTATCTTTGAAGATATTGAAACCAATTCTTTCATGATAGACAGATGTAATAAGAGCCATCAATGGTCTGACTACATGGATGAGCTACTCAAATGGCTTATATGCTATGGACCAGCTAGTTCAACAATGGAAGGTTCAAGAATCCAGTGGAATCTCAGGGTTGTTTTGATTTGCATTTTCCTGATGACTAAGGATGTTGAACATTTCTTTAGGTGCTTTTTAGCCATTCTGTATTCCTCAGTTAAAAATTCTTTGTTTAGTTCTGTACCCCATTTTTAAATAGGGTTATTTGGTTCTCTGGATTCTAACTTCTTGAGTTCTTTGTATATATTGGATATTAGCCCTCTATCAGATATAGGATTGGTAAAGATCTTTTCCCAATTTGTTGGTTGCCGTTTTGTCCTATTGACAGTATCCTTTGCCTTACAGAAGCTTTGTAATTTTATGAGGTCCCATTTGTCAATTTTTGATCTTAGAGCATAAGCTATTGGTGTTCTGTTCAGGAAATTTCCCCCGGTGCCCATGTGCTCAAGGCTCTTCCCCACTTTCTTTTCTATTAGTTTCAATGTATCTGGTTTTGTGTGGAGGCCCTTGATCCGCTTGGAGTTGAGCTTTATACAAGGAGATAACTGATCAATTTGTATTCTTCTATATGCTAACTGACAGTTGAGACAGCACCATTTGTTGAAAATGCTGTATTTTTTCAACTGGGTGGTTTTAGCTCCTTTGTCAAAGATCAAGTGACCAGAGGTGTATGGGTTCATTTCTGGGTTTTCAATTCTATTCCATTGATTCATCTACCTGTCACTGTACCAATACCATGCAGGTTTTTTAAATCACAATTGCTCTGTAGTAAAGCTTAAGGTCAGGGATGGTGATTCTACCAGATGTTCTTTTATTCTTGAGAATAGGTTTTGTTATCCTAAGATTTTTGTTATTCCAGCAGAATTTAAAAATTGCTCTTTCCAAGTATGTGAAGAATTGGAATTTTGATGGGGATTGCATTGAATCTGTAGATTGCTTTCATCAAGATGGCCATTTTTACTATATTAATCCTACCAACCCATGAGCACAGGAGATCTTTCCATCTTCTGAGATCTTCTATTTCCTTCTTCAGAGACTTGAAGTTCCTGTCATACAGATCATTTACTTGCTTAGTTAGAGTCAGACCACCTCACACCAGTCAGAATGGCTAATATCAAAAACTCAGGTGGCAGCAGATGCTGGCAAAGTTGTGGAGAAAGAAGAACACTACTTCATTGCTGGTGGGATTGCAAGCTAGTACAAGCACTCTGGAAATCAGTGTGGTAGTCCCTCAGGAAATTGAACATAGTACTACCAGAGGACCCAGCTATACCACTCCTGGGTATATACCCAGAAGTTGCTTCAACATGTAATAACGATACACACTCCACTATGTTCATAGCACCCTTTTTTATAATAGCCAGAAACTGGAAACAACCCAGATGTCCCTCAACAGAGGAATGGATACAGAAAATGTGGTACATTTACACAATGGAGTACTACTTAGTTATTAAAAACAATGAATTTATAAAATCCTTAGGAAAATTGATGGATCTGGAGAATATCATCCTGAGTGAGGTGAGCTAATCACAAAAGAACATACATGGTATGCTCTCTGATAAGTGGATATTAGCCCAGAAGCATGGAATACTCAAAATACAATTCACAGACCACAAGAAACTCAAGAAGAAGGAAGAACACATTATGGATACTTTGCTCCTTCTTAGAAGGGGGAACAAAATACTCATGGAAGGAGTTGCAGAGACAAACTATGGAGCAGAGACTGAAGGAAGGACAATCCAGAGACTGTATCTAGGAATCCTTCCCATATTCAATCACCAAACCCAGACACTATTGTGGATGCCAACAGGAGCCTGATATAGCTCTCTCCTGAAAGGCTCTGACAGTGCCCGAATAATACACAAGTAGAGGCTTACAGTCACCCATTGGACTGAGCACAGGGTCCCCAGTGAAGGAGCTAGAGAAAGGACCCAAGGAGCTGAAGGGTTTGCAGCCCCATAGAAGGAACAACAATATGAACAACTAGTACCCTCAGTGCTCCCAGGGACTAAACCACCAATCAAAGAGTACACATGGTGTGACTCATGGTTCCAGCTGCACATATAGCAGAAGATGGCCTAGTCGGTCATCAATGGGATTAAAGGCCCTTGGTCCTTTGAAGGTTCTATGTCCCAGTTTAGGGAAATGCCAGGGCTAGGAAGCAGGAGAAGTGAATTGGTGAGCAGGGAGAGCTGGGAGGGAACAGAGTTTTTTTGATTTTTTTTGTTTTTTCGGAGGGGAAACTGGGAAAATTGATATCATTTAAAATATAAATAAAGAAAATATCTAATAAAAAATAATCCAGTGGATGTTCATTTACAAGGCTGAATGTTTCAGCTAGTCTTCAATAGATTCTAGAATCAAAAAAAAAAAAGGCTCTAGTGAAAAATGGACTTGTCAACAGAAATCCAAGCCACTTGTGTTGATAATAACTCCAAATGTACTCAAGTGGACAACCAAGAATAGCTATCATAGCTCACCTAAAGAAAAATGTGCATTTTATTGGTTCACATAATAGAAAATTCTGAGGGATTTGCTGGTACCAGACACTGCTGGATGTAGACATTCAGTATCATCAAGGTAGATACACTAGTCCCCCTCCTGCAACTGTATTCCTAATACTGGATTTCCTCTTAGGGTGTTCTTTTGGAAGAATGTTGTGGCTATTCATACTGCAGGCTTTTGTGTGCATTTATGTGTGCCCAGTAAAACAAAGAAGTAATGTTTTTCAATAATAACAAAATTTTCACATGCCTCTGATATATATGACTGGTGTCACATGTTCCTTTAAATATAACTCAGATTGGATCACAAGCTCACACCCATCTTGACCACCAAGCCCATACCTATATCACAAGGCCACATTTGTACCACAGGCTCACACACATTTACAACCCACATCTGGAGAAAAAAGCCAGCACTTGCATCATAAGCCCACATTTGGAGCATAGACCTATATATTGTCCCAACCTGATATCTGGGTCAAAAGCCTAGATCTATAGCTTATACACACTGGGCTTTGCTAGAAAGGACTGGATAAAATTGAGGACCCCTTATAAGTGGTATGAAATGACAAAGAGGATGTTGTCTCAATGAAAAGATGCTAGCTAGTGTCAGAAAAGGAAGAATAAATTCTAGAAGATGTAGACAATATATGAACATCCCTTTTAGGGTCATACTATTCTACTGCACATCCATCTTTTCTTAAATATTTCCTAAATTTCTAAATTCAAAGAGCAATTGTGACCAAGAAGCACTCCCATTACCCTGAACTTTCTGTAAATGTAAAGTCTCAGGCTTTGGCGTTCAGACCCACTGAACCAGCAACTGCGTTTTAATAAGACTCCTCTGAGAGTAACATGAACATGAGTATTTGAGATTCTGTGATCCAAAGCTGTTCATCTCTGTTTCTGGATGCATCCCTCCAGTCAAACAATGAACTGTATTTTGGGAATGAGAAAGGCTTGATTGTGGATTCCCCCATCAGTTACCAAGCTCTACAATTATGGACTGGTCACTTTTTGCATTCTATCTTTGTTTTCTGATGTTGTAATCAAGAGTGAAAGAGAGGAGCTGGTGAGATGGCTCAGTGGGTAAGAGTATCAATTGCTCTTGTGAAGGTCATGAGTTCAAATCCCAGCAACCACATGGTGGCTCACAACCACCCGTAATGAGATCTGACGCCCTCTTCGGGTGCATCTTAAAACAGCTACAGTGTTCTTATAATAAATACATAAATAATAAATACATTTAAAAAAAAGAGTGAAAGAGATTTGAATTAGAAGTGTTCTAAGATCAGGTGATTGCTCCATGGGTAAAGAGCTTGTGGTACAAGCTTGAGGACCTGAATTTGGATCTCCATCATCCTGTGAAAAGCCAAGGATGACAGCATACATCTGTGACTTCTGTTTGTGAGACAGAAATACATGGATCACTTGGAGCTTACTGGCCAGTCAGTGTAGGTAAGACCACAAGTTTCAGGTTTAGTGAGAGACCCTATCTCAAAAACAATGGAGAAGTAATTGAGGAAGACTAAGATATCTTTATATTACCATCTGGCCTCTGCAGGTATCATCATAGCATCTGTGCATGAGCACAGACACACAGGCAACATACCCCATGTATGTGTGTATCTCTTTCTCTCTGTCTCTGTTTCTCTGTCTGGCTCTCTGGCTCTCTGGCTCTGTCTTCTCTCTCTGAGTTTTCTGAGTTCTCTGTCATTTTCTGATCTTTCAAAGTTCTGTGGTTTCTCAAATATCAAAATGGATGATAATTTGGGGACCTTAAGGACACAATAAAAGATGTTCGATAACTATCAAAGAAGAAAGATTCAGACATGCAGTTTGGAATCTAAACACTTACATTTTCAAGAGGTGGGCCAAAGGGCACTAGTTAAAATGAATGTTATGTTCAATGGGTGTGCTTCTTGCACACCAGAACCTTGTGTCCTAGAGCAATGAATTGAAGAGAGACATGTGCATAGTAGCAAGCAAAGTGATAAAGTTTCTAAGAAAGCTTATGTTTCCAAAAGAGAACACCAGCTAGAGCAGAAGGATATCTCAGGAGCTCAAAGAGCCCCACTGCACAAAGGATCTGAGATATTATGTCACAGAGGACTTAAGTTCATTTCCATAGCACACACTTACAGATTTTCTATATGTGCCCTTTTACATGGGGATCTAGACACAATTTCATGACTGGCATGTCTCATTTGTAGCTTAAGTCCCTGCTCAGGAGGGTACATTTTAGTGTTATAATGTTCTACTTCATTACAGTGGCATTATGTAAGGGTCTTTAGAGAAAGCTATTTCCCCAGCCTGGTTGGAGATTTGACATTCCAGTTGGGTGGATCAATCACCTTGCTAAAGAATTAGCCATCAAGATGTTGGGAACACTATAACAGTGCTAAAGATATTAGGTGGAATAACTATCCCTTTGAGGAGATCATGTACTTTTCATTCCCAGAAACTCTGTCCTCTGACACAGTCACAGGGAGTCACCATGAAGTTTTGTTGGGTCTGCCTACTTTTTTGAGTCAGGACTCTAGAAATCATTAACTTTCTTTTCTTTCTCTTTCCTAAGCACACCATTCCTGACTCTAAGGTTTCACTCTTTCTCTTAAGCTCCTCTTCCTGCCATGTGATTTCTTCTACAGCCCATGACCAAGCTCAAATTCTTCTTCCTCCTCTTCCTCCTTTTTCCTCCTCCTCCTTCTTTTCTTCATCTTTTTCTATTTCTTCTTCTTCCTTTAGGCGATTGCCAAGATTTATAACATTCTTGCCCTGGGGTTTGTCTTTTACATTACAAACAAAACAAAACAACAACAACAATAACAAAAACTATCTTTCACTTTCCTTGTGAGTCTGTTCTTGAAATTTTTTTCATTAACATTAATGAGATGAAGAACTCCAAGATGGGACCCTTGATTTTCCTGTAATAACAGGTCATCATGGGTACTCTGGCCAGCACCAGTGGGAGATTTTAGTTGCCCACAGCCAAGGGGTTTCCAGCCTTCCTCTTGACCAGCTGTTTTGTTTTGTTTTTATATTTTTTGTATATGCTGATTTGTAAGTCTTTATACAAGGCCTTCTAACTCCACTAACTAGAAACTAGAGGGTCTCAACACGGAACCCTCTAGAGCTAAAAAAATCTAGAAGAGACTATATAACATGTGGAAATCGAAAACTGGTGCTATATGTTTCTCTAAGGAGAGACTGCAGGAAAATGAGGCATGCAGAAGCCAAGACTGAGAACCTGGGGAAAGAATCCAGGTTCTACCTGGAGGAAGCAAGGTAAAATTTATGCCTTAGCCATCTTGTAAGCCAGAGCTCTGGAGCACTGAGGGAAAGCTTTAGCATTAAAGCCTACCTCTCTTGACTCTGTTAATTGCTCTTCAGAATATAAAAGAAATTAAATAACAACCTCTCCAATTAAATAATAGCAGCTACCACTTCCTGTGGTAATGAGAGTGATAGATCTCCTGTAATTAATCCCGAGCCCCCAGGAGCTGCTTTCACCCCTTGGAAATAGCTCTCAGCCGTTCTCTTTTCAATGGAACTCTGAGGCTTTCTAGGTGCGTTTTATGTTCAGTGTGTTATTAATACCCCAAATACCTCTGTGTAAAACATTAATTGCCTGCCTGCCAGCTTGCACCTGATTCTGAATACCTGACTGTTGGAGCTAAATCCATCAGCATGCTTTGCTTGGTGGCTGACCTCACGGGTGGTGTCTAATGGAATCTGTGACTGCCCTGCCCTGCCCTCTTCATCATATACAGGAGACTCATCAATATCCCCATCACCCTCAAGAAGGAAAACACATTATACAGCAGACAGCAGACAAAAGCAGGGCACTGTCTCACTTGAGGGTGCTCCTTGTTTGTGAGCCAGCATCCCGGGGAGCAAGATAAAGAGATAATGGCTTTGGTATAAAGCTCAGCTGGATGTCTGTAAGGAACTTACTGCTAACAGCTCCCCACAGTTTTGTCTGGAAACAGGGGGAGAGACAGGAGAGATTGTCAGCCAAGTTGATCCTTGACTATCGGAGAAAGTCAAGGATCTCAGCTAGGCATCTTGTCTCTTTGTTCTTGAATACATGTATCCTCTAGAAGCCATAACACAACTTCAGGCTCCATCCATGACTTGGGCCAGGTTGGTGCTGTCCATGAATGTATGTATTCCTTAGAAGCTGCAAAACAACCTTGGTTGTAGGAGGAACATAGGCAAGCAGGCCCAGCTGCGATGCTGGCATATGCATTGCTGATACTGCCTCCCTGAGACAACCTAGATTCTGCCAGCATGGCTAGAGATAGCTGGTGCTGGATCAGGTGATGGAGCAAGCCACTGAGAAAAAGTCAGGGTCATTTCTGGCTACTTGAGAGCCAATGAAATGCTGGGAACTCTGTTCTTAAAGAATCAGAGGATTCTTCCTCAATGAGCCAATTGAATCTGTATTTATAGGTCTTTGATCTTTACTGTAGAATTCCAGCCAGTATCCTTCACTATACCTGTTCCCTTCTCAGCCTGAAGATCCAGGTTACATAGTGTGATTTAGTTCAATATAAAGTACCACTAGCTCAGTGGCTAAATGGACTTGAGTTTCAATCATCTACAGACTGCGATGTCCATAGTTGTCCTGGAAACAAAACAATCCTATGAACACTAGTGGATGACTGCAACTTCCACACAGCTGAGTGAGCACATGCTTTAGATTGACCATGTCCAACATTGAACTCTTGAGTTCCCTGTCCCAAGTCTAGAGCCTTCTAATTTCCATTCAATTGCAGACTTGCATTCTCAGCAATGCTTCTCTGCAGCTTCCAGAATCATCCTCACCAGCCAGTTTTCCTGTATCCACTCTGGACCAAGCCATGGTTTTCTCTGTGATGAGTGGCTGCAGATATATCCTCCTATTAGAAAATCCTTTGCTGACATTTAGAATGAAATCCAAGTCCCCTTGGTCTTTACAAAAGTCTGCATTGTTTGGATAGTACCCACCTTCTAACCATTATTTCTCTTACCTAGTTGGCTAATGCAAAGTGCTTCCTTTCCTAGGAGAGCTCGCTTACCAAGCTCTTCTTGGAAGTAGACCATACTTACTACTATCCTCAGACCTATCCACCAGATACTCCACTTGTGTGCAACATCATGTCTGGACGTATGACATTCCTTTTAATATTTTTTCCTTTATTAAAGATTCACTTTTTAGTATGTGTATATGTTTGAGGGTGTGTGTTTGTCTGTGTCTATGTTGTGTGTGTTTCTATGTGGATAGATGCATGTGAGTACAGGTGCCCACAAAGGACACAAGAAGGCAGGAAATCCCCTGGACCTGGAATTATACACAGCTGTAAGACCCTTGATGTGAGGGTTATGGGATCTAAATTCTAATCCTCCACAAGAGCAACAAGTATGCTTAACTGCTGAATCTCTTTAGGCCCCTCCTTTCAGTCTTTGGATAGCAAATTAAAACAAAACCAAAAAAAAGAAGTAAACCCTAAAAGCTGTTGCCCAGAGCATACCTAGTAACTTTGCTGCTAATGTACTCTGCATTACTCCATCCTTTCATTTAATATGCTGTGTATTCTTTTGTTTGGCTGTGTTTTTGCATTTACTGTTATCTTTATGACCCTTGCTGTAACGTAGAGCCTTGAAGGCCAATGCTCTTTTTCCTCTTCTATGAAAGAAAATAACAAAGATGTAATGATATTTAAGACTGGATATTTAGAAGCAGTTTACACAAATTACTATGTTTTCCAAATTATCTCTATTGTAAGTTAAGAAGAGGCAAAGGGGGCATTTTGATTCGGGGATACATCCTAAATGAGTGATATATGATCTCCAGCACTTAGCAGCTTGGGAGAATGAGGGGAAACTACCAGGTTGGTAAGTCTCAGCATTTTTGTCTTTTAAATGGTGATCATAATTGTGCATATTTCATAGGATTTGAGAGGATTAAATTAGAAAATGTGTATAAAGTGCTCAGCAAATTGCATAGCAAAGGAGTTATACCCTCCCAGTATTAGTTGCAATTTTATTTGAAATAAAATTATTGGTGTTGTTAGGGTAGAGAACTGAAAAATATAAAAGAAAAACTAATAATGCCCAAGGTATTTCAATTTATTTGATGTAAATTCATTTCATTTAGAGTTATGAATATTTGTTAACACTGTAGAATGAAGTCTTAGGTGTAGAACACAGACTCACAAATAAATGAATGAATGTATAACCTACAATATAGTAAAATGGAAAAATTTTTTTAAGCTGAATTAATTTGTTTACTCAAAATCATTTATTGATCACCAACTGTGTGATGTTATTGTATGTAATGTGGAAATTGTGGAGAGCAAGCAAATGTACCTACAATGAAGTTTATATTAAGAAAAATAATAAAGAAAATAAGTCGCATGGTGGCTAATGATTTTATATAGGTGTCTCACCGAGAGCCTCGTTAATAAGGTGACATTAAAGAAAATATTGGTAGGAAGTGCATACATAAGCTGGGTGAATATCTATGAAACAACAATCATGATACAGAGAAAGCATGGCCCAGAGGTTGGAGATGCACAATAATCATTCAGCTAGCTCTTCTGGAACAGGGATAATAATGGGATAGTAATGGAAATGGAGGACAGTGAGGTCATAGTACACAGATGTATTGGACTACCAGGACAATGAAAATATCTTGACTTCTATTGTGGATAAGAAAGAAACGCTGCAAGGAGCCAGGGAGTGGGGTGGGAGAGCATGGGGGATGTCAGCTGTGATGCTTTCAGGACTTTGAGAGTCAATTGCAAGTACAGATGCTGAGATGCCAATAAGTCCAATGTGGATCAGGATGAGAACAAGGGCAGTAGTGACACAAGTGGTCAGAGTCAGGACCCACTAGCAGATGACGTGCGGGCATGACATGATACAGTCTGTGAGGATGCCAGAATAGAGATGCACATTTGGGCATAGCTATTTTTATGAGCTTCCTGCGTGATGTGCCCACGGGTGCTTTCCATTTGAATGATGATCTCTCTAGATTGTGGTTATTAAAGATCTTCAAGAATCTCTCTCTCTCCCTCTCAATAAGAATTCACAGTGATCACAGTCACATGACATTCAGGGATTTTTTTTTTGTCTGGTATATAGGAATAGGCAATGAAAATTTCTCAAAGTTTATTTCTTATAACATGTTCCCCCATGAAAGTTGAATGAGTGGCACAGGCAAACACCCAAAAACGTTTATTAAAGACAAAGCTAAGCAAGTATTTTTACCAAGGCAATCAGATATATTATACATTATAACATTCTAAGGTCCAGCATGCTCGGGTGCATTGGATCCTGTTGCAGGAATTATATAAAATGAATCCACCACGCAAACTCGCTTTCCCACCGGGCCGTATACTGTTTGGCCTCAATACTAAGCTCCAGCTGGGTTTTGTTATTTTCTCCAAGCAAGCTACATCTCGCTCTCATGCAACTCTTTACACACCCCCATAATTATTCATCTAAGTAGCGCCTAAGACCCAATAAGTAAAGCATGATTCTTAAGGCCTTAATATCCAATCAAATTTATATAATAATAAAATCACAATTTACAAGATGCTAATACAATACTTTCAGAACCAAATAATAAAAACAACATTCTCACCCAATTAATCTATTTTGTAAAAACCTTTGCTCGGGGGGTCTGGCTCGTCCTTTTCATCTGCATCCATGATGACGACTTTTTTTCTACTCTCCTGACCCCTCTTCCTCCTCCTGCTCCTGACCTTTTTCCTCCTCTAACTCTAGCTCCACCTCTCTATTCTTGTCCAATCACAGGCCCGTCACTGCCCTATTGTGATTGGACAGAGAAAATGCGACAGCAGGATCCTTCCAAAATTCTCAGTTCCTTAAAATGTGACATGAGAATTAGGCTTCCAAAGAAGTCATTAGGATAAACTGAGGCCTGATGAACCGCGCCCTAAACCAACTAGAATAATGTGCTTACAACTTTGGAGATTAGGGTGCAGTTACACAGGGATGGAAAGCTGATCATCTGTGGGAAAAGGGGTCAGCCATAAGTCATGGAAAGAGGCCTTGGAAGACTGTCTTGGCATCGTGATCTTGACTTCTAACCTCCAAGACTGTGAGAAAGCAAATGTGTTTGTTCAGCCACCAATTCTTTGATATTCTGAAGTACAGCATAAGTTAACTAATAGAGAAATTTTCTCCCTTCACAGAGGTTTGGTTCTCTTCCAAAGTACAAATAGAGAAGTGAGGTCTCTGAGGAAATACAAGAGGCAACAGGCAGGTGACAGATCAGCAGGAAGTCCCTAGAAAAAATAGAACTGACTTTGTAATCACTACAGGTAAGCTTACCAGGAAACAGAAACTGAAGCAGGAGTAAATAAGGTTTCATACAAAATGTCCACAGAAATTTATCTTGAAGGTTTTTTTTTTTGTTTTGTTTTTTTTTTTTAATGTATGTGTGTGAGTCTCATTTCATGCATGTGTGTAAGGGTGCCCTCTGAGTACAGAAAGGGGTGTGTGTGCTCCCATGAAGCTGGAGTTATTAATATCCAATGTGGGTGGTGGGAAGTAAATTCAGGTACTCTGGAAGATCAGCAAATACTTTTAACCACTCAGCTGTCTCTCCATCCCTGGTAGTATTTTAGTTACTCTAAGAGCAGGAACACTGCTAAGGGCTTTCAAAGGCACAGAGAATACGCAAGTAAAGTGAACCATGCTTCCCAGTTCTCTGGAGGGGACTATTCACATTGGCTGATGAGATTTGAAGTTGAGGCTTGTTGAAATTTAGGAAGAATGATGAGTAATAATAGCATTTGCCACTTCTTATGCTTAAGATGTCCTGTGTACAAACTGTTCTGGTTGCTTCTTGAGAGAGATCGACTGGCAAATTTCTTGGTGGTATGCTCTATAGCAGCCAGCCTAGAAATACATTGCTTTAGGTAGAAAGGAAGGTATGAAAAAAACAAACAAACAAACAACAACAACAACAACAAAAAACTAAGGCTTCAATCAAGGCTCTGCTTTGCTACTTTCTACTATTATCACTGAGGTTTATGATCTAAGTGATAACTTCTCATTGCATGAGCCAGTGAGCTGATGCTGGGAAAAGGCCTCGTTCAATAGAAAATTTGAGAGGACAGGTCCCAAGAATACTATTTACTACTTAGGAGACAGTGTGAAAAGCATTTGACTTTGCTTTTTCAGTGAGATGAAAGCACAACTATTCCCTGTGTTGTGTGACAGAGTTTTGAAAAGCAAATGATATAGCAAACATAACACCATCGATGTGGCTCTTTGTTTGTTTTAGATACTTTATAGCAGTTTTAAAAATCAAAAAATTATTCAAGAGTGTAAGACAGGCGCCTGGGCCCTGGAATCTGATGTAGGAGCAGAAGGAAAATAGAAAGTCACTTTGGTATGGTTTTGATCAATGACTACCCAGGGAAAACCAATCTGCAAATGCCACTAAGTAGAATGAATTTGGATAAAAGTATAGAGTTTCTCTGGAGTAAAGAACTGAAAGCAACATTTTAAGCTGGCCTTGACTGCTGTGGGTGATAGAGAATTTCAAGTTTACACTGAAGAGTAGGAGCAGAGAAGATAATCAATATGTGATATTATTTAACTGGATTTCATGGACCCAGTGAGATCGATGGTTCAGTGGTTAAGAGTGCTTGTTGCTCTCCCAGTAGGTAAGAGTTCAGTTACCGGATCATAACTGTCTGCAATTCCAGTTCCAGAAAATCCAACTCAGTCTTCCAGCACCCATGGATATCTTCGCACATGTGGCATAAACTCACCTAGAAACACATAAATGAAAAGCAGAAATAAAACAGAGTACATTTTACTACATAAACTTAATACTTCTGAAGAAAATGAGATTTCGTCCTATAAGGCGGGACTTCAGACCCTCCTATTTGCATATTTACTCATATTCCTACCCTCGTAATGCATTGTATTCACTTTTAGTCTGGTGTAATGTTTTTACTTAAGCATGACAAAGATGAGCATCTCATATAATACGAGATTTGCTACAAGCATTAACATGGCAGTAGTCAGCGAAATGCCATCTCATTGTAAAGACAAAGTAAATGAAATCTTGTGTGTTCGTATCAAATCCTTATCTATGATGAGTAGCAAATTAAAATACTAACCTCACTCTTGTCCTAAGCTCTTTAAAAAAAGAGGACTGAAAAAACAAAGTTACATTTTTATCTATTGAATCTAGTAAGAGTGATGATTCTGGGTGATGCTAAGTGTGCATTGTGAGCTCCTTGTAAGCATCATCCACCTGCTAATCATACTAGTCATAACATACTTTTTTTCTCTTTTTAGTAAACTAAAAAAATATCTTGGAAAAGTGATATTTTGCCTGCTTGGTATGAAGTTACCCAATTGTCTAAGCAAGAATAATACTCTTCCTCAATTTAAGAAGTGCAAAATTGAGAGACATGACTAAGCATAATCATGTCCTTAGTTTATGTATCCACAGGGCTAGAAAGCATCTAGAGAAGGAAACATTTTCATGAAATCACTGAGTGGCAGGGTTATGCATGTGGTATGTTTAGATCCAGGAGGCATAATCAATAAGGAAAGCAGTGATGGGTAAAAGCAAACTTGATGGAGAGGGAAAAATAGTTCCCTAGTATCAAGTCAAATGAAAGTACCAGAGCAAAGCATTCTGTGAGGGCACCAAGGGTGCTAGAAACAAGATGGGATATGAGACTTAAGTAAGGCAGGGAGCACCGATCAGAGACTCCTGTGTGAAGAGGTTCATTGTGGTGGAGCCTGCACTGAGATAGGAGCAGGGATTTGTGGCTCAAATTAATGTAAAAGAGATAAATAAAAATCAGGAATCAGAATATTTCATATTTGCCTAAAATTATACAATATATAAGTATATATGTATACATATATACATATCATAAATACAGTTATGTCACTTAGGCTGGCAATGTTCCCAAGAAGAGCCAAAAAACAACTAACATAAAACCCAGCAGGAGGCATGAGAAACCTCTCTTCCAGTTGTATGGTCAGGATAAACCAATTGATTCCCAAAACAAAATAGGCTACTGCTGTTATCATTTGTCACATCAGAATTTGATGCTAAGTTCCTATTGCTGAATTACCTGTGGCTGGGGGATGGGAAGGGAGGGTGGTCATAGATCTTAGAAAAAAACCCAGTACCATCACTTAACTAGACCAACAGTTTTCTTAAGTGCACTCTAAAACATATTCATATATTCATGGATAAATATTGATATCACCCATAATCAAAGAAGCTTCTCCTTAGAACAAAAGGAGACAGAAAATTCTAACTAGTCATAATGCAAAGATCAAGAGATTGCAGGGACCCCAGCCACAGCAAAAAGGTCTAAAACACAACTCTTCCACCTAACAACCTATTGTGGAAAAGGAGATAGAAAAGGTGTAAGAGCCAGAAGACCAGAAAGTTTGGTGTGGTATCTCCTAGAAATCAGGGAGGCTATACCAATGGTACCTCAACAACAATATGGTTTCCTAAGCAAGACCTGAGCAGTACAATATGAATAGATATGCTGATGTAAAAGAGGGAATCTCAAAGAGTCCTACCACTAGACAATTAACTATAAGATACTAATGACTACCAAGAGAAGAAAGATTAGCCTATCCCAGGGTCACTGTATCACTAACCTACTTGATAACCCAACACAAAGTGGTTAGCCTATTTTATTTATATAATTATTCATTGATATGTATGTGTATAAAAATTGCTATTAAAGGAACCAGAGGCCTTCAAAAAGAGAGTGAGGAGGACATAGAAGGAGTTAGAAGGAGAAAGGGGGAGAGGGGAAATGATATAATTATAGTTTAAATTTAAAAATTGAGATAATCAAATGTTCTGATTATGTCAATAATCAGAGTATAGCAGGGAATAAGAAGGTGCTAAGACATGAAACACTCAAAAAGAGAGACTATTGCATAGATCTTAATTCTCCGGAGCAGCCAGGTAAGAGTTCCATCCCAACCTCATTATCATTTCTAGTACCCACATCTGTTGCACTGCTCTTGGCTATTGCTTGTTCCTGACTCAGGGAACATCTCATGATCAGCTTGCCTTTTTGTGATATTTTCCCCATTGTCATCATCCAAGGCAAACTTCAGAAATCTCAGGAATCTGGCAGAAGCGTGTGTTCCCTCTTCAGCTTGATCATTGTGGTACAAAATTATAAACCCTAAGTGAAGAGCTTACAATATGAGCAATATCAGTCAAAGATGCAAGCATTTGAAAAATTATAACTCAGATGAGTTAGACACTGCTTGCTCAACACAACAAAGAAACTAAGATGATTATGGAAAGAGTGATGAGGGAAAAACAAGGATGTATGTTGAAAGAGACCAGTTGGGGCCTGGATTGTGTCATGAACTGGAGACAGCCAGTGCATTTCATGCTGGACTTTGGTAGGATACAGCAGGAGAACTTAAAGCATTATATAATGGGCTGCTATATTTAGGACAGCAGATGTTAAAGGAAAGCATCTACTTTAGAAAAATATGCCACCATTAAGGGAAAAATAGGATTTTTGCATTTGAAACAAGATTGGAAAATTGTAAAAAATACAAACATGCAGAGAAAAGGTCTGTAGAAAATTGAAATATTATAGCAGAGATTGAAAATGTCAGCAAAAGAGGAAATAAAGTTAAAGATGTTTTTCCCAAAGCAGAACAAAATGACAGTAGAATGAAAAATGGCAGAAAAAAGATTAAAGTGTTAGAGGATCAGAGGAACCTCCATAACTGATTAGTCTAACTTCTAGATAGATGAAATAAAAAAAGAAGAAAAGCACAGGTGGGAGTTTTCTAAGGGAGAAAAATAAAAATAGTGAGGACAGACCCCACTTATGCTCCTAAAACAAAATACATGATAAGAGCAACATGAGGAAGAAAGTGTTGAGTTTGTTCACAGATAGAGAATATAGTTCATCAAAACAGGAATGTCATGGTGGCAAGAACCAGAGAGATTAATGCTAGTACTCAGCTTGCTTTCTATTTTTAATCAACCCAGTTGGGGTAGGCTGGCCCAATTTAATTCACATAATAGAGCTGTCAAAGGCAAATGTTTACAAAATTTAAGTGAATTGTGTGAATGACTTCAGAGGACCATATGAACAATAGCAACAACAACACAATAAAAAAACTGAATCTAGATAATCTGGATGATCTCTCATAGACCCACTCAAAAATTTGTCTCTAATATGATTCTAAAATCATGCCAAGAATCACAATCAATATAATTTATCATATCATGAAAGTTTCACAATGAATTAAGCAAAACACACACACACTAAGAAAACAGAATAGTATTAGACTTCACCAAATCAATATTTGGAGCACTAGTACAGTGACTTCAACAATCTAACAATAGGAACCTTCTATCCCAGGTAATATATTGACTATTTTTTCTACCTAGCTAGCCCATCATCTAAGTGTGATGAACATAACCATATGGATCCACTAAAGAGAATAAACTAAAAATGAATCTAATGCTCCCTAAAAGTTAAGATAGCTACACAGAATAAGTCTGAAGTGAAAACCAAGATATTGGTTATACATAAGCCTCATAGACAACAGTTCAGACAACATAAGCAGAACAACTGAGAGTACCATGGAGAATCTTCAAGAGTCACGGAATTCAAGTAAACAACAACCGAGTTTATAGTTTCACAACAAAGATGATTTCTTCTAACAGTTACCTACTCTGACTGAGACCTAAAAAACTTTTTATTCTATCATAATGGTAGATGTCAAATTTATGTTGAGAATAAGTTGTAAAGATAACAAATATAGCCAAAGTATTATGTAAGCCAATTAAGGTTAACACTTACATAAACAACATATTATAAATTTGAGTATAATTTATTCAACACAAGTACTAATGAATTTGGGTCCATGTTGTTTAAAAAGATTATACTCAATGATGGGTGGGAGGGGGGCTGCAGGGGGATGTAGCATTTCATCTATGAGAGAAGAACACAGATATTATCAAAGACTGAGAGAGAAATTATAGACAACATATACCATTTAACTGAGAATTGCTTTATGCATGTTTTTTGGTGCATATGTGAGAGGTCTTTTAGGACCATGAGTTAGTTTTTCAGTAGCTGTTGGAAAGCTGTCAAAAGCAAAGTTTTACAAAATTTAACTGAAACCTGTACTTACGAGAACCGTAAGAACTAACAAATTCAAAAGCTGAAAAATCCTACATTGTGCCTCCTTTTCGAAAAAAAATGTGACATTTTAGTGTCTGAAAGGATGATTATAATTTCTGATTAGTTAAAGGAGGTATAGGGTATGCTGAGGAGAATAAATGAAGAAACTACGGAGTCATCTTTCGTGTCATGAGCACATAGCTGGTGAAATCTACAACTTGAAAAAAAGGATTAATTTGTACGGAGCTGAGTTCCCTTCAAAGCAGGTGTCTTCAGCCACTAACACGGTAAAGGTAAGACTATATAGAGTATCAGGCTGCAATACATTACTTGTATCCATAGTGAAAAGGTCCTGGGGATTTATTTGTGTAAATCTTTTTTATTAGGCTTTTTATATTGTTTTGGTTGAGGCTCTTCATTTTCAAGATCTGTAATTTAGCATTATCTGCTCTCAAACTTACCTGTCTCATAAAGCTGTTGTAGTCATCAATGTAGTAGTTTTGGTTTTTGGTAATACATTTGACATTATAGCAGAAATATCTATATTTGGAAATATATAAAAAATACTAGAATACCCAGCTAAAGTTGATGAAATTATTGACTTTGGAGGATAGCAATTGGGGTAAGGAGGGTTGGAAATAGATACATTCTTTTTTTTTTTCTCCATCAGCCTGCTGTGCACAACTCTGATGAAAACAAACTGAAGGACCATTAACATGTTCAATGAAAAGACACTTGATGGATGACATAAGCCTAGAATACAACACAGATAAGCAGGGCTCCCTATTGCATACCAGTCAGAAATATGCACACATCACAATAAGCAGCATTTAAACATATAAATTAGTTCTTAAGTAAATCAAGGCTGTAGCACACAGAAGAAATTAAAATCTTATTATGGAATGTGTGAGTTTCCTGTTAGGGGATCTCAGCAAGTAAAGATCATGAGATAGATCATTAACCATAAAGCCAGGTCCCACAAATAACTTTGTCCAATGGCTTTGCCCAAGTTTTGCCTCAGTTCAGTTCCTATACAGAAGGAAAATAACCCCTCTGAGGTATTTTGACATATTTCTGTTTGTCCTAGTTAGGATTTCTATTGCTATAATAAAACACATGGCCAAAAGCAAACTGAGGAGGAAAAGGATTAGCTGGCTTACACTGCCATCTCATAATCTATCAGCATAGGAAGTCTGGGGAGGAACTTAAGACAAGAAGCTGGGGACAGGATCTGACAGAGAAGCCACGGGAGAGTATTACTTGCTGGCTTGTTTGTTCTAGGTTACTCATCCTGCTTTCTTATACATACCAGGTTCAGCTGCGAAGAGATGACACTGTCCAAACTTGATGGGGTCCTCCCACATCACTCTTTACAAGCCAGTCTGAGACAGGGATTTTGGTAATTATGATTCCACTTTCCTAGATATGTCTAGGTTTGTGTCAAGTTGACAAAAAATTGTATGCATGTTTAAAGATTAAACTTATATAATCTTTTTAGTCTGTGAATAAAACAAAAACTGGGTTCCAGTCTAGTGTTGTCCTGGAGGAATATAATATGGGGTAAAACTGCCAAGCATGCAAATATAAGTACTGTTTGATCTCACATATGTTGACTCTTAAAAAAAACAATAAATAAGTAAAAGTTGATTAGCTAAAGCAGAGTAGAATGGTAGCTAAAAGGAGTAGAGATGAGGTGCTGAAGTGGAGTTTAGAGAGCTGTCAAAGACACTTTTAGAAAAGCTGATGTGTGCTGAATTAAACTAGAAATATAATCCAATGCATGATAATGATATTTAATAAGAGTGTCACATCCTGGAAATTCACCGAATACCCTGTAGATTCTCTGATCATGTACACAAAGTCATTGTTTCCCCCTTTCCTCACTAGTTGCCAATGCTTCTTAGCTCTAGAAAGAATAAAGTCAGGTTCTCTTCTATGAGAAAAGAATAGTTGTATGCAACAATGGTGGAGAGAAAAACAGGAAACTAAATATCCTTAGAGGCATGGAGTTGTAGTTCAAATACTGTTGCTAGTGAGACTATAACTTTTGATCTGTGAAATTCCATTTTGTCATTGGAATATTACAACAATAAAACCTATTTTTATTGGTCACAGTTCAAACAGAAGTCACAAGACAAACCAGTCATTTTAACAGTGAGTAGATAATAAAATTGCTAGCTTAACATTAAACATATGAACTACAGAAAGAAGAGTAAGTGATAGAAGAGGATGGGGCAGAGGGAGAAGTTTGTAATTATGTCAAACAGAGACTTACAGTGTGGCAGTTGTACATTGAAAAATCTCAAGTCCCTCAGGAGTAGGAACATTGGGCTGGAGTTGGAGTCTCTGGAGCTTAGTATGTGTTATGTGAACATGCACGATGTATCTTTAAGTCCAGGATTCAGATCATGTAGGAGGAATGTTTTTAAGGATGCTTTTTACTAGATTTTAACATCATTGCAGCCTGGAAACAACTACTACTTGCAGAATACACATTGAAACAATCTTGCTTCCAGAGAAGAATTTTGTTCAGGGCCCATTAACTGGAATGGGAAGTTCCCTCATTCCCCAAGACTAAAATATGACACTTTTCTACTTTTGACCCTAACTAATAGCCACAATGGGGGTGATCAAAACTTTGTAGCTGCCAAAATGTGAATGTGGCTTGAAGAGCCCTATGGCCATCTCATAAATCAGATCATAGGAGGTCAAGGTTGATTCTGAAGTATGATAACTTAATAATTTTTCCTGTTCTGCCCATTGGCCCACTCAGCATGCACTTATACACATATTTCAATTACAAATGGCAACAAAAATCTGACTATACTATGCTACATTTTTTTTGATAAAAACATTTTCAATTTCTTTCCAAAATTAATAGGCAGAAATTCTACTGGTAATTGTTCCTATCTCTGGCAGACAATTGCCCATCTTTGCCTTATGTTAATTACACTTCCAAATTTAGGTACAGACTCAACTTTTATTTTCAGAAGGGTCTAAATAATTTGATAAATCAATAAGTAAATAAATACAATCCCCAGTTTAATTATCTATGCAAGTAAGTTGGAAAGGCAAAAAGAAAGAAGATTAGGACCGTGAATATACAGAAGCAAGTGTCTGGGAATAAAGGCGTGTGTTAGTATGGCAATGAAGATGAGAGTCTGAATCTCAAAAACTCTACCATTTTTTAGTTTTCTTTGTTTGTTTGCTTTTTGGTTTTTGTTTTGTTTTGCTTTGTTGTTGCTCTGGTTTTCCACAGGCTGCTATTCTTGACCATAGGATTACAAAGAACAATAGGGGAAAATCTAATGGCTATAGAAATCAGCGTATAAAGTGAACACAGCTATTCCAACATCTCATAAGAAAGACATGAAGCCACAATCAGGAAAAATAAAAACCCTTGTCTATCTAAAAGGAACATTTATGCATAAAATATGACAGCCATACATATATATGCACCAAATGCTGGGCCTCCACACGTCATAAACCATAATGTACATAAAAGATGAGGTGGACCCTATTGCGATAATAATGGATGACATCAACAAACCAATCTCATTACTAGATAGATTATTCCAACAAAATATTAATGGAGAGACCTCAAAGCTAAACTGTCCTGCAGATAAATGGCATGATGCATATACACAAAGATGCATTCTGTTCCATTCAAAGGAAAAGCAATACACATTCCTCTCAGCAGCCCAAAGAACCTTCTCTAAAAGAGATTCCAGGGCACAAATCAACTCACTCCTACCACATAAAAAGAATGCAAACAATTTACTGTATTTTATCAGATTATACTTCAATCGGACAAAATTTATAACATGAAAAAAACACAGAAAGTATACAAAAAAACAAAGTTGATCAAAATCATTGCTGTAAGACATGAACATTTGAAACTACCAGAGGAAAACACTTCAAGGAACTGTGTGTGTAGTGAAGTGGTATCGTGCTTGCCTAGGGTGCACAAAACACTGAAGTCAACCTCCAGAACACACAAGAGCAAAACAAACAACAGCAAAAATCTACTGCAAAAAAATCAACTATAGTCAAGACCTTCAATACCATGAGAAACAACACCCCCAAAACTGACAAATGAGATTACATAAAAGTACAATACTTCTGCACAGCACAGGGAACAATCACCAAAAAAAAAAAAAAAAAAAAAAAAAAAAAAAAAAAAAAAAAAGCTATAGGATAAGCAAAAGAATCTTTGCCCAATCACACATCAGTCAGAGGATTAATATCCAAAATATATGAAGAGCTGCAAACCAACTCATTTAATCAATAGATGAACTAATGAACTGAGCACACATTTTGGACAGGAAGAAACACTAATGGCCAAAAAACATACAAAAGGATTGTCAACATTTTTAGCCATCAGAGAAATTCGATAAAACTGTTTTGAGATAAAGAAAGTATGACACACATACTCATGAAATTTCATTCAGCTATTAGAAAAATAATTCATGGCGTTAACAGAAAAATGGATGCAATTAAAAATAATTATGTTCAGTGATATAAGTTTGACTAAGGAGGACAATTACTACACACTTTCTTTCATATGTGGCACAAAATTTTAAAATGAGATGTGTCAGGGCTAATGAAATGGCTTAGTGGTCAAAAGCACTGACTTGCTCTTCCAGGGACCCAAGTTTAATTCTCAACACCCACATGACACATGACAACTCCCAACATCTGTAAGTCCAGTCCCAGGTTACAATTTTTTGACCCCCTCAGGCACTGCTTGCACATGGGAACACACATACAAGCAGACAAAACACCCATACACAAAATTCAATTTTATATATGATATGTAATGTGTAAATAAAAAGTAAAGAGACTCAGCTTTTATCAGAATGTTTTCTCAGAGACTCATAACTACTGGACTCAGTTGAAGAATAAACCTGTAAAAGCAAAAGAGATGTTACCTCTCTTCTGGTTAGGTTGTCCATCCAGGAAGAGGGAACCAGGTTGGTCAGGTAAAAATGTCATCAAGCAGAGCAAAAGGAACACTGGGTCCCAGTGCATGGTTGATTCCTCAGAAGAAAGCAGAAGTTGGGCCTTCCAGCCCCAGTTGATTTTTCCAAATTAGCTAACGATTGGTTTCATTATCCCCAGGAGAAATGGGGAGGAAAGATCAGCCTATTAGCAAAATGCTTGCTTAGTGGCAGTCCTTTCACAGGGACAGACTGACATGTAGATTTCTATACTGTAGCAGTTGTCCATGAATACACTGAGGTGATATTGATTGTGAGTAAGCAAAACGATGAATCTATTATATTTACCCATGCAATACTGTATACACATCAAAACAACACATGGCATCCCATAATGAAATAAAGTTATATTGATCAAACAAACTAATATTTGTAAAGATCCAAAATTATTACAACTGGTTTGGGGAAATAGTTCAGTGAGTAAGAAGAGTACTTGCTTTGAAAGTACAAGGACCAAGAATTTCATTCTTCTGTATACACATGAAGGCTGGATACATGTATGTGACTGTAACCCTAGTATTGCGAGGCAGAAATGAAGAAATTGGGGCAAACTCCATCTTCAGTGAAAGACAGCATCTCCAGGAAATGAAGTAGGAAGTAAGGAAGTGACAGAGCTAGGCTTTCAGCAGCCTCCTCCTGTTTCCACATGGAGAACACACATTTGTGTATATGCATGCTTACATATAGATATACATACATGTATCTCTATCCCATACATGTTACCTATCAGGATGGGCCACATTTCATCATCCCTTTGAAAGCTTTAGGAGTATATCAATAATAACTTTTCCTTAAGTCATAGCCTGCTTGCTTTCTGTCAGAGGTGGCATGTGATTCTGTCATGAACAATGAAGATGTCACAATTTATGGGCTCTTGTGTCTAGAATCTTACCAAATGGAAATTTCTGTGCCTTTAGCACTGCTTTAGTTAAGGTCAGGTGGCTTGTTTGTTCAACATTATGTTCCTTAAAACTTCACACATTATACATAAACAGTTTGTCAGTATAAACCTTAATTCAAGGTAGAAGGATTAAAGCACAATGTAAATTAAATGGCAATTTTAGTCTTTTGATATATATACATAAATGTACCTGCCAATTCCCAGAAAGAATTGAAACACTTCACATTAGAAACAAAATAAACACAGCTTATTCCGATGTTCTTGCTTTAAATCTCTCAACCCTGTCTCTCTGCCAGGTGTGACAGCGCCTTTTATTTCAGCAATGAATACACAATGGCACTACTTCTTAGAAATCTTAGACCAAAGAGAGAGTCATCTCCCCTGCTATCCATTTCTGCAAACAACAGCTCCTTCTCAAATTTCCCCTCCCTTCCTCTCATCTCAGATATAGCCCATCCTGTTTTCCCAGGGTCTCAGGTTGGAAAGCTGCCTTCTTTTCACACAGTCTCAGGCTCTGTTTTTAGTGACAATTGTTCTGTGTCCTCTGAAGATGGCCATCTGTTCACCTTGGCGGATGTGAGTGTCTCATTACCTGTCAGTTTTCTAAGTTGGCTCCTTTATCTGTAACCATTTGATTCCTGTTGGTGCCAGTCTCCTTTTGGGCCATGGAGGTGATTTCACAGTCTCTCTCAGAGCTTCAGGAGATATATGAGCATCATCCTGATTGTGTTGACATCATTCACCTTCTGTTCATGTCAGTGGGCAACCCTTCCTCACGAGATACATGTTATGAATGCAAGCTAAACCAGAGAATGTTGACACCATTCCTCTGTTATTCTCTCTGCCCTAAATAATAAAGAGGGTAAAATAATCTAAGAAATAGGTTGACCAAAATCCTGCTAAAAAGCCTCATTATTTGCACCTCAAATTAAGTTTACATAGACCACTAATGCCAGGCTAGTTAAGCAGCCTAGACCAGTCTTTCTGTATTTGAGACTGTTGCCCTTATTGAAATAAGGAACAGGGGATAATTGCAAATCTCTGTATGACCTTGGAAATCATTATAAACTCAGTTCTTGACTTTTCTTTTTCCAAACTGGCAAAACATGTTATAAAGTAATGAAGTCACTTGTAATTCTAGTATAAATTTCAGCCTAAATCCAGTTTGCCAGAGGTTAGAATTAAGTGTGGAAGCATTGAGGTGAGGTACTGGCATTTATTGAGAATTGGCTAGATATCAGTAATTTTTATAATATGAATTATTTTGGTTATCGAGCATGTTTATATAAGTCTTTATTTACATTCAGAGAGTGAATCAGTTTTATCCACTTCCATTCAGCATTTAAGTGTATGTGTTTTTAAACTGTTTTTATATTTGTTCATTTATTCATTTATTGTCACGGAAAAAAGAGTGTGCAAGCCAAGGTGCACATATAAAAGCCAGAGGACAATTTTTGGGAGTCACTTTGATTTTCTCCTCAAACCATATGGATCCCAGGTAAGGTACTGACGGCAAGGGCTTTTGTGTGCTGAGCCATCTTGCTAGTTTTGAGCTTATGTTTTTAAAAACTTATGTTGTTAAGAACAGAACAAAAGAATTATTCCCTGGACACATTTTAAAGTGTACAATACTTCTTATGTATAAGCTAAGTGTTGTGTGGAGAAACATACTAAACAATGACTCAACTCCATGATGCCAACCCTGGTCATGCTAACTACCATATTGCTGAATGTGAATCATTTTTATTATGCATCTAAGAATCTTCTTACATACACAAGTACTATACATATATACATTCAACATTTTTCCCCATTTACTTCATTTTGAAAATATTCAAGGCTTATCCTTCTTATTGTAGAGATCAATGTCTTTCTTTTTTCAAGGAGAAATTGGATTTTATTATACATATATGACCACATTTTCCTTATCTATTCATCTCTTGACAGACACTTACCTCACAATGATTCCATATATTGGTTTCTGTTAAGGTTGCAATGAATATTGTAATATATAGTTGATACATTATTTTCAATTATTTTAAAACTATAGAGAAGTGATACTACGGAGTCATAAAATAGTTCTGTTTTTCAAGTTTTGAAAAACCTCCATACTATTTCCCATATCTGTATTTCCTGCTGATTAATAGGATAGACTCAACATTGTTGAGGATCTTACCTAATAGCTGTTTGTACATGCACAGAAAACTATTGTATTTAAATCTTTTGAAACTGTAAAACTGGAAGTAAACATAAGGGAACATGCCTTCATTTATGCAATGTATTTTTTTTTTGTGATTGCAGCACCAAAATCTCAAGTAATAAAAACAAAATGAGAAAGATTGTATTAGACTAACCATGCCCAGGAACTCAGAGGTGTGTGGGTTGCTTGCATACGATCAGCCCAGATCATATTTCAGCATAGATGGGGTAGATGATCTCCAGGTCCCACCCACTTTCATGAACATATTTGCACTTGATAGTTGCTGAGAGAGGACAAACCATTCTTTCTGAGGTTATGGCCACTGGTAGCATTCCCATACTTCAAAGAATGGGCTTACACACACCAATGTATGTATGAGCAGCAGTGACTGAACTTGGGTGAGTCACAATAATGACACAAAGTCAGGACAAAAATGTGTTTAGAGGGACAAAGGGAAGCTTAAAGGCAAAAGGGGGTGGTTATGATCATACTTCATGGTATACATGCTTGAAAGTATTAAGAATCAGGAAAATATAATTTTTTTAGGCATTTCAAAAGAAACAATCAAACTAAAATGACCATCCATTAAATGGAGACAACACCTGTAAGCAATGTCTATGGCAAAGTTTAATCCCCAGAATGTATAAGAACTATTTGTAATTCAGAAGCAAACCAGAAAATCAATACTGGTTATCTTTCTGAAGGGTAGTTACCTCATGAGGCAAAGGTTAGGTGGATTATATCGATGAGATAAGGGGAGGTTGCAAAGTTAGGTTACAAATGCAAAATGGCTGTGCATGGAGTCAGAAATCAAGTTGAGTTTTTTCCTGACTGCAAAGTACGTGGACTCATCCCACTGTGCCAGCAAAGGACGCATCCATGCAGACAGAAGCACCGTAGTCTACTGTGCATGAGAATGTGAAACCAGAGCCTCTTACCGTTCTGCTACTTATGCTACAACCCCAGGGAATATCATACCATGAGCAAAGTCCCATTTTCATTGGTGTGCCCATTCCAGTTTTAAAAACATAATGAAAGACTTCTACTTAGTGGCATGAAGCATAAGACTTTTGATTGACACCACTTCTTCCAAGAAGAAAGCTGAACAAGTAACATAATAACTCTTCATAGATCCATGGATGCCTGATGTGATACGGGGAACTCATAATGTATGAGGAATCCCAACTTTACAAGAGTAGAGACTGCTGATTAAGCTAGATTGGAATTATTAATAGTTGTCTGCTTGAGACAGAGAAGCTACATCGTCATGAATGCCTTCACGTTCGCATTTTTGCTGCCTTTGTCTTTCAAGGGCTGTGATCACCTTGCCTGGCAAAACCTTCTCAATTATACTTGGGAAATTTCTAGAGATAACACATATACCATCTTAAGAGACAAAACGCTCTTAGGTGCCAAAGGTTTAAGGGAGTGCTTTTCTGAGTCTTATATGGTGCAGCCATATCATGATTTTACTGATACCATTAATGACACATTCTCTTACACTTATAACAAGGAAAGAGAAACCCACCATTCTAATCTCTTTCCACTTCCCTCTCTCACCTATATGGGTTTTGCTGGTAAGTAAGTTTGAAGGCCACAGTCCAGGGGCACGGGCTCTCACCAGCACTGACAGCTAATCTTATGCAGAATACTTCTTTCCCACACTTTACCATCACACATGGAAGAGGCTTCCTTTAATACTCACAGGTTAGAGCTGAAATGTATTTTAGCTCAGATAACCTAACTATTCTAGTTTCCTTTCAGCTGCTGTGATAAAAGAGCCGGATTCAAAACAGATTATAAGAGGAAAGGGCTTATTTCCTCTTCCTGGTCACAGACTGTCATTGAGAGAAGCCAGACAGGAATTCAAAGCCAGGCAGGAACCTAAAGGAAAAGCTGTGGAGAAAAACTGCTTCCTGAATCACTCACAGGTTCATGCTCAGCTAGCTTTCTTATGCAGCCCAGAACTATCTGCATAGGGATGGTGCTACCTGCTGTGGACTGAAAGCTCTTACATCATGCAACAGTAAAAACAATTGTTCACAGGCATACCAACAGACCAATCTGTTAGACAATTACTCATTGAGATTTGAGTGGGTTTATTTTTTTGTTTTGTTTTGTTTTGTTTTTGTTTTGTTTTGTTTTTGTAGGCTTCGTCAAGTTGACAGTCAATGTGTTCTAAAGTCAGCAGCACATCTTTCCTTCTCCACTGCCTTAATGTTAGTTCATAATATTATCTTTCACCCAGACTAATAAAATATCATCTTAATAGATATTCTTTGTTCCCTATGATTCCACTCTGTTCTCCATCATTTCTCCATGTATCTAGCCATTGCTTGTAGTTCTCTTTGTCTGGTAAAGACTACAATGGCCACAGTTTGCCTTAGAGGAAGAGCACATGTGATCACAATCAGAACATCTTGGTACAAATTTTGGTTTAGCTGTTGTTATCAGATCCTTTTTTTGGTCCAGAGAACACTGTCTCACTAGCACATGGAGAAGGTTCCCCATGATTACAGTGGGTTTAACTGTCTCAAAGAACACTGTCTCACTAGCACATGGAGAAGGTCCC
>NW_022196905.1:33781546-33789300 GCF_008632895.1 Mastomys coucha | reverse complement strand
TACAGTGGGTTTAACTGTCTCAAAGAACACTGTCTCACTAGCACATGGAGAAGGTCCCCATGATTACAATGGGTTTAAATGTCACAAATGACATCACTTGTGCTGATGCCTTGGTTGCTTCCCTTAGCCCAGAACCTGTCACTCAAAATGAGGAGTAAAAAGCTATAAATTCAAGGCAGGGACATGTCCTGAGACTAGAACAGTCACAGATTGCAGTCTCGGGTCTTCTACATACCTCTTTCTGATAATAAGTCAAGGGCCTCTGAGAAGGTGTCTGGTCCATACAGACAGAAAAAAAGACTCCAGAAAGAGGTCACAATTATTACTATAGAAAAGAAATGAAGAATGGGCCCTATGCTAGTTCAGGGCCGGATAGTCCTGGCTCAGGTCCAGTGCATCAGAGTTGAAAACTATGGAAAAGGACAAGATATTTAGACTCCTAGGGCTTTGGTCTTTCATGCCTAAAATGCGTCAAAAAGAATGGTAGCAGGCATGTCAAACTATTCTGAGAGTCAAATGAAGTTCCAGATATTAGTGTTGAGCATACTTCTTGGCCTGGGTTGAAAGCTAAGCAAATCCTAATTATCATCATTAGAGATAGGAATCATTGTAAACTGCTGACTGCCTGGGCTGATTAGAGGCCGTTTAGGCCAAGCTGCTGAAACTCCACATAGTCTTTCTGACACTAGCTTTGATTAACCAGTAGCTTCTTGTTACAAGTACCCTGGGTTTCCATTCCTAGAAATGAGATAGTGCTCAGCTTACACACAGGGAGGGTAGAAATGCCAGGGAGTCCACGATCAGGAAGAAGTGGTCTGCTAATGAATAAATGGAGTTTCTAGACAAGTTATCCAGCTGCCTTGCCTTTCAAGCAGGCACCCTTAAGAAATGTTCTCGTTGCTTCTAGAATGTTCTTTGTATGATCTAGTTCAGGTGACCAATGGAGTTTGTCATCATCTCATTTTCTCCTGTGCTTCTGGTTCACCTCCTACTTCATCTAATTAAACTTGAGTCTCTGTCTCAGGTTACACTTATGAGGTAATACACCACAAATATGAAAATTTCTTAATAGTAAGATTTTTAAAAAATACTATGAAATATATTATTGTTGGGATAGAAGAAAGTCTGAGGTGCAGAAATATAAAAAGTGATTGTAGATGATAACACATTTGTAAGATATTAATGAGTGTACTCTTCAATCTGTCTCGGTCCACTCAGGCATGCCCAACAAATAGCTAGTGCATTAGTTTGTTTCAACTGCTATTTTCAAATCCCATAAGCTAGAGTCTTCTCAATAGTGTAAATTTATTTCTTTCAATTCTGGAAGCAACAAGCCCAAATCCAGATCTAGCAGAGCTGGTGTGTGGTACCATCCGTTCCCATGGGTCAGGGCCACTTCACAAATGCTGCACCCTCACTTTTGGTAAAAGAGTGAGAAAATTCTCTCGGATCTCTCTTGTGGGGGGTTGGGAGGAGCACACATACAAGTCTTACACAGAAGAGTGCACATGTATACATGTGTTTGTGTGTGCATATGCAGGTAAATGTTAGAGAATAGTGTCAGGTATCTTTTCTCGGACACTTTTGACCTGTTGTTTGAGATAGGGCCTTCCACTGGACTGAAATCTCATCAAATTTGGTAGGACATTTAGCCAGCAAGCCCCCGGAAACTTGCCTCTTTCAGCAGCCCATCACTACAACTATGCCACTTACCTCTTTATATTGGTTTTATGAATCTACACACACATTTTCATCTGTACAACGCAAAAGCTTTACCCAGTGAGCCATCTCCCTAGTCCTAAGATCTCTTTTGGCAAACCACTGTGGCCATCATGAGGACTTTGCTCCAAAATCTAAGCACACCCAAAGGCCTCACCTCCAAATACTATTAGGATTTAAGCTTATTAATTTGGAAGATGAACATTCAGAAGTGAATACAAGAGAAAACAGTGGATTGTGGATTTAACATCTGGATTGCCTCCCAGTTCATGTTAATACCTTACCCCCAAAAAACTACATTTGCAAGTAGGCCTCTATAAGAAAACAAATAAATAAAACAAGTTAGAAACTTCATGGAAAGAAACACCACGAAGTTGATCCTTCTCAGAACACAGACTCTAAAAGGAGACCATATGGGGACTGAAAACAGAGGTGGTCATCTGTGACTCACAAACCAAGTCCTCACTAGACACAGAATTGGCCAGAACTTTGATCCTGGACTTTTGCCCTCCAGAACTGTGGGAAAATAAATTTCTACTGTTTAAGCCCCACAGTCTGTGGTATTTGTTATGGCATTTTAAACAGAATCACAGAGGATGTGTGGCAACACATCTGCAGATGTTATCATAAACAGCCTCACTGTGATGCTTGCTCTTCCTAAGAGCTTCATGGGTTCTTCAGGAAAAAGCAGAAGCAAAGAAAGAGCAGGGTGAGCTACTAATTGGATGCTCCTCAGGACTAAGAGGACAGCAGAGCAAGCAGCTCTCAGTGTGGAAGATCTCAGCCTTGGAACCTCGATGCCTTAGCCTATGGTGAGATCTTAAGACAAAAGTGAATGTAAGGACACTGGAAAAGACACCCAAGACCCAGTGAGAACCTTTATTCCCCACTGGGCCAGGCGCACAAGGGCTTTATTTCCTTTAAGAATAATGTATAATAAAGTTGAAAGGTTTAGCAACGTCCATAATTGAAATCCCAATCTCTATTTTATAAGCAAAAATTGTGTTCTCCAGATGATTTTGAGGGCTTCAGAGGAGCCCAACTTCTAAAAGGTTAAACCCTTCTATAAGCTTCTAAATCGAGGCTTATGTGTCAGTCATAGCATAATTTAACTGAAAATAAATAAATATGACTGTGATTGTTAAATAAGCTGTATTTGCTATTGATTCAGACCAGCATTTAGGATTTTCTAGAAGCAAATGGATCAGACGGGGACAATGAACAAAAAACAGAGTTGTTTCAACAGATAGATTGTAGCACTCTTATGCCATGGACTATTCATGACATTTTAGCAGCTGTGGGGAGATGTTCCTCAGGCTCATTTCATAGCTTGGTCTTGGCTGTGTCTCTTTACCTCTCAGCCAAATCTAGATTTAATGTGTAATGATCACTCTAATATGGAAAAGATGTGGATGATGCAACTCTTTAAGCAAGATGAGACGCCTAAATGAAAAACATCTTTTCCATATGACCCTGGCTCTCCTAAAGATACACACAGGGTCTGCTACTTGATAGAGGGTGAAAGTGAATTCCTAAAGGTAGAGGAAAGTAAGAAGGCCCAAGTGTAACTCAAACTTACTAAATGATTGGCCAGCAGGATTAGACTCTGATGATTAGCAGTCAAGCTGTCAATATAGGATGGTCTAAGCTTCTCAGAATAATGAGCTGTCTTTTTTTACTGAACTTCATAATTTTCATGTCCATGACGTCTTACAGGGATAAGATACTGGAATAGTATGACCGTTGAACAGCAGTATCAAAGACAGACACAGTTAGAAGGAGAAAACCCTGAGAATCTAGAGGTATATCCTAAGTCAAATACTGGCCTTATAGCTACACAAATAGTTAAGATGAAGGCTTAGATTGTAAAGATTTTGTCAAAAAAATGAATAAATATGGTAGATAAGAGCCATTCACCTGTATTTAAGAATGGATACTGAATGGTAGTACAAGCAATGTTTATGACAATAATGTAGCTCTTTCAGAACAAATAAAACAATAGAAAATATGCAAACCATGATAGTTAGTTTATTGTTAAATAACAAGTTAGTGCCATCTAGGAAAAGGCAACGTAAATTGAGAAAATGCTTACATCAGATTGGCCTGTAGGAAGTCTGTAGTGTATTTTCTTGATTAAAGATGGATATGGAAGGGTTTAGCCCACTGTAGGTGGCACCATTCCTGGGAAGACAGTCCTGGGTGGTGTAAGAAAGGAGGCTGAGCAAATCATTGGAAGAAAGTCAGCATGTAGCATTCTTCTGTGCTCTCAGCTTCAGTTTCTGACTCCAAGTTCCTGCCATTAAACTCTAGTTCTGACTTCTCTTGATGATGGACTATAAACTCTAAGATGAATTCTCTGAGTTGCTCTTGGTCATTATGTTTATCTAAGTACTCCAAGCACTAGAAAACAAGCTAGGATATATGCTATGGTAACTATTGACAGAAATATATCCTAAATTCTCCAAAATTCAATCCTTCAGATACCCAGGCTAACTCTATATAATGGGTACTCTCCTATTCTCAGTTTACCAAAGTGAGGCATACAGAGTTAAGTGACATGTCCATGGAAATGGTTATATTTTTTCAGTGACAGAACAAGTGTTTATATTTGGACCCTGTCCCCAGGATTCTCTATTCTATGGTTGAGTTATGCTCATTTTCCAATTGTGTCTCTTACGGCTATTCTTCTACCTCCAACTCTTCATCCTTCTGGAGGCATTTTGTTTATTTGCCCAGTCATGTTTCCAGGAGTCATTGGTGACAAATCTCAGAGTGGATCCAGAATGCTACTGTGGAGATGATGAAAGGAATCTATGTCTTCTAAACCCTCATGGGTATGGCAGGATCTAAGTAAATACTTCTTGGATGTGTGAGGTTAATTTTATAAATCAGCCTCAGTGTTCATCTGTCCCAACAATTAGCCAAACATTACTTCTTTCATTTATATTATAGTGTTTTTAGATGAAACGTACACTAAAATCATGAGATATGCACCAAAGATTTTCCCACAGAATGTGGTGGGCCTCATGCAATCAGGTAAGGCCTATCTACAACAAACTACTGGCTCAGAATGAAGATTGAACAAGAACTAATTCTTAGCCAGGCATGGTAATTCTGGTCTGAAAACTAATGAATTACGAGGGGAATATAGGAGAACAAAGTGTCCAATGTCACACTTAGACTCATAGACACTTGGAAGCCTATTTGTGTCACACAAGACCCCATTTCAAGAAAACAAAACAAGGTCAAAAAACAGCTCTGATTTTTTTCCTTCTATCTACACAATGCATTGCGGCTTAAATAATGTATCTCTCTGAAGTGCTAACCTGCCAATTTGTTCTTACCAGTCCTAAACTTACCCAATATCCCATAATCATGCTATCTACTATTTAAACTCCCCTCACCTCACCTCTCTTTGTCAGTATAACTAAAAGCTACATAGCCTTTTCCTACAGAAAGCAGAATGGGCAGAGATGTGAGATTTAGAGCCTGTGGCACTCACTTCTGTGAACAGAGTATCTGTATATCTCAAGCACAATTCCAAAGTCTGGATGCTTACTAAATGGCTCCCTTACCTGCTGGTGCATTGTAGAAAATGGTAAGAAAATGAAGGCGATTGTGTGATTCAGAGATGAAGACAGAGCTCTTTAACACCTTGATAACTGGTGCTGATAAAAGCAATAGCCTTCCCTCTTTCTCAAAGATGTTTAGGACCTCAGAGCTCTGCCTACTCCATGTTTACTTCGGGTTCCATTCCATAAGACTATGTGAGAGTCCCCTGAAGGCTAGAAATTGAAAATTGTCAATCAAATCATTGCGATTGATGCTTCTGAAATTTTTCTCATCCTGAAATTCACCCCTGACCCAGTGAAGAATGATGGGGAGATTGGAAGAACAAGCAAGGAAATGAGTTGCTATGAAAACAAGTCCCCAAACAGTGTTAAGAATGGAATGGAGACAATAAACACTTGTCATCTATGACAGAACATAGAAAAGCTTCCTTAGAATTTTTCAGTAGGTGACTGACCTTCAATAGAGAGAAACCAGTGTCTCCAAGGTTGGAAAGACCTTGATTTCAGGAGGTTGATAAAATAACACTGGGAAGGAAAGTTTGAAGAAAGCAACAGAGCAGGATGTAAGAAAATAGAAATTCATCTTTCCACCAAATTAGCAAGAGAAGGAGGACCCAAGGGACATCACTCTCCCTCATACCCTTAGCTTTTGATTCTTTGAGAGGTACCTTGAACACACTTCCATTCCAATGTGAGACATTAAAGAAAACAGTAGTTGACAGAATAGTGTCGTCAAGAGGGTCAGAGAAGGTGGCGTCGAAGCAGAACTAGACTAGCCACACACCAAGTGTTTCATGAAGCTCTGTGCTGCTCACAGACTGCCATGCACCTACATCCTCCTGTCAGATAGATATCAAATATTAGAGAAGGAGCACAAGAGCCTGTATCTGACAGTGTTGATGTTTCATCCAGATCCTCTCTAATTCTTTCTATATTTACTTGGTGTTTGTTTATTAATGTGTGTGTTTCCTTAGCAACTCTCAACATCCTCCAAGTCATCTTGGCTCACAGCATAGACACATAAGACTTTTATTGGGAAGGCTATGCTCAAGCTCTCTGATGGCGTAGGCTATCGGAAAAACCTAGGAACTCACTCCACTGGGTATCACTTGACTAAGAACAGGTAGATGTCTGAATATTAGGATCCACTCTCATGTCTTGGCAGAAGGAAGTCAGAGGTCTACTTCACACTTAAGAGCTTGACTCTAAACACACGCTGAGGCTAACCCCCTATGAAACCTTCCTTGATCTCTGACTTCTTCTTTTATTCTATTTTGACCCCAACCTTCCTTTCCATTTGTGGTGGTTTGAATAGGAATGGCCCCCATAGACTCATATGCCTGAATGCTTGACCCTCAGGGAATGGCACTATTAGGAGGTATGGCCTTATTGGATTAATGTGCTCTTATTAGAGGTGGAATTTGAGGTCTTATTTATGTTCTAGCTAGGCCTAGTGTAGCAGTCTCCTTTTGCTGCAGTTGGATCATGATGTAGAACCCTCAGCTCTTCCTCCAATACCATGTCTGCCTGCTTGCTATTATGTTTCCCTCTATGACAGCATGGACTAAATCTCTGAAACTGTAAGCCACCCCCAATTAAATGTGAGTTAATTTATAAGAGTTGCCGTGGTCATGGTGTCTGTTCACAGCAATAAAACCCTAACTAAGACGTCATTGTTCTGTCCATCTTCTTCCTCTGTAAATGATTTTCAAATACATGTTCACTTCAGGGTAGAAATCCAAGAATCTTTTGTAAATCATGTGATTTAGTTATTAACTTTAATTGACTAAGTTAATAAAAAGGAAGTGTCAAAGAAGAAATCAGCTGGATTCAGGGTCCAAAGATAGAAAGTCCCCAAGAAAAAGATAACAAAGACTCTGGTGAAGGTGAAGATACAATGCATACCCTCAAGGAGATTGTATGCTACTGAGAAAGGGAGCCATGCCAGGGAAGTATACTGTCCAGAAGGCTTTTGAGGTAAGCAGGGATGTAGAATTGGATTGGAGAAAGAAGAGTATCTGCTCAGTCTGCCTCCTATCCTCCATCTCCACAGCACAGGAGCAGGTCTGATCCTGCCACCTAGAAACCTCTTGCTGAGCACCTACAGTGTCTGTCATTTATTGGGATCCTTCTCTATTCCTCAGGCTCAGTGAGTAAAAACACAGAGTCTGTCAGCCATGGGCTTCAGAGAAGTGGTGCCCAAGAGGCTCAGGGATGAGAGAAAGTTTTGTTCCCCGAGGGGTGACAAGCATGCTGAAAGTCTCATGGTCATGTCACATGCTGTGGAGAGAGGCAGGTGAAGGGACAACCAGAACCTAGTCAACAGTGCAAGATGCAGGCAAGGTCTATGTTCCACATCAGCCCTAAAGACTACAAAATTCAGGCTAAAGTGGCCCGAGAGGAAGAAAGAAAGAAAGAAAGAAAGAAAGAAAGAGAGAGAGAGAGAGAGAGAGAGAGGAAGAA
>NW_022196905.1:33740664-33781496 GCF_008632895.1 Mastomys coucha | reverse complement strand
GGAGGGAGGGAAGAAAATGTGTTCATGCTAATGTCTTTGAACTTTAATTATTAAAATACAATGAGTAAATGTACATTTTCATAAGAATGGTTTTATTTGTAACGCTTGCACTGCAGCAACACGTATGCATTAAGCAATGATGAAATCAGAGCATCTAACATGTCTATTACTTCATTACTTGTCATCTCTGAAGTAAGGATTTAAAATCTTTGCTTTTAACTAGTTTGAAGAAGAATGTTTGGATCTCTGGGCACCTTAACTGGATGATTGACAGCAGCTACATAGAAGGTTAATTGCCAGTCTTGCCTCCACCTGTTAGCAATGGGCTGTCTTGTCTACTTTTGCTGAAACAAGTAAAAACATTACACTAAAATGCCTGTACATCTAAGTGATCAAGCCTATGTCCTCTGAATGTGTTTATATGTAGTTTTTTTAGTATCATTAATTCAGTAAATTGTCCCTTGAGAATGACATATATTTATGTAATGTCTTTTTTTCCCTGTTACTTTGCTGTCTCCTTGGGAAACTCTCTTGCAGAACTAACAATTAGCATACAATTAAATATAAAAGCAATCAACCCAGGAAGATGCCTCCTATAATTTCCAGCAATCTTGCCTGGGCCCTGCATCCTTCATTGCTTGATAACTCGAGTCCAGGTAGCAAAACATTCAATTATGAGCAGTCCCAATATTGAAAGGAATCCTGGATGCAATACAAAATCAAACAAATGAGGGCTGCCTTATTGCTTCGCAGCCTACAGAGATTGGGGAGAGGATACCAGCAGGGAAAATATGCACATTGACCTGAAGTCCAAGGGAGTCACTAATGAAGGCAATCTGGCCAAGCAACTTTGGAAAGAATACAGACAAGCTCTTTGTTGCAACTCTCCTTGTTTTGCTATTAAAATATTTCCTTAGGAGAGAAATTCTATATATCTAGAGCAGGTTAGTGGGGCCAATATAATTCCAAGGGTAATGCTAGTCATTTGGAAAACGAGGCAGCCAGGAGCTGTTTGTTGAAGTTTACTCTGTGCCAAGCCTTTCAGGAATATTTTTCATAACTTTCACAATAATTTCGCCAGGGCATTCATCGTCCTCATTATAAATTTGAAAAATGGTGATATAGAGCTTCCAATAGACATTTATTATGATTGGTCATTCAGAAGGGAAAGAGAAAGGAGGGGTGCTTTTTAGATATTCAATTTGAGAGATGGTATTCAAATTTAAGGTTTACAGAAAATAATATTGTTCAATACAAATAGAAACAAGCAAAACTGAGCTAAGCTTCCCACATTGATCAGCAACAGAGAAGTAACATCATCTGTGCTGTGAACCAGGGTTCATCCAGGTACACAGGTACAATCCAAGCGGGACTCCTATTCCAGAAAATGAGTTGAAGAAGACAAAAGAGCTTAGGCTATTTCAAGCCCCTTCCATAGGACATGGCTTAGAAGTAGCTGAGAATTAGCATTAGTACAAGGTTGCAAAGACATTTATCAATTATCTAAATAATCATCTAATATACAGACATCCATTTACTATTTATTGAGCAAATGCATGGGTCTACTATTGTGCTAGGTAAGGAAGTACATTGTTGAATGAAACAGTCCATGGCATATTTGCAGGTTAAAAGAGAAGAAGAGGTTATAGAATTGAAGCTAGAGAGATGCTTAGAGTTCAAAGTGGGTCCTATACTTCTCAGTACCATAACTTGGTACCCTATGTCAAGGGGGAACCAATACTCTTTTGTAGACTGTGCAGCCACCACCAGTCAATTGGAGAACACACACACCCCCTACACACACACACACACACACACACACACACACACACACACACACACACATACATACAAACACACCCACACAAAAGTAAATGTGTAATATATAATAACAACAATATGCAAGTTTCATCAGGTAGGGCAGGGGAAAACCAAGTGTGAGTGGAAAACCTAGTGTGAGTAAGGATGGGATTGGAGGAAGGATAGATGGTTGGTAAAAGTGGTGCTTGAGCTGAGAGCTGAGTGACAGGGAAGTTCCATGAATGAATGGGCTGAGGAGGAAACAAGGCAGGTGTGTTTACAAACACAAGAGAGACAACTTGTTCCCTGAACAGCAGCAGAGTACACATCATGCACAAATCTGTCATTGTAGTAAGGTTTAGAAGTAACAAACCAACTGGTCCTTCAGAGTAACAGTGATGGTCCATGTAAGCAACACTCTAAACACTCCTGATGACAGACTGGGTCGATTCTTACAGGAGACCCTCCTTGCCGATGTGGTGATAGAACTACTCTGATGTTCTTCTGTTGGTAAACAGGAGAAACTCTATATGAACCTGGATAGAGTATCCCAGATCTGCTTTCATAATAATTGCGCTATAATGCCACTTTATGCATTTGCAGAAACAAAACACGATTCGAGAAACATATGTGAGTAACTGGGGCTCCCTACCCTTGCATTGCTTAAGATTTCATAATCAGCCATAGGTGTACTATATCTGGCATCATGCTCTTTGGGCTGCAGGGAGATTAATTTACTAATTACACCACTAATGCCAATCAATAATAACTTTCTAAGGAATTATAATTCTAGGAAAATATAATAGATCATTAGTTTCAGCTATTGAATCCTGTGGATTCAATCAATCCCCAGTGGGGAAGTCCTAGGGCTAGTTGTTAGTGATATGGTTTCCAGGCAGGGTTTTACACATATTCCAGTGAGCACCATTAGATGGAGGAGTAGACGTGCCTGGCAACTGCTTACTCCTCATGCTATAGTGACATATGCACCACATACACCACCAAGGAGAAAGCACAGAACCCATGCTTTAGAGGACACAGGCTCTGGTCATGCTTCTGTGGTTAACGTTACATAATTTTAGAGACTTCCTGTCTTTGCCTGCTTCTGCTTTCTTCCGAACAGAACACTTATCTTAAAGGACTTGACAGTAATTTTAGCCTATTTTATCATTACTGTGACCAGCCAGGAGCTTAAAGATGGCATTTCACTAATCTGCTAGGTGCATAGGAATGGTTTTGAGAGCTTAGAGTTTCTGGTTACTCTAGGAAGAACAGAGACTCGCTGTAGAATTATGAGAACTGTAAACCAGGCAGCAAGACTAGAGGCACATGCAGGTTGAAAGCTTCGAACTGGGACAAAAGTCAAGGTCAAAGCTGGTCAGTAAAGCACCAGAGCACAGAGCCACACAACCCAGTCAAGTTGGTAGGTGGAGGAATGGCTAGAGCAGGTTGCTGGGCTACCTTCAAAGCTTTCAGTATCTGTGAAGCACATAAAGTCGCTCATTTATTTATGTGTTTTCTACTTTTATACTTTTCTTTCATTTAGTCAACAAAGAATCATGTGTCTTAAGACTGTGTCAGTGCTATTCTAGCAACTGGGAATAGAACAATAGACAGGGTCTCTTCTCTAGACTTCTTGCAGTCCCGGGGGCACAGACAACAAGGATAAAGAGACTGGAATTAAACAATGATACATTGTGTTGTGACAAGTGTCATAAAAATGAAATCTGGAGGTTGTTTCATAAGTAACCTGCAATCATTTTAGGTGAAGTGATTAAACAGGCCTCTTCTCATCTCATCTTCTCATCTGCCTTTTTAAAAAATAAAACAACTTCATTCTGAAAATTTCAAATTGGAGAAGATGAAAGCATAGAATACTTGTATACCAGTCATACAGACTTAGAAATTGTTCACATTTTACCTGAACCATTTGAAGAAAAGCTGTGAGAATTATGGAATGTCCTTCCTAAATATTTTAGTACTTAGCTCATAAAAGGGAAATGCATCTGCCCACCTCCATATCATTATTATAAGCAAGAAATATAATATTTAGGCAGTTAAATCAGACAAAAGTAGACTTTAGACTTAGTGGAGCAAGACACAAAGTTAAGAAACTGTAGGCAACCATAAAGTCAAATGAAAAACTTGCTTTCCCGCTGGGCCATGTTGTTGAGCCGGTGCTGTCCCAGGCATCCCCATGTCCCAGCGGGCTCTTATTATTCTCTCCCACCTATTTAAACATCTCAATCACATGCAACTCTTTACTCATCCCAACAATCATTCATCTAAATGGCACCTAAGACCCAGTAAGTAAAGCATGACTCTTAAGGTCTTAATATCCAATCAGATTTATATAATAATAAGGTCACAATTGCAAGATGCCAATACAATAATTTCAAAACCAAATAATAAAGACAATATTCTAACCCAATTAATCTATTTTGTAAAAATTTTTGCTTGGTTGTATAACCACGTGGGGTCTGACTTGTCCTCATCATCTGCCTCCAAGATGATGACCTCCCTCCTCCTGCTCCTAACCCCTTTTGGCCTCTAACTCTGGCTCCACCTCTCTATTCCTGTCCAATCACAGGCCTGTCACTGCCATAATGTGATTCGACAGAGAAAATGCTACAGCAGAGTGTGTTATTTGTAATACATTATTTCTATAGTTTCCATCCTTATTTCCTGCTTTGGGGTTGAATGCATGATTTTGCATGTGTTTGCATGACAAGGCCCAAGGTTGATACCAGGAACTGTCCTCAGTTGCTTATCCAGCTCTCTCATCAAGGAAACATCTCTAAAACCCAGATCTTTATGGTTAGCCATGCTTACTAGCTTTCTTTGAGAATCCCCTGCCCCAGATTTCTAGGGCTGGAGTGGTATGAGGGTGCCATATCCATCTGACATTCATCATCATTTCTGAAGATCTGAGTTCTTACATTTGTGGGACAAGAACTATTTCTCTAGGCCTCAAATATTCATCTATGGGTACTGGTCTATGGTAAGGCATTATACATTTCATAAATCAAAAATAATTACAGCTACTCACAAGTCACATTGAATGTGTTCATCATATGGAAACCATTTCCAGAATGTTATTGGATCCTTTTCTTTACTTGATTTTTAATACATTGTTATTTTACATATTAATTGATTTCAATTGAAGGTTCAAGGGAGCTCCTGGATTGTACATTTAAATAGGATTTCAAGTACAGAACTTTCCTTTCTGCTTGCACCATGCTCTGAAAAACATTGCAAGAACTGCAACTTTACCTTAGGAAATGCATCTCCAAGAATTTTTTTGTGGGGACAACTATATAGTGTATTGCTTTAATTTCTTAAACCGAAGGAAGCAAAAAGCCAGTTAATACCATCTGCAATTGAAGTAGTATTAGATGTCATTCGAGAAGCTGTTACCCAGTGTAAGTTCTGGATAGCACCATTCCCTGCTGTACTTGTATGAATTCATTAAAATATTACCAAAGTTGTTGTAGAATGCAATTTCAAAACCTAGTCATTGATAAACACTAACAGATGACTATACATTTTATGCTCAGAATCATTTTAACATTGATGTTGAGTTTCAAACACATATAATAAATCTTTAATGGTAGAAAAATTCAGGATTTTTACCTTCCACTGATGGGAAATATGACAGAGCAGGCAATGGTGATTAATTCTGTAAGAAGGAAGAGCTTCAGGTCAGGAACTTGGGTCAGGAACAGAAACAGAAATTTTCCACAAAGTGTGTCTTGATAAACAACTCAATGTGATTTTACACATTTTACTTGTTGGTCCAGATAGACCTGTCCCTTTGCCACTTGTATATGTGTCATCAGGCAGAGCAAATGTTAGCAAATTCCCTTCTGGTGACACTGCATCACTGCACTGACTCCTCCTTAGAATCTATTTTCGTAGATAACTTTTTCTGACTAAAGGCAGACACTGGTTCTTCTGCATTTAAAGTCCAGCATGGAGAACTTAAATATTGACTCATAAATAGTGCCACCAGACAGATGGACAAGCCCAGAGATCCTCCTGAATATACATACAAAGTCTTTCTATTTAAGAGAGTTTAGTTTTAGTTTTAGTTGTGTGTATGTGAGTGCAGGTGCCTGCAGAGGCCACGAAGGATTGGACACCCTGGACCTAGAATTTTAAGCAGATCTGGGACAGATGAACCGGGTGTTCTAGCTCTTCCCCAGATAGAAATGGGAGTAGTTTAAATTACTTTATCATGATGTACTGGACACATGGACAGCACACATGCAGACCTCAGATAAATGATGAGCACAGTTACAAAACTGCATTATGTTCTTTCCAACAGAGCTCAGGTCATTTTTCAGGAAGACCCATGGCATTGTTCTATGACTCTGTACTCAACGCTCACACTCACCCTCTCAGCAGCAGCATGAATCATTTTGATCTCCCATGTGACTTTTACTTCCACATCTGTGTTTACACACAAGCCTTGTGTAGACATGGTAGAGAAAAGTTTACAGAGCAATTGTTCAGAAACCTCTTTCTTAACCTATTTTTCCCCAATGCATAGCATAAACAATGCACAGTGTTCCTCTTGATGGATCTCCATCTTCTTACATAGTTCTACGTTTGCACAAGTGATTTCTTAGATACAGTAGTTACATCAAAATGGTGTCATCTCTTAAATCCTAGAAGAAGCAATTTTTGAAAGAGAATATATATGTTCTCTCATATTTGAACAAGTAAAATGGAGAAAAAGAACAATTGATTAACTTCCACACTGTTGCAGTATTGTACATGGAGTTATGTGGTCAGAGTCAGGGTGATCCCAGGCAGGGAGAACAGACTTGGTTAGTTAAACATTGCAGTAACAATCTCTGAAGATTATCTTTCTCCTGTGGTACCAAGTACTACATTGATGGAGGCAATAGGAAATCACCTCTTGGGAAGATGAGGGTTGTCTTTGTTGCTTTCTTTTACTGTGAAAAAATACTATGACAAAATATGTGGGAATGGAAGGGTTTATTTTAGCTTATACCTAGGAAGCCAGGAAGGAACTCAAGGCAGGAACTTAGAGGAAAGAACTGATGCAGAGGTCATGGAGGAGTGTTGCTTACTGGCTTGTTTCTCATAGCTTCTTTAGCCTGCTTTCCTATAGTACCAAGAACCCCAGTATGCCCTCTAAGAGCTGAGCCCTCCCAAATGATAATCAATCAAGAGAACATACCACAGATTTGTACACAAACAACCTGAGGACATTTTCTCAGTTGAAGTTCCCTCCTCCACAATGACTCTAGCTTGTATCAACCCAACAATAAAACAAAGCAGTACAAGTTTGATCATGTCGTTCTAGGAATAGATGAGACAGCGTGAATGTAAGAGTAATTTTATATAGACAGTTCATTTAGGGACAGATAGGATGATTTCACTGGAGGATTCAGTGGAATATATAAATGCTTCCAAAACATATACTCTAGTTCCTAATACTGAAGGGTGCTAAGCTGCAAGCCTGAACAAACATGCCTAAGCCACAGAAGCAGGAGATGGACACACCCTCAAAGACAAACACTTTCTAATGGTTCAGGAAATATTTAACCTGAAGAGCAAAAGGACACAAGCAGAGACTGAAACAGGAGTCAATTCGATGCATTTGCTAGTACTACAAAGTAGCTCCAGGAATCCGTCAGATATTTCAAGCTGGTGCAGGAGACAGCAGATACTGTGGGGGTTGATTTTTCATGATTTCTCATCCTTGCTGTCACCCTCAAACTTGATAAAATGGAATAATTCCAGGTTTATTAGCATCAAGACACAACAAGGTCCCTGTGAGAGACAGGTAAAAAGCACAGGTGGGGCAGGGAGCTTTTAGAGGCCTCCAAGTGCTAATTGCGGGTGTGAGGAATCAGGGGCTCAGTGACAGGAGACAAGAAACAAGGACCATGAAGATAGCCATTTTCCACCTCACAGTCTCTGTATTTCTAAAAGCAATCACACACACACACACACACACACACACACACACATACACACACCTGTCACATAAAGCTATTCACAAACTCTGAGTGATGATTTACTCCACAGGGGCTACATCCTGGGGAATTTTATGCACAAAGTGAAATGGCTCTTGCCTGAGGGAGCACCCTTTTCATCTAATTCATTGGTTTTATGAGGAAATAGAAAAAAAAAAGAGCTTGTATAGGAACATTCTCAGAGGCAAGTTCACAAAAACATTCTATGCAAAGGACAAAAGAATCACATTTATAAGCAGCCACCATGGAATAAGTGTGCATTATTTCATTAAGATCTCTTAATGCATTCATTAGCTGGGGTATTGTTGTAGTCTCACCTTAAAATTTTAAGGTAATTTTATGATTGGTCCAAATCGATACAACAAAGAGGTTAATTTCTATTTTGTCCAACCCAAATTATAAGTTAACTTGTGATGTAATGTGACATTAAACCCCAGGGAGATCTATAGATGCTAAGTTTGCTTCCTCCACTGTCCTTCGTGTACATTGTCTAATATGTTCTGAGGCATGAACCATTTTTGACTCAGAGTTCAAAATCATCAGCATAGTCAGAGGGCTTACTGGATCATTCAAAATGTAGTGTATCCAAAAGAGCTAAACTCTGAGACATGAAGAAGCAAAACATATAGTCAGAGGACAGAAATGATAAAGCCAATACAGGAAGAAAACCCAGGGATGGGTGGGATGCTTCCCTGTTCTCTTCTGTGTTTGTTTAGAGTACAATGCAGAAAAAATAAGTGTCCAGAGAACTTAAACTGTACAACCTCAGAGCTCCACCCAACATTGTCTGTATAAAATCCAGGTCCTTCCTTGGAAAGAAATAGAGATTACTTTCCCATATCAACCTCTCTAACAATGCTAATTAATAAAGCCAGGCTGCACAGCTCCATGGATCATGCATGCACCAGGCCTTGGGCTGAGTTATTTATTATCAAGAGGAAATGGATCAAAAGCAGAGAACATCATTTTATGCAGCAGTGGGATAATATTTACATTGGTTGAAGATCAAGTGCCTGGCCTCTTGGCATTTATCCACACACTTCCTCTCAGGAAGCCATTACAATGCTGAGTGCCACAGGGAGGCCACTTTGGGCAGTTCCTCTATCAAACACATTGCTGTGCTTTTGACAAAAGGTTTTGATGAATCCCATGTACTACTTATTTCTTCTTAAACACATTTTTTTTTCCTGAGAAAAAGAACTATGAAAGCCTGTGGTGACCAGCAGTTTTTCCCCCTTAAGTATCCTTATTTGTTCTAGCTCAACTCAAAAGTAGGTATAACCATTGATCTCTGAGTACAAGGGTCATGGGTGTTGCCGTATCCCAGTCCTAATAAACTACAGAGGACAATGTAGGTACTGGTTAATGGATGGATGCAGAGGACAATATATGTATTGGTTAATGGATGTAACTATTGGTTAATGGATGGATGCAACAAGTCTCATGCTTTCAATAGGTAGAGTCCTGCTTATTCTTTCTTTTAGAAAGAAGAGAAAGAAGCTAGCCATGGTATAGAATCTCTTATCTCAGCACTTAGGAGGCTAATGTGAAAATATTAAGAGCTCTTGGCCAACATGGCCTATATTGTAATACTTGCTTAAAAGAAAACAAGTACAGATAAAAAGAGACCATCAAACACATTGAAAACCTCCTTTGTGTTGGTCTTATAAGAACACAACATATGTAGTTTTTGGGTTTCCCTATCATAGAATAGAAAGAAGACCTTGTATAGAGTAAAGGCAACCAGTTGGCCAATGTCAGAGTTGATATTGAGACTCACCTCATTCTAGCACGAAAGGCTTGCTGATGCTTTGATTCCTTTGGCTTTCTTACTATATCTTTAGCATCTCTCAAATTTTTGAGAGCTGAAAAGCACAAAAGTATGCTGGGAAAATACAAATGTCAAAACAGACAACAGATTGATAACAAAATAGGACTGTTGATACATGATAGTGCAACAAAAAAATAATCACCAACATAAAAACTCCTTGTTTTAATCAGTAAAGACTCAATGCTGATATATATATAGCAGTCCTCCTAAATTCATCCAGAGGAGGCACAGTCTTCTGACTGTCTCAGGACAGTCCTCTTCGATCATAGCCAGTTTATTCTATGTGACCTGAAATCAATCAGAAATTCTTCCATTTATGTAGTGTTTTTTTGAGCCCTAAATGAAAGCTAACACCTCTACTAGACTCTGGATTTGCAGAGCTTGGAAGCCATGCTGCCATAGTCCTTCTTTCCAGGGATTTTACAGGAAAGTGGCAGGGCCATAAATAAATGGGAGTTTCACTCTTACAGGGGACTCATACTATAAGTACACAACTATACTGCTATTGGTGGGAAACTGATACATAAAAGAAATAACGGATATGATCAGAGTCTTAGACCAGTTAAAAATAGGCAAATATTTGAATCCACTGCCCCAGGACACAAATGGCTGTTCTGGGGAGAACAATCAAGAAGAATAAACATAACTATCAATTTTTGCTGATACACCTGAGCCCCACTATGTCAAGTTGATCTCATGTGGCACTTGCGGATAATTTGATCTGTTCTCAGGGACCCTAAAGGATGTTGAAAATGGAAGATAGGATGCAAGAGCAATGGGATATCTGACTCATAGATGTGCTGTGAACGGAAAAATATTACAAATAGTGCACAGATGTAAGTGCAGCTTTCAAATACATCAGAGGGAATGCTGACATCAAAGGATATCATCAAAAGATGTCATCCACCAAAGGATGGAGAACTCTGTCCTGGAACTTATAAGGATATTCCCAAGAGACAACCTAATCATCAGCATGTTAACCCTGAGAAGTATACGTAGTTCAAAACCATGACTCTTAGAGCCTTGTGCTTTGCTCATTCTTTTCCAGTTTTCTGGGAGGGAGAATGCCAGTCTATCATGTATAGCTAGGCCACTTTATTTTCAAAGAGATTAAGAGTCTATCTAGTTATCAGGTAGAAAGACAGATGGGCTATTGTGGATGTTCTCTAACTTGCTTCCAGAAAGTGATGTTTTGTTAAGCAAGCTTTTGTTAAGCACTATTTTGTTAAAAAACAAAGATACAATAAACTTTGATAAACTCCGCTTAATCCACTCAATGGCTGTTAACAGAGATATACGAGAAATTTCTGAGAAATTGACTGAAGCATGATACTTGTGTTTTAAGAGCTTTTCCAAGGAACTAGATCTTCTACAGATGATTCCAAGCAATCTCCTCTTTTGATGGACAGAAGGAATCATCCAAAACACAGCATTTGAGGACTCTTGCCAGTTTGCAGTGATTTACTTTCTCCATTTCTATAGTCTCCTCCTATAATCCAACACAAATGCCATACTCTGGTCATTCAGTTGATCCACTTCTGTAATCTGAGATAAAACATCAAATTTCTGTCCTGTGATCATGATCCCACATTCAGGTCAGATGACCTGACCTCTCTAGGTCTTAGTTTCCCTGTTTTCCAAATGGAAATGACTACAAAATCCAATCCTGGGGGATACTGAGAAATGAAGGAGATCATAGCCATAACCATATACATCCTTAACAAAGAAGACTGGTGTTCCTCCTCAGTGTTCACTCCCCACTGTATAGTCTAACATGTACTTATTTATAAGATATATTAGAGATATTCTAGAACACAATTCCTTTCTCATTGATTTTATTTTGACTCACTGTTTGAAGATGCAATCTAGCATGGTAGGGAAGAATAAAAATTACAGCATGAGGTTGGTCATATTTTTCTGCAGCCAAGTATCAGACAGCAATGAACATGAGACCACCTCTTTCTTTGAAGAACTTTAACTTAATTTATTTTTATTACTATTAGTATTTATTATTATTTTCATTATTATTATTTTCATTACTATTGTTGTGTGTATATGGTTGAACATATGCCATGATGTATATGTGGTGGGGATAAGAAGACAACTTTAAACAATGAGTTGTCTCCTTCCATCATGGAACATGAGGATTGACTCTAGATTATCAGGCTTGCTTGGCAATTACCTTTACCTATGAGCCATCTCAACTGCTCTCTAGAACAAGTTTTGACCCTCTGAAATCCAAAAATTAATAACAGATGGGAAAGACTACAGAAAGATGAGCTAAGCAGTGGTGAAGAGTTGCTCAGACACGGGGTGAATATGGAGGACGACCTGAGCTCAGGAGAGTGGAGTAGGAGCAGAAGGTTGTCTGCTGAGAAGTGATACTCCCTTGGGAATTTGTTTGAAGATGTGGACATAGCATCAGACTGAAAAGTAGCACCTCATACAGAAGCACAGAGCTACTGGTAATTACTCGCCTCAGTTTTGCCACGCTGGGCTTCTTTCTCATACTGGTACTGGCTCTGAGAGCTTATCTCTGACTCTGTCTCTGACTCACCTCACACTCAACTGCCTTGTCTGCTTCCTGTCACATCCAAATATCCCAAGCCAGCTTCGAGTCTTCAGGCTCACCTTGGGAATCAGCCCAAATTCAGTTTATCAGGCTTGGAAATTAGACTTTCTATGATTCCATAAGACACAAATATTGTAGGACTCAGTTGGCCCCTGGGGCAGAAACTTCATTGAGAGAGTCCACAAACACTGTGACAATTGCCTCATCACACTGTGCTACCCTGCTGCTTTCTACCTTCATGAGAAGCTCCCCCAACCTTTTCTCAGTGAGCATCCTGAGGTTTCCTCCTCTGCAGCAGCAAGGCTTCTGCATCAAGGCTACCAGGGAAGTTCTTTTCAACTCTACTCTTCAGGCTCACCATATGGACCACCAGTAGAGCTTCTTCTAGACTCTGCCCTCTTAAGCCTTCTACGTAACAGACTTACTCATCACCACCAACTTTGTACAGATGTGTAGCCTTGCCCAGAGACCACTTACTGTGGTATTCAAGGCACCTTGTTCCATTATCTAGTCAAAAGTATCTGTCATGAGTTCCTACCACAGACAATAAAAGCCTGTAAAGATTAGTTCAGAACATCCCCTTACACTGGGAATGAGGAAACATGCTTTCCATGCTGGCCTCAACAATTCATTATGATGTGACCTCAAGTAAGTCATTTAATCTCACTAAAACAATGGTGTTTTTTTATTATTTAGTTTAATATTCATTTATTTGGTGGTGGAGGCAAGAGAGAGGCACATAACAAAGCATACAAATGGAGGTTAGAGGACAACTCTCAGAAGATCTTCTTTTCTACTCTGTAGCTACAAGCAGTGTTACCATCACATTCTTTAATCATAAACAGAGGTCACCAAATTATGGTTTGTGCATCTTCAGATTCAGAGCCAAGTTTTACAAATGCAGTTTTGCTTTGTTTGGTTTTTGAAACCTACCCCTGTCACTTATTTTACATATTTTCCTCAGCTGGTTGAATCTGATGACAGAAGAGTTAGGGAATTGTGATAAAGAGTTCCTGGTCACAAAGCCCCAAATATTTATTATCTGGCCCTTTACCAGAAATTTTTCTAGCTCCTGAGTATGATACGTGATGTTTCATTAAGCCCTACCACTTCATGATTGTGATTAACTGCATTTATAATTAAAAACATGTATACATAAACACCAGAGAAAATTTAAGCTATTTGACCTTTTTTACATCACTATTTATGTGCTAAGAGAGTGTAGAGGGCTCAAATCACTTTTTGAAGTCACAATTTCTTCTTTCTATTATTTTAAAAGGAAATTCTTGTACCCAATTTTTCAGAATATAATAAGATTTGAGAGTAAAAATTGCATCCATACAAGACTATCTAACTTGATCCCAGCCTTTTTAGTAACATACTCCTTTCCCTCCCCTGCATCTTCTGGGTAATTTAATCACCATCTGTAAGTAGAGAAGGGACACTGTGTCTTTATTATTTAACAAATCTCAATAAAGACTCCCACCACTTCAACATAAATATTCTACACCAAACTTGCCTTTGACATCCACATAAATGCATTCTGCCCCTTTATGTATGCCCAGCCCTCTTCCCTTCCATTACCATGTCTGTCCATGCATGAAGTGGGCAAACACAATCTGCTTGCATAATTAAAGGCTCAGTGGAAGGTCAGGTAACTTGGGGCAGGTGCTGCTCTGGAGTGTGGAAGATGGAAATCATCCTGAGAGACATTGATTGGATGGAAGCTTTGCTGGGAAAAGAAATGTTGACTTAACACCTGAACATCTTCAGTTGCCTCCTACACAGTCCGGGGAGGAAAATCTTAATGGTCCATTTTAGAAGACAGTGGTTTATTTAAGATAGAGGGGTTGTTACCAAATAGGTGAGGCAGCCACCCAAGGTGCTGTTCATGCTGTTTGCTAAAGGAACACTGAGATCTCACTTACTGACCATCTCACCTAGTACATCACATCTCTGGCCCCTTCCTTACACTATGCTTGAGTCATACTGCACAAGTGCTGCTAAGAACTGTTGCTTGGACTTAGTGTAGAGTCTAGTGCTGATATGTGACATGTGGAATGCCTCTAATAGGCATTTGTAAGAGTTACTCTTATAACATTATGACCATATTGCCTTACAGAAACACTAAATGGAAAAAATTTTTAATTTCTGCTTTCAGATGATTTGAGTCCATCCACTAAAACAAAGAAAGCAGTGCAAATTAGCTCAGTTCATGGGCAGAGGGTGTGGGAGTAGATAACTGTCTATGTGCATAACTGCAGATCAAAAAGCCATGAATGTGACAGGAAGTGGGCAGGTATAACGCACTCCCAAAACTTGTTCCTCAAGTGACTCACTTTACATCAAGGCCCTAACTCCAGAACTTTCCCAAACCTCTGAAAACAGTGCCACTGTTTAGGAACGAAGTATTCAAAAAATTAGATTGTAACAAATATTTCAGATTCAAATAAAATACTCAGCACCTGGAGGCTAGGGGGTCATAACCAAATATACTCTGAACTCTGATGTTCAAAGTTTCTATAGTGTTCCAAAGGCCCAAGTTTAGATACTATCAGCCTTGAGTCTCTGAAAAGTAAAAAGACATGTTACATATTTCCAACATACAGTGGCACAGAGTAACATTGCCATTCACCAAAAAGAAGATGTGAAAAGAATAATTGAGCCAAAAAAATATTGAAACCCTGAAAGACACACACCAAATCTTATGGTCATGTCCATGCTCATGTGGGCTCCAAAAGGCTTGGGAAAACCCACCCCTATGGTCTTCCCAGCCATACCTCCTTGGCCTCTTTCTTTGACTAGTTCTACTCAGCACCCATACCTTTCTTTGGCAGATGTCCCATGTGCCTGGCATCTCCAATATCCTGGAGTCTCCATTTCAACGGACTTCATCCTCAAAAGTTCATGTGTTAGTTACCAGCTCAGTGATTATATTTTGGCTGACCCTTGAGGTTTTCTTTAAAAGTATGGATATAAGTCTCCATAATTCTATAACTATTACATTCTGCATGTGTTCACAACCTTCTCCACATGGATAAATAAAGCAGTATTCAGGGCTTTCTAAACCTTTGGAGCTGTGATCTCTGAGATCCTTGGGGATGAACCCAGGAAAGATGAATCCTATATGAATGATATCCCTGTGTCTCTCTCTGTATTTACAGAAGAAATTTTATTTCTTTTTGTTAATATTTAAATGCAAAGTATTACAATTCAATTTTGGCACTTTCAAACACAGCTTGATCTTGTTGATTCTCTTTTCTCAATTTCCCCTCTTCCCCTGACGACATGACTCACTGCTACCCTTCTACGTCATTACCTCTTTTCCTGATTAATGTTATATGTGTTCTCTTGCCTCACATCATCTTTAGTATATGTTTTTTTTTTAATTCTTAAGAACAAATCATTCTTAGTGCTGTAGAGATTCAAGAAGTCTGTGGATCAACGAAGCAGCTTATTATGGATTATTTCATTTTTGTTTACTAAGAAGCAGGTCCTGATAAAAGAGAGCATACTTGTAAATCTGATGTTTCAACTAAAACTTACAAGACACCACATACGTGTACATGTATATGTATAATTTCTGACTGTGCTTAGGCTATGTGAATCTTTCCGAAGGGTGATAAAAACTGTAAATAATTTGATAAATATTAAATATAGAGCTAAGAGATTTTTTTTCTGGCTCATAAAGTACATTTATTTCCTATGGATGAGGAAAAGACTCAGTTATAGAGGATTATCGAATGCTTAATTAAGATGAGTCTGTCAAACTAAGCTTAGGGTCAAGACTGCAAAACTTTGTATCCCTAAAATTCAGAGTGGAGACACAGAGCTCATGCTCTGTAGCATGAGAGATGATCACCTTGAGATACACTAATTGGAGCAAAGCTTTTTGTGAAAGAAAGAAAAACATCAGTTCAGCATCTAATCATCTTTCTTGACTCTCATAAAGACTGAGGAATATAAATGTACTTTCGCACTGTAGAAATAAAAAATGACCATAACCCAATGTAAGAGAGCTGGAAGACCTACATTTAGAGTTCCAGACACTTTTCAGCCTGATAGTGCCCTGTGATTTTCCTAGGTAGGATGGTTTTATGGAAGCCTCATACCTACTGGACTGGTCCTAACACAGGATCAATTCAATTACAGATTCTACTATCATTCAATAGGGATGCATCCAGTCTGATACAGGAAAGAAGAGAGACCATGCTTGGAAGCTCTAAGGATTATCACACACTATCTGCGATGAATTTATATCACCCTTCATTAGAGGGTCAATTATTAAATCCAAAGAGGTATTTTTTTTTAATTGAGTGCAAATTCACCGTATTTTGAATTTAACTTCATGGCGTAAATAAGTAAATTAGTTCAAGGGAATAATGTAAAAATTATGGAGTTGGCCTAAACTAAACTATGGAAATGCCTGAGTTGGTTTAGCAGATGGCACAAGAGAAAATGAACCTTCAGGGGTAAGTGAGCATGCTGATTCAATATAGTATAGGAGGGTGCACACTCCTTCATAGTATTTTACTCCACAGTAGGGATCACCAAGGCCACAGGAATGCACTGCTGAGAGCCTCGCTCAGACACCCAGGGGTGATTCTCCTCTGTAGGCTGAAACTGAGGCAGGGTAGGGCACAGGGGAAGTCTCAGAGATGGGCTTCCTAGTGTCTTGGGAATGAAGAGGCCTTGAAATGAGAGGGAAATGATAGCAGGTGTGTGGTGGTTTGAATATGCTTGACCAGGGGGTAGAGTGGCAATATTAAGAGATGAGGCCTTCTTGGAGGAAGTGTGCCACTGTAGGTGGGCTTTGAGACGCTCCTTCTAGCTGCCGGAGGACAGTCTGCTCTTGGCTTCCTTTGGATGAAGATGTAGAACTCTCACTTTCTCCAGTGCCATGCCTGCCTGGATGTTGTCATGCTTATTGCCATGATAATAATGGACTGGACCACTGAACTTGCAAGCCAGCCCCCCATTAAATGTTGTCCTTTGTAAGAGTTGCCTTGGCCATGGTGTCTCTTCACATCAATGAAAAGCTTAATTAAAATAAGGTGATAGCAGAAGTAGAGTGAGATGATCACTGAGATGACTGCCAAAGGGAGTACCAAACAGGGAAACCAAATAGATTTTTCTCTACAGCTATAGATTGTCAGTAGAATACCATGTGTTACAGTGCTAAATGGATAGTCAAGGTAGGATTCTGACTACATCCAGACACATATATTAAAATGCATGAGTGGAGAAGTAGACAATGGAAGTAGCTGTCCCATGAAAAAGACATCACTTCTTTGTCTGACCCAGGCTCTGAGCCAAAATCAGGTCTTGATTCCTTGGACTGTTGAAAAGATGGAGTTTAGGGAATCAAAGATTCTACAGCAGGGAGGCAAGCGTGTGGTGTAATATTTTCTTCAGTCCTTTACAAATGGAACTGGACATTTACAGAGAGACCAGTTACTCAGTTTCTAGGTGCAGTAGATAAGCCTGAAAATTCAAGAGCTTTTGAGCACAAGATCAGAACACCACTACTAAGAGTAGGAACTTTTGAACTATGTGGCAAATAAGTCTATGTGATTCTAGGATGAGTGGGGAATATGGAGTGATCCTCTACTGAAATCTGCCTTCAGAATATCCATCTGGTGGGAGTATAGTATAGTCATCTACTTAATTCCAGTTGCTGTGTTTATGGGTTCCATACTGTCTTCAGTCTGAGCCCAACCACTGGTCAAGTGTGATTCTGATCCTGGTTCTGCTCTGTTCTTTTATGCAGATCCTTTTACATGATATGGGTCTGGGGTTCTGCCTCTCTTTGCATGCTGACACTTGTAAACTTATGTTACAATAAACCCTTGTGCTCACACTTTGTCTACTTTCTTTTCTCAAACTTATGTTGTTATTCTCAGCACTCAGATAAACAGATCTTGCAGCCAAACACTGAGCCATAAACTCATTAACATATACTTGGTGATACCCTTTATGTGTCAAGTAGAATATGAAAGATATAGAGTTTATTAAGTGGGAGTTGCTGCACTTCAGGAAATATGTGTACATTCCCTGATATATTTTGAGTGACATGTGCACATTTGCACACAAGAGGTATGCTAACATGAGGGAGCAAACTTTAGGACTCCACACTTTCTGGAAAGTACATTATCTACCATTGTAGATGTGTATGTAGAATGTGGTAGAATTAAGGATGTTTGGGTTACATTAATTGACTCCCATCTCTTTACAAATTTTCCCCACAAAGCAAAAGACTCCAATTCTGGAAGAGTCAAACCTAATAAAGGATCATACCATGCAAGCAAACAAAGAGAAAGATGCTGGAATCAAACCAAAATGTAGAGAGGAGAGGAATCTGAAGGGAATTTGCCAAAGAAGAAATTTTCAATAATTCTGATTGTGCATGGAAACTCATCCTGGTAAAGCCAGTCTATAAACATGTTAAATTAATTGTTAATACTATGGAAATCAATGCATTTCAGGATAAAATCATGGCCTTATGTAGCACTAAAGATCACCAAGAAAATCTGACTGGAGTAGGGAGTGACAACATAGAAGTCTGGAGTTGGGGATAGCTTTCTCTATCTCACTGATAGATTTTAGGCATCATGTTTAACTACTAGAAAATATCTCTCTGGGGCAACTGTAGCCAATAACACACCTGCAGGGTACATATACTTTGTGTATCTTAGATACATCCCCATGCTTGGAATCATGTCTGTCTTATGAGAGAAAGCTCCTAGATACCCCTTTTTCACATGCAGAATGACACTAGAGTATAGAAAACCTAGGATGATCACAGTGTTATGTTTTGTAACATGGTATAAATGTGGTATAATTGAGACAGGGGGAGGTAGTATCTCAGAGGGCCCATGCTGTGGTGCCCCCTGAACAATCATGCCATGCAATCGGCCTAGTATAAAAAGAAGGGAGGAGACTGAGGACCTGGAAAGGGGAAGAGAGAGAGAAGAACAGGAGAGAGAAGAGAAGAAGAAGACAGCCAAGAATGAGTGGGAACAGAGAGAGAAAAAAAGATGGAAGAGAAACATCTGGGGTAGCTGACCAGTCCTTCTTGTACACCTGGCTCACACCTGACAGCAAGTGTTGCTAGGTTTCTGGGAGGAGCCTAGTGGAATTGATTGTAAGCCAATACACATTACTTTGGGAAGAATAGGACCTGGGCACCCTAACCTGGACCTTTATTACCTCAATACCACATGTGTGCATTATCATTTGGAAATGGGTCTTGAACTTAAATTTAATGGTCACTGCTACAGTGAGTTTAGTCATAATTCTCTGTATGGATAAAAGAAAGTATTTTATTTTTGACATGGCTGTATATGACCCTTTGCCATTCTATCCTTTTACTTAGTAACTTCTGCTTAGAAATGGTCTCTGTGCAAACTAGCCCTCTGCTGAGGCAGTATTGCATTGGTTACTTTTCTCATTTACTGGGACAAAATACTTGACACGAAGCAATATAAGAAGGGAAAAGTTTATTCTAACTCATGATTCAGGGGAAACCATAGTAACAGGACTTGCTCCTGGATATAGCAGGAGCCTGCACACATCTGGGCAAATTAAGGAGAAAGGAGAATGCTGGCTTTCAGCTGGCTTTTTCCCTTTATGCTTTATTATGGTTCAGAACACTAGTCCAGAGCCCATGGGATGCTATCACCCACATTTCAGAGCAGCCCCTGTAGGAGCTAATATTCTCTGGAACAGCTGAACAGATAGACGTTCCTTAATCTAAGCAGATTGACAAGCAAACTTGACCAGCACAGGTACCCTCTACATTAGAAACGAAAATATAAAATTTATTGTTAGGTGTTGACTATGTGACCTTCAGAAATCTGTCATCTGCTGAAACTGTGGAGTATGGTGCTGGTTCACACCCACCTCCTAGAAGCAGCTCTGGACTGTTGTGTTCTTTCAGAGCCCAAGGCTTTGACAGCCACCAGCATCCACAGCAGGGGATAAGAATCAGCTGCTTCCTGAACTCCCAGCTGAGCCCAGCTGGGTATTGTCTTCTCCCAGGAGGGCTCTGCAGGGCTTCCAAGCAGAATTCCTCTTGCAATGCTATGGAGCTGAGATTTTTACATCAGAGGCTCTGCATGACTCTTTACACGTGACTCACCAGCTTTGCTCTGTACGCATGAAAGCCATTTAAGAAGAAGGCAGTCAGAGTCTTCAAAATGTAGGATTGAACCTATTCAACTCCCTCCCCAGGAGAAGAAAGCACATCTCCATTCCCTCCTGTCCCTTAGCTGTCCCAGCTCCTTCCTGGTCAGAGGAAGACAGAAAACAGAACAGGGCCAGGGGAGTATCGTGGAAATGGGATCCCAGAGCATCTCTCAGTTTTCCTGAGTCTTTCAGATGAATGCTCTCTGGTTTTAAAATGGAAACACTGTACATTGTACACTGTACGTTCGGGAAACCAGAGATGATGATTCGAAAGCTGAGTAAAAGCTGTGAACGTGTGTGAAATGGCATGAAAGAGCACAAGCATTTGTAGTTGTTCAGAGTGTGTGCCTCACTTCACACAGTGTGGGGAGTACAAGCTAGAAGCCAAGATGGAGCCAGTTAGTAACAGTAACAGCCATAATCATAATTATAACAACAGATGCAAAGTTGTTGAACACTCCTAGGTACTCCTCTGAGGACCCTCTGAGCTGATATTGTTGGATTGTGACAATAGCACTAGAGGTTAGGAATCAAGACTAACACCATGCTGCAGAGTACCTGGTCATGCGGAGATCAAACCATCTGACAAGGGACTCACAGCCAGAACACAAAGCCATGGAGTATTGAGGCCACTTCCCTGCATATTTCTATTTTCAGCACCACAATGCATCGCAAAAGGCATGGCACTAGAGAGAATCTTTAACATTATTTTATGTTATGCTCTTGGTTAGTATGCTAACTCTTTTAGGTAAAGGTGCTTATTTGACTTATTAGTAGCTAGAATGTCAAACAGCTTGGTGCTGGGGTTCTGGTAAGTCATTTTCCAATGTTCCTAGAAGTCTGTCATGTGTTCCACAAGTAGCAGAATGGTACTACACTTTTATCACATTTCTCCAAACTATGATGCCCACTATCTGTGCAAATGCTCACACACACACACACACACACACGCGCGCTTCTCAGAAGTGAGAACACCATCTTGCTTCTTTTCCTTATGTGAACCAATAGAAGGTGGTCCTGAAGACCCAAAAGTGGAAGCCTGGTTGGAGCTATCTGTTTCAAGCTACACATCCATCCTCAGGACATTCGCTACCTTGGAGCCTATCCATTTGCAATCTAGATCCATGGTAGAAAGGAATTAGCTTTCAGGGATCCATAGGAACAAAACAAAGAACAATTGGGTAAGGATGTAGCTGACATGATCTCAGCAGCCAAGAATTTGTTGACAGCATTTGATTCTTACCCTTATCCTTCTGAGAAAATGAGTCACAACCTAGTTATCACGTGGTAGAATTAAAATATCTGAAAACTCCCCTCTGAATTCGCACACTGGAGATAAAATGTCAGCACATGACCTCAATATCTATTGAAAAACCATAATAAAGAACAGAACCACCAACAGATGTAGAAACACACACTCTGAGTGAAGCTGTTCCATGGAAACCTTGGAGTACCAGGCTTCAGAAATCTTGGCCTTGCAGTCTCTCTGTTGGTGCGATAATTAAATCATACACAGTGTTTAAGATGAGCTTTATTCCTTCAGCCTAAATGTCCTAGCAAGCCTGGCATCTCATATCCACCTAAATAACATGGACACTTGCTACCTGGTGGGACTAAAGTCAAGCAGGACCTTAATATCTCAGAGCACCAGCCTGATAGTTATCCCCTCCACCATCCACGTATCCTTCATTTGACACACAGGATTTGAGCATTTCTTCTAAGCCTAGTCATAAAGTTGCACCAATGCAAACAGGAGAAGCTGATCTCCCCTTCAATGGCCTAATTTTGAAATCAAAATCCTCGGGTCCCTGTTGGAGCATTTAGTGTCGACCTTTCTCTCCTATTGTTCCTCACAAGCTATTACACTAATAAGCTTTATTACGTGCTCTATAACCACCAGCCATTACACAGCTCAGTGGCCATTGCAGAAAGAAAACATAATGATATGGGAACAAGGTAAACTCAATAAAGCATTCTTTGTTCTCTGGGTATACGCAGGATAATGGGCTATTTCTTCTTGTTTATGGACACATAAAGAGTTTGATGTGAGCCACGTCCTCTCCCGGAGGCTGACATGTGCATGCTAGAGAGAGCTGACATTCATTCAGAAGGCAGGTTTGGAACTAGTGTCTGGGTGGCAGAGTTTTACAGGTATCTTCTCTCCTGAATAGCTGCTGCAAGTTCTTGCCTCCACTCTGTGATGCATGAGTATTAAATCTTTTCTGCAGTTCTTCCTTTCTAACATCCAGTATCAAGATACTCATTATCCCAAATACTCATATTTCTCCATCCAGCAGTTAGCCTGCCTCTTCAGGAAACCTTTCTGTGACTACCCCAACAGCACTGACTGATGATTTCAATCTTTACTAAGGAAGTTGAGACTGGAAGTTCATCTTTCTTTACCCCTTTTTCCTCTCCCAGGGAGAAGTCCACCCATTCTTCTAGTAGTAAATGAACTCTTGCCTCATTGAACTCTTGAGGAAAGCTGCAGTATTTCACACACAACTCTACTGAATTATAAATATAACCACATTTGGCTATTTTTCTGCTAGAAAATCAGGGTGGAGTCTTGCCTACAATGTGGATCTTGTATTTTAACAAGAGCCCCCATCCAGGACACTACCCAATCTCCTGCTCTTTCCAAGGAGAAAACTACACTTGTCAGTAGTGAATCATTCCACTGAAAGGCAGTTTTGTTAGTGTCTTGCTTTGTCAGTGGAGTGAGATATGGATTGCTAAGTCCTTCAGTAATTTTATCAAACACATAAAATTCCTGTTCTGTGCCCATATCTGTTAAGAATCCTGTAAGTTCTTTCTTTCTTCTTCTCATTCTCTTCTCACTGCTCCCTTCTCCTTACCCTCCTACCCCCCAGCTGATCCATGGCAACTTCCCTGTCCTCCTTCCTTGGGGCCACTGAACTCAACCCCTTTAGAGCACCTTCCCAATAAACCTGCTTTTAAATAAGTGTGTGTGTGTGTGTGTGTGTGTGTGTGTGTGTGTGTGTTTGTGTGTGTATGAAGGGATTCTGTAAATTCTGTCATTTAATTTTCCCCATGGTCTTATACATAAAGTAAGTACTCATTCCCATTTTTAAAAAGTGAGAAAATGGAGACACAAAAAGAGTATCAATTTGTACAAAGTTACCCATGTTCTCTTGTTTATACTGGAACTGTGATTCAAACCCACATCATGTGGCTCTTAACGAATTATTGATGTAACTGTGGCTCATTGGAACTGTTTGGAAAAAAATGGATTATTATACTTCACAGTGTTAACCAAATAGCCCTCAATGAGCTCAAATTGGTCATTTGATACTAAAGTCACAGCATTTTATGAAAAAGAAAATGTGAATACATATTTGTTGAATATAAATTTTGTACATAGAAATTAAATCATGCCTCGCTTAATGCATTGACATTCGTGAGAAATGCATTAATTTTGCCATCTTCTAGACAATACCACAAAGGCTAGAATGGCTCAGTGATGTGCCAGTGGTTCCCCAGTCAGTGAGAGGTGGAACTGTGGCTTGAACCCCTGACTGTTTCATTTGTTTAATGTCTGGCATCTAGGTATGAGGCATCCTCCATCACATGCCATGCCCAAGGATACTGGATCTCCCATGTTTCCTTCAGATGAAGAGTTTGTGCTGTCATTAGTAGCTTGGTATTAGGTACTATACGAGTCACTATATAGTTCTCAGAGGATGCTGGGGAGTTCTGTGGTTTTTCCCACGTATGTACCACTTTGCTAGCTCACTATCATTTCTGTTATTGTATGACGCTTGGTGGTGTGCTGAGGATATTTTAGACTCTGGTACAGTTCCATGGTCTTCCTTTTTGCTTCTCATTTTGCTGAGAGGTAGTTTTGAGTGTGAAGTAAGGGTGTTAATTTTCCCCATCCTTCCTAGCTGAGAAACCCACACTCACTGTGTGCCCAGCCTGTGATATGGTGAGGCCCTCTACTCTGCTTTGTTAGTAACTGAAGAGATAGGGCCCCTCTTGTTCCTTTGCTGAATAATCAGGGAAGGACCCCTTCATCTCTCATCCCATTTTCCTTCTTTACCAGCTAAGCATTTTGAGCATAATCAAAGTAGTTTATTCAAATGTCAAAAGTGTTCCAGGGGTGCTACACTTCAGGAAATGTACCACTGCACAGATATGATATATGTATAATTTATAAGCAGAAAGAAGGTGGCGGGCTCTTTTCGTGAATACTGTGGCAGTTATAAATGCTCATGGTGCATCTTTCCACATGATGAGGATAGCTTCTAGTGGCCAGGTGTCTATGCAAAGTACGCCTAACTCTTCTTCTTGCCTGCCATTAAATTGCAACAGCCCAAAACATCATAGCACTAGTGACACCAAGAGAAATCTGAAGTAGAACTGTTCCAGAGGAAAACAACTATACTGATTCCTGATGATTATTTTACCACCCTATAAAAAAGTAATTCTGTGTGCCTATCACCTCTCAGTTCTTGAAATAAATGCTCAGTATGAGAAGCTTCAGAGGGCAAGTAAATGAATATAAAAGAAATACACTGAGTCCATTAGACCAAATGAAAACATTTAAAGCTTTATGAAAATTATATTTCACATCAAACTCACATGCCTAAACCACCTCCCACCCCTATAAACACATGGCTGTATCTGGTTACATGGCAATGTATTGCTGGAGTCTGAATTATCTAGAAACAGATAATTCAGGAGCAACCTCCATGTCTGAGCATCAAGTGATTTTTATTTAAAGATTTCTCTCTAAAAATGTGACTCCAGTGGGTATAAATTTTACATTTAATGAAATAAAATGCAAGTCTTTGTAGAAATAAGGAATTTTTAACCATCAAGATCCAAATCCTTCAGCCTCGCTGTGAAGTATTCCTCAACAGAAACGTAATAAAATCACCATTTGGTTCTTAGATTACTTCTGTAGTATTCCAAGCAGGTCATGCACGGCAAGTGCAGCATGAAGATTATAGTCCTGGGCCCTTAATCTTGTCTTCTTTTTATGACTCATACACTCATCCATCCATTCATGCATCCACCCACCTACTCACTCATCCTTTCATCCATCCACATATCTATTCATTCATCTACCCATCCACTCATTTAAGGCTATTCGCTGAGACTCTGAAAAATAGGTCAGATCCCACTGTAAAAGAACTCCTATCAGAGAAGCTCTTGGAATCTGCATGGGTTTCAACCAGTCCTATGTAAGCCTCCTAACATCCATGAGATCCTGAAAGTGCATCCAGCATCTTTCTTATTCTAATATCTATCTGCCTTTTGCCTGGCAGGCATCTCTGCAACAGAGTGTGAAATACTTCTACTTATAAGTAACATAAAGTTTAAAGAGAATTTCTTTGAACTGTGTGTTCATTTGCTTGGATGTCCTGAGGTTTTCATGCTCAGTGTTAGCAAGAACTAAAACTTGTTTTAGCTTTCTTCTTCTTCTTCTCCTTCTTCTTCACCTTCTTCACCTTCTTCTTCTTCTTCTTCTTCTTCTTCTTCTTCTTCTTCTTCTTCTTCTTCTTCTTCTTCTTCTTCTTCTTCTTCTTGTTCCTCTTCCTCCTCTTCCTTCTCTTCCTCCTCTTATTAGCCCTTCTCCTTCCCCTCTGTTTCTGTTGTCTTGTTTCATTCACTTGTGAATTTATCTTTACCTACTTATTGATGTATGGACCTACATCATTTGAAAAATCATATCCACCATCAAAGCATAAATCACTGATTGAGGAGATAGATCAGTGAGCAAAGCAACTGATCTACAATCATGAACAGTTTGATTCCCTATCACCTATGCTAAAACGAAGGTGTGGCTGAATGTGCTTGTAACCATAGATTTGGGAAATGAAGATAGGAAGATCTTGAAAATTCAATGGTCAGTGAGCCTAGCAGAAAGATCAAATGTTCAGTCCACTGAGATGCTCCATCTTAAACAATAGAGGAAGAAACATGACAGCCTGATCAAGAATTCACATGTATGTACACAGCTACACACACACAAAGTCAAGAGCATACATAATAATACACACACACACACACACACACACACACACACACACACACACACAAGCAGAGATCTACAGAGGGGGAAGCATGATGATAGATTGTTGCCTTTCTTGTTCTACATTTTTAATTGGAATCAGGAACCCATCTTAATTTGGCAAGGTTCATTTGATCCTGCTTAGGCTATACCTATTGAATTCAATTTTGGGGAATGGGCAGAGCAACCTACTTGAATGGATAAATGAATGAAAAACTATGTCAATGTTGGTTTTATTCAGTTACCAACTTTCATGTATTGTCCATATCCATGTTAAAAAGAGTCATCAGAAAAGAATGATGTCTGCAAATAAGGCATTGTTGAGATTGGTACCTCCTTGGGGTGATGTCACACTTCTGTAACTGAAACCAAGGAGTGTAGAACCTTTCAGGCCACTTGTGCACCTTTGATTCACTTATTCTTATTCACAGATCCACTTCCTGTTCATGTCCAGTGTCCATGTTACCAGGTCCCACCCTACTGTTGACTTTGTCCTGATTTGGGTTCATCTTGTCAGCCTCACTCAGTTTCATCACACTGTTTCATACATAAATGAACATGGCTTTACATATCCTTTAGCAGATTTATGGCAAGGTGGATGAAGAAAGAGTATCAAGTTGCACTAGACACATATGGAATAGTGCCTAGGTCTGCTATAACAAAGTATCAAAGACATCATAACTAATAAACAAAACATTCAGACAAACAAATAAACAAACAAATCAGAGATTACTTGCTAAGCAGTTCTGGTGTCTAGAAGTACCTGGTGTTGGCTGGCAACTCAATGGCAAAGCCTGTTACTGCTTCTCACTGGCCTTTGGAAAGCTCACGGACTCTTGAACACTTCTTGCTATACAATTCATACCTCTCATCTTTGTGACAAACTGCCTGAGGACACGACATGAATTAGGATTTATTTAAGGCCACAGCTTCAGAGATTTTCATCTAGATGGCCTGGATCCATTGTTTTCAGCCTGAGATCAAAAGCTTGTCTACTCATCTCCCAAGTGAATCTCAGTCGAGCTGAGAAGCTTAACCATGATACCTTGGTTGTAGATGCATCACCCTGACCTCTGCCTCCACTTCACAGACTTCTCCCTGTTATGTTTCTGTGTCTAAACATTACCCCTTGTATAAGTACACCAGTTAGGTTAGATCAGGCTCTTTCCTAATCATCTCGTTTTAACATGATTGCCTCTATAAAACTTTATATCCCAACAAGGTCATATTCAGTTATACTGGGGTTAGGACATCAACAGTTAGATTTAAGAGTTTAATTTGAGGAGAGAGTTGGCAAAACTTACTCTATAACAAGTTCACTGAACCAGTGTCCAACAGGAATCAGAACCCAGAAAGGCAAGGACTTTATGAGTAACCCATGCTCTTGTGAAATCCTACTGAAGTGATGGAATTGAATAACCTGAGCTCAGCCAGCAACTGATGTCAGCCTCCTCCCAGGATAATCCTTTCTGTGCTTCATTCTTAATTGATGCAAAGGGGATCCTACCATAGCCCCTTTTACCTCACTAAAGTGAGAATTTAGTGAGCTGATGGAGTCTCAAACACTGCCTGCTATCCATTAAGATTGGACTGAAGTTTGTTATTTTCTTTCTTTTTTCTATTATTGACCAAATATATACACCCCATTTATTTTTCAATTTCTTTCACATAATTGTCAAAAAATACTTCAAGTTTTCCAAATGCCTTGTTGAATTCAAAAATAGTTTCCCTCTCTACATGTCCCTCATCTTTAGCATCCATTAGCTCTGCCAAAAGTAGAAACTGTTTCATTAGAAATTATTAATTCCTCAAGAATCTATGGAGAATTTTCATCTCTATATCTTCAAATGTATTTCTATATTTATTCCACCTAAAAGTCTTTCTCATCATCCAGTCTCTCCTCATATACATTAAGCTGTCATTCTGGGAACTTCTATATATTTCATTTCCCTCAGTCACTCTCTCTTAGTCCATTTTGCTTTAGTAGAATTATAAACTTCAGCTCAGTAACTATTTAAAGACAACTGGGGACTGAGCATTTAAATATATAAGCTGGTGGGGGCATTCTTAACGAAGCTACCACAGTTGCCTAGAGTGGATGGCCCCACATCTATGAGGGAGAGAAAGGGAGAGGAGGAGGGAGAGAAAGAAAGAGAGAGACAGTGGGGGGGGATGGAAGAGAGAGGGGGGAGAGAGAAAGAATTTGGGAAGGAAGATGCTGAGAGAGTTGGAGAGGGAGTTGTAGAAAGGTGAAGTGAGCTGTGGTCTTGAGTATACTTCCTTGTACATGTTTCTAATTCTAAAGTGTGAAGTTGTAGGAAATTAGAGAATGCCAATAAAAATCTGAATAAAATTTATTTTATTCCATTGTTATGGCTAAGGAAATTTTGTTGTTTCTCCAATGTCTTAATAATTGTATAGCTATGTTTAACAATGGTTCCATTGGTATTGTGTATGTAGGGAGATCAATGAACTAGGAATTTCTGGCAATGACAAAGTCTTCAAAGGCCTGTTATACCTGTAAGAAAGCAGACTCATTTAATGTGTTTACAGGAAATGCATTCATATTACTTGAGAATAGTTTGGCCAGCTTTAATCTTAATCTGGCTTTTGTGTGTATTGACAAAGGAAAGAACACACTAAATAGAACATGAGGCAGCTCCTCCCAGCTTCCAGTTTCACAGCAACATAAAGTCACAGCTGATTTCCCCGGCCCACGCATTGCAGGGATTACAGGGTGTGACAGCAAAGTGGCTTTTTGAGAAATGAGATGCTGCATACTTCATTATTTCCAATATTGCCACCCTGCCAGCAATTGCTATAAAAATGTCCTGAGTCCTGAAATGAGAGGGGGTGGATTTTCCCAACAGCCGCCAAGTGATATGGAAGCCCCCATGCTTGTACATTGCCCATTTGAGCTGTTGGCGTGGAAAGGAAAGCATCAACCGAAGCATTTATTAAGGGCCCAGCTGTCCTGGCTGCTACACAGATGCTGTGCAAACAGCCAGAAACAGAAACATCCCTGTTTCCCAGCCCAGGATCAATCAGGGCTGACAGTTCTAGGTTGAGGGTCCAGGTATGTCATTGTGGGCATGGACAGAAAGGCTTACAAACAGAATACCCTTCTTCCAATCCAAGTGCAACCCAAGAGACAGCAATGAGATATTCAGCTATTCTCTGGCTTTAAACACAATTGCATCTCTCTGGCTCAAGGCCCATGGCTTATGAGTCTCAGAGTCAGGAGCCAAATACAAATCCTAGGAGTGTGCTCTCATTACTGTTCCCCATATCCTGCTAAGGACCATCCCCACACACTTTACAATTTACATCTTTGTATAAGTGCACTTGGCAACCTGCAAACTTCAGAACGGTAAGATTTTAAATCAGAAAAACACCTGTGATTCTGCACCAACAGCTTATTTATAAAGGATCTGAGCTTCCTGCAAGGTCTACTACATTTCATTGGTGACAGAGCTGGCCCTGGGTCCTAAGGTGGCTGAGAGTTCCCAAGCATTGCATTTGCATTTGAATATGGAATGGGAAAGGCCTCCTTGGGTTTCTTTTTTTCTAGTCAGAGAGAGTTCTCATTGCTTCCCTCAGTACTTGTCAGGCAGCCTGAAATATGTGCTGCCTGCAGAAACAGGGAAACAGGGGCTTCAGCTGGGAGAATGGAATTTTGCCCTTAGAAACAGAGAGCCAGGGAGTATGAAGTCAGCTCAAATTCCCATTCATAAGAAATTGACTTGGCTTTTCTAACGTAGGAACAGTCGCAACACAGCCACTCACACAACGAAGTCATGAATAAATTTAAACCATCCACAATTTCAAGCTATAACTGAAGCACTGGAGTACAAAAAGAACAGCCACATCAGAAAAAAAGTTTGAGGTTTACAGTTTAAAATTCGGAGACAATTAAAATTAGATCCACAGAGCATTGTGAGATGGTAAATTGAAATAGACTTTTTGCCATCCTTCACTGAAAGGGACAGAAAGAAAAGGTCTAGAAAGTTCTCTCTGCAACAGGTTTGCCAAGAAAAACACATCAATGGGAGGTAAAGGCAGAGGACTTGGGGGAAGGATAAGTAATTCTAAGGATGTTTTAAAAATCCACATGGACACCTACTATATATAAACTTAATATTCATGTTCATGTGAATGAGTTTAATTGGATGTCCTACAAAGAGGTCTGTGCTTATCCCAGAAGACATAGGCTACAGAGGGAAAGAGAGAGAGAGGGAGGGAGGGAGAGAGAGAGAGAAAGAGAGAGAGAGAGAGAGAGAGAGAGAGAGAGAGAGAGAGAGAGAGAGAGAGAGAGAGAGAGAGAGAGAGAGAGAGAGAGAGAGAATGCAGTTCCAGGTGTGGGATTCCTATCCTTGAGGTATTGATCAGGCAAGGTTGTCATGGACAGCCACAAAACAATGTAGACTATTGTTGTTGCTGTTGGTTGCCAATCAGAACTTGATGACCCTATTGTTAAAGGAACCATGCATATGGGTCACAGGACATGGAGAAATCAAGTCAGTATTGACCAGGAAGCCTCCTACCCATCAGCTAGCTCTCATGGTACTGGAAGATAAACAATCTGATATGAGAACAGAGTGGAAAGCATCACCAATAGTCTAATTTGGCCATGAACTGAACTGGCATGGCAAGATGTGCTTATGGGTAAAAACAGAGGCATGAACAATATGAGCATAATAAACTGCTTTCTGACTGGGCCTGCACTATAGGAAGAAACATGCCTGGCACTGCAAACCTAGTCAAGGACCCAGGGTTGGAAGCTTACAGGCCCAAGGTGTGAACCTCTTACTATTATTTTGCTGAATGGACATAGTATCAAATGTCCTTTAAATTCATATCTTCCTACCTATAAATTATTCAGTTCTCAGACTTCTTGAGAGAAGTTTCCTTTTGCAGTAGATAATGTTTAACAGAGAAACTCATAACCGGTCAAAGTGCAGAGAAAAATGACTTCCATGTGCTCAGCCACAAATGGAAATTTTATAAGATCACCTCTGCAAGACCTAGGGACCAGTGTGGAAGATGAAATTAAAAGATTGCATGAAGCAGAAGACTGGAGTAAAACAATATCGGTAGTGACAGGACCACTGCACTCTGAACTTGTAAAGACAGTGGTAGAATCTTCAAGGCCTTCATAAGATAGAATCAGTTAATGCAGTCAATGGAGTAATAACAAAAGCAATCAAACAAACCAAAAACTAAAACAAAACAAAAAGGATATGACATTGAGGGGATAAGAAGATGGGGATACAGAGATGGATATGGATCTAGGAAAAGTTTAGGGGGAGAAGTGCAGGTTGATTATCATCAAAATATATTCTACAACAATCTCAAAGAATTAATAAAAATATTTATTTAAAAAATTGGAAAGTGGTCTGGATTTTACATGACTGTGGAAGAGTCATAGCAGCCCAAAACTGGATTTTTGCTATAATTGAGTAGAAATAAATATGTCTAACCTTAAAAGAACAAGAACAAAATACCCAGGAAAGTACTCATACATTTTTGTGTATCCATTCATTTTACAAAGACCAACAGAATAAAGTAAAATTTTGTTTTAACTTTTCTTGTCATCAATATGAATATTCATGAGTCACAGTGATACCATAGCAAGATTAATAAGGCACAGTTTCTTGCCTTCCAAGAATTCTGAACAAAGCTAGCAAAATAGGCAGAGACTAAGTAGTCAAATCATGCTATAGAGAAATTTCTCAAAGATTGCCCGTTAACTGGGAATTTAAATCATACAGGAGTTAGCAACCAGATGGGGATCAGAAAAGACAAGGTAAGTACAAAGATTAGAATGACATTTCTGAAAAACGTTGTTGGGGCTGGCAGCACAGTGAGTTGGAAGTGTCAGGTGTGTGCTCAGTGAATGGGGTAGCATGTATTCTCTGGGGCAAGAAGCAGGAAGAACTGGGGGTGGTAGAATGGATAGTGCATTGGGGAGCTGGTTTAGGAGCTCTGACATTACTGAAGCTGTTCAGTAGATGAGCAAATGCTTAACTGCATGATCCAGAAGTTTTGAGTGGCCATCAGCTTAGGAAGATGTCTAAATAAGTATCTAGAGACTAAATCTTAATGAAGAATGACCCAACCATAAAAAGCTCAGTTAAGACTTACTAAGAAGGGCACAAACTCAGCTACCAGTCCCACAGCCACAGCTCCCTGAGGAGGCTCCACTCTCAGGCACACCCAGGATCTTAGGATCAGGGATGAGAACTCAACATATGTTCCAACACCACCGGGAGTAACTGGGACCATCAGGATCCAGGAACTCAAGAACCCTGCCTGACCAGTGGCTCTGGTTCCTTCTGGTCTTGTCTACCTTGGGAAGGACTTGGCAGCCAGTCTCACAGGAAGCTCCCAGAGGAGGCTCCACTCCCAGGCGCTCTAGCACAACAAGGATCATGGGATCTTAGGATCCCAGGATTCTGGGTCTTAGAGGCAATTTGACTCCCAAGCAACTCTGACACAGCCAGAATATCAGGATCACTGGATCCCAGAATCACAGGATCACAGAGACAGCTGGACTCTGAGGAGGTCTGACTCAACCCGCATTACAAGAAGGACAGGCTCCAGTCAGATGTAGCAAGGAAAGGGAGCACAAGCACGAGAGATAATCAGATGGTGGGAGGCAAGCATAAGTACAGAAGCAACAGAAACCAAGGTTACTTGGCATCATCAGAATCCAATACTCCCACCATCACAAGTCCTGAATACACCATCACACCAGAAAAGCAAGATTAGGATCTTAAATCACTTTTCATGATAATAATGGAGGATTTTAAGAAGGACATAAATAACTCCCATTAAGAAATACAGGAAAACAAAAATAAACAGGCTGAAGCCCTTAAAGAGAAAACATAAAAATCCCTTGAAGAATTATAGGAAAACACAATCAAACAGGTGAAGGAAATGAATAAAACAATCCAAGATCTAAAAATGGAAAAAGAAAAGATAAAGAAATCACAAAGGGAGACAACCCTGGAGTTAGAAAACCTGGGAAAGAGATCAGGAGTCATAGATGCAAGCATCACCAACAAAATACAAGATATAGAAGAGAGAATCTCAAGGGCAAAAGATACCTTAGAAAACATTAACACAACAGTCAAAGAAAATGTAAAATGCAAAAAGTTCCTAACCCAAAACATCCAGGAAATCCAGGACACAATGTAAAGAACAAACCTAAGGATAATCGGTATAGAAAAAGAGAGTGAAGATTCCCAACTTAAAAGGCCACTAAATATCAATAAAATTATAGAAGAAAACTTCTCTAACATAAGAAAGAGATGCCCATGAATATACAAGAAGCCTACAGAACTCCAAATAGACTGGACAAGAAAAGACATCCCTCCTGTCACATAATAATCAAAACACCAAATGCACTAAGTGAAGAAAGAATTTTAAAAGCAGTAAGGAAAAAAGATCAAGTAAACTATAAAGGCAGACCTATGAAAATTACACCAGACTTCTCACCAGAGACTATGAAAGCCAGAAGATCTTGGGCAGATGTCATATAGACTCATAGTGAACACAAATGCCAGCCCAGACTACTATATCCAGCAAAACTCTCAATTACCATAGATGGAGAAAACAAGATATTCCATGACAGAACCAAATTTACACAATATCCACAATCCAGCCCTACAAAGGAAAATAGATAGAAAATACCAACACAAGGAGGGAAAATATGCCCTTAAAAAAGCAAGAATGTAATTTTTCCACAAATCCAAAAGAAGATAACCACACAAACATAATTCCACCTATAACAACAAAAATAACAGGAAATAACAATCACTTTTCCTTAATATCTCTTCACATCAACGGATTCAATTCCTCAATTTAAAAAAAAAAGAAAACCATAAACTAACAGACAGGATACATAAACAGATAAACAGGACAAAGGCTGGATGTGGTGGCACACACCTTTAATCCCAGCACTTGGGAAGCAGAGGCAGTCAGATTTCTGAGTTTGAGGCCAGCCTGGTCTACAGAGTGAGTTCCAGGACAGCCAGGGAAACCCTGTTTCAAAAATCCGAAAATATAAGTAAAAATAAAAATAAAAATAAAGGGGACAAAGCATTTTGGTGCATACAGGAAACGTACCTGAGTGACAAAGACAGACACTACCTCAGATTAAAAGGCTGGAATACAATTTTCCAGGCAAATGGTCCCAAGAAACAAGCTGGAGTAGCCATTTTAATATCAAACATTATTGACTTTCAACCAAAAGTTATTAAAAAGGATAAGGAAGAACACTTCATGTTGGTCAAAAGAAAAATATACCAAGATGAACTCTCAAGTCTGAACATCTATGCTCCAAGTGCAAGGGCACCCATGTTCATAAAAGGAACTTTACTAAAGCTCAAAGCACACATCACACCCCACACAATAATAGTGGGCGACTTCAACAGCCCACTCTCAGCAATAGACAGATCATGAAGACAGAAAATAAACAGACACAATGAAACTAAGAGAAGTTATAAACCAAGTGGTTCTAACAGATATTTATAGAACATTTCATCCTAAAGTAAAAGAATATACTTTCTTCTCTGTATCCATGGTACCTTCTCCAAAAATCACCATAGAATTGGCCACAAAATAAGCCTCAACCAATACAAGAAGATTGAAATAATCCCATGCAACCTATCAAATCACCACTGATTAAGGCTGGTCTTAAATTCCTACAAAAACAATGGAAAACACATATACACATTGAAACTGAACAACATTTTACTCCATGATAACTTGGAAGGAAGAAATAAAGAAAGAAATTAAAGGCTTTTTAGAATTAAATGAAAATGAAGACACATCACACCAAAACTTATGGAACACAATGAAAGCAGTGGTAAGAGGAAAACTCAGCTATAAGTGACTTCAAAAAGAAACTGGGGAGAACTTACACAAGCAGCTTGACAGCACACCTGAAAGCTCTAGAACAAAAAGAAACAAATACACCCAAGAGGAGGAGTAATGGCAGGAAATAATCAAAGTCAAGGCTGAAACCAACCAAATAGAAACAAAAAGAACTATACAAAGAATTAAGAAACTGTGAGTTGTTTCTTTGAGAAAATGAACAAGATAGACAAACCCTTGGCCAAACTAACCAGGGGGCAGACAGACAGTATCCAAATTTAAATCAGAAATGAAAAGGGAGATATAACAATGGAAACCATAGAAATTCAAAACAATTATCAGATCCTACTACAAAAGTTTATACTCAACTAAATTGGAAAATCTGGAAGAAACGGACAATTTTTTAGACACATACATCTCAAAGTTAAAACGGAATCAGATAAACCATCTGAACAGTCCCATAACCCCTAAAGAAATAGAAGCAGTCATTAATAGTCCCCCATCCAAAAAAAAGTCCAGGACCAGATGGGTTCAGTGGAGAATTCTATCAGACCTTTAAAGAATACCTTATGCCAATACTTTTCACACAATTCCTCAAAATAGAAACAGAAGGTACACTACCCAATTCATTCTAAGAAGCCAAAATTATGGTTATACTTAAACCACACAAAGACCAAACAAAGAAAGAGATTTTCAGACAAATATACTTTATGAGCATTGATGAAAAAATACTTAATAAAATTCTTGCCAACCAAATCCAAGATCACATCAAAAAAATCATTTACCATGATCAAGTAGGCTTCATCCCAGGGATGCAAGGATAGTTCAATATATGGAAATCCATCAATGTACTCTACTACATAAACAAACTCAAGGAAACAAAACTACAGGATCATTTCATTAGATGCTAAAAAAGCATTTTACAAAATTCAACATCCCTTCATGTTAAAAGTCTTGGAAAGGTCAGGAATTCAAGGTCCATACATGTAGTAAAAGCAATATACAGCAAAACAGTAACCAACATCAAATTGAATGGAGAAAATCTTGAAGCAAACCCAATAAAATCAGGGACTAGACAAGGCTGCCCATTCTCTCCCTATCTATTCAACATAGTACTTGAAGTTCTTTCTAGGGCAATTAGACAACAAAAGAAGGTCAAAGGGATACAAATTGGAAAGGAAGAAGTCAAAATATCATAATTTGCAGATGATATGGTCATATACTCAAGTGACCACAAAGTTCTACCAGAGAACTTCTAAACCTGATAATCAACTTCAGAAATGTGTCTGGATATAAAATTAAATCAAATAAATCAGTAGCCTTCCTCTACTCAAAGGATAAACAGGCTGAGATAGAAATTAAGGAAATGACACTCTTCACAATAGCCACAAATAATATTACATATCTTGGTATGACTCTAACCAAGCAAGTAAAAGATCTATATGGTAAGAATTTCATGTCTTTGAAGAAAAAAAGTGAAGAAGATCTCAGAAGATGGAAAGATCTCCCATTCTCATGGATTGGCAGGATTAATATAATAAAAATGGCCATCACAGATTCAATTCAATCCCCATCAAAATTCCAAATCAATTCTTAATAGAGTTAGAAAGAGCAATTTGCAAATTCATTTGGAATAACAAAAAACCCAAGACAGTGAAAACTATTCTCAACAGTAAAAGAACTTCTAGGAGAATCACCATCTCTGACCTCAAGCTACAGAGCAATAGTGATTAAAACTTCATGGTATTGGTACAGAAACAGGCAGGAAGGTCGATGGAATAGAATTGAAGACCCAGAAATGAACCCACACACATATGGTCACTTGATCTTTGACAAAGGAGCTAAAACCATCCAGTGGGAAAAGGACAGCATTTTTAACAAATGGTGCTAGATCACCTGGTGGTCAGCATGTAGAAAAATGCTAATCAGCCCATTGTTATCTCTTTGTACAAACCTCAAGTCCAAGTGGATCAAGGACCTCCACATAAAATCAATACACTGATACTTTAGATGAGAAAGTGGGAAAGAGCTCGAACATAAAGACACAGGGAAAAATTCCTGAACAGATCACCAATGGCTTATACTGTAAGATCAAGAGTTGACAAACGGGACCTCATAAAAATGAAAAGTTTCTGTAAGGCAAATGACACTGTCAATAGGACAAACAGGCAACCAACAGATTGGGAAAAGATCTTTACCAATTCAACACAGGAAAGAGGGCTAATATCCAATATATACAAAGAACTCAAGAAGTTTGACTCCAGAGAACCAATTAACCCTATTTAAAAAATGGGGAACAGAGCTAAACAAAGTATTTTCAACTGAGGAATACCGAATGACTGAGAAGCACCTAAAGAAATGCTCAACATCCTTAATCATCAAGAAAATGCAAATGAAAACAACCCTGAGATTCCACCTCATACCAGTCAGAATGGCTAAAATAAAAAACTCAGGTAATAGCAGATGCTGATGAGGATGTGGAGAAAGAGGAACACTCCTCCATTGCTGGTGAGAACTCATGGTGGTACAACCTCTCTGGAAATCAGTTTGGTGGTCCTTCAGAAAACTAGACATAGTATTACCTAAGGACCCAGCTATACCACTCCTGGGCATATACTCAGAAGATGCTCCAACATGTAATAAGGACACATGCTTCACTATGTTCGTGGCAGCCTTATTTATAATAGCCAGGAGCTAGGAAGTACCCAGATGTCCTTCAACAGAGGAATGGATACAGAAAATGTGGTATATTTACACAATGGAGTACTATTCAGCTATTAAAAATGATGAATTCATGAAATTTTTATGCAAATGTGTAGAACTAGAAAATATCATCCTGAGTGAGGTGACCCAATTGCAAAAGAAAGCACATGGTATGCACTCACTGATAAGTGGATACTAGACCAAAAGCTCCAAATAACCAGGATACAATTCACAGACCACATGAAGCTCAATAAGAAGGAAGACCAAAGTGTAGGTGCTTTGGTCTCTCTTAGAAGGGGAACAAATTACTCACAGGAGCAAATATGGAGATAAAGTATAGAGCAGAGACTAGAGGAAAGGCCACCCAGAGACCATTCCACTAGGGGATTCATCCCATATACAGTAACCAAATCCAGACGCCATTTTGGATGCCAAGAAGTGAATACTGAAAGGAGCCTGATATGGCTGTCTCCTGAGAGGCCCTGCCAGAGACTTACAAATACAGAGGCGGATGTTCACAGCCAATCATTGGACTGAGCTTGACGTCCCTAGTAGAGGAGTTAGAGAAGTGACTGAAGGAGTTGAAGGGATTTAACAACAATATCAACCAATCAGACCCACCAGAGCTCATAGGGACTAAGCCATCAACAATATGTAGCAGAGGATGGCCTTTCCATGCACCAATGCAAGGAGAGGTCTTTGGTCCTATGAAGGCTTAATAGATGCCCCAGTGTAGGGGAATGGAGGGCAGGATGGTGGGAGTAGGTGGGTGGGTGGGTGTTTGAACACTCTCACAGAAACAGGGGGAGGGAGGACGTGATAGGCTTTTTCTGGGAGAGAGGGAAACAGTGAAAGGGGATAATAGTTGAAATGTAAATAAAGAAAATATCCAATAAAAAAGAGCCAATTATTGCTCTCATTATAAGGCAGATGATCTAATAAAGCATCTCAATTAAAAAAAAAAAGACTTAGTAAGAGCCTTAACTAGATACCACAAACCAATACCCAAGAATCTTTTCCTGAACATACGTGAGTCCCAGCAGTGATTTCTTAGCTGGGAAACTTAAAAGCATATGGGGATGTAATATTGGATTGTGTCTCCATAGTGTCAGAGATAAAGTCAATTTCATTACTGTTGCCATAGATGTTGTTGCTCCAGGGCTTAGAGCATAATATATGGAAAGTAGGAATTTCTTAAGTCTGTTAGATAACATTGTATTCAAATGATTACAAGTCTGTGCTATTGTTTCATGTACCACATTTTAAACATTCTACCAGACTCAATGGCCTATTGTGGTTGCAAGTCTGCCCAGGAGTGAAACCTTTTTCGGTTCAATATCCCTTTCACCTCTCATGAAATGGAGAGAGTCTGAAAAACTACTGAAGTTCTCTCTTACCAAGAGTCTTCAACCATCACTGAAGGAAAAATATTTATACTAATCCCATTCATCCATTAAGGAAATAATAACAGTTAATGTGTGGAAACATTCAACTTTCTTTCCTTGTCAAATACAGTAATATCTTTATCCCAACTACAATAATAAAGTATAAACATTCCAGAACCATTCTGCAATTCCTTTGTTCCTATTATAAAGCATCCCTGTTGTAGAGTCAAAGGGGGAAAATGGAGGGAAGAGAGTTGTACATGGGCTTCCTGGGTTGTACATCACAGGTGTTTGTTAACAATCTGGTCAGTAAACTTGCTCACCATAACCATTCACTGGCCATGTGGGTAGATCACTGAATTTTGACCACTACACCTAAAGCAGAGGTATGATGTCTCACCTAGCCTTTACCCATATGAAAAAAAAGTCTCCCTACATCAAAATCATTTGTTCTTGTTTCTTCCATTTACAAGGTAAATAGTAGAATTGAAAGGAACACTGAGTTAAAGGAAGTGAGAACTATAGGTGGGAAGAAACCTGGGTCATAGAATGAGGAAGAAGATTAACTGATCACAGTGGTCTTCAGTGAGGCATGACCACTGTTATTGTTTTCATATCAATTGTCAAAGGCCCATGTGTTTGAACACTCAGTCTCTAGCCAGAGATACTATTTTGGTGGACTGCAGAACTTTCAGGACATGGATGGAAGCTGGAGGAAGGGGATCACTGCAGAGATGGCTCTAACTGTTATAGGCTAGCTGGACTTCAGGTCCACAGAGGCCATTCTGTTCCTCTGTAGAATGATTGAACCTCAGTCTCATGTTGTGCCTTCCTGCCCATGGTCAACTCCATCCCATAGGTGAGTTGAAATAAACCCTTCTTTCTTTAAGTCACATCATGTCTTTGGGCAAAGTAACCAAGTTGAGGAAGAGCTGAGAAAGGATCTGAATTCCTTTAGAAGAGGATTTCTTAAAGAGATAAAGGCCCAGAGCATAGATGACAGTGTAAATCAGGACTTAACTCTGGTTACTTTTCTGTATGACCTAACAAAACAGACCAAAACCAACGAACCAACCAACCAAACAAGACAAAATAAACAAAAAACAAATGAAGAAAGGAAGGAGACATTTACTTTGGGTCATGGTTTGAGGTGATACATGTCACCATGGTGGCAAACGTTCAGATACAGGTGGTTTAAGTGGCTTGATGGCAAGAGTGTGTAGCACCAACTTGATAACAGCTCACCAGGCCAACAAGCTGCAGAAGTCCAAGTCCCTGACCACAACTCATAGGTTACTACCAGCCAACTATATTAAGAATGGGTCTTATCACACAGCTATTAAAAACGATGAATTTAGGCCGGGCAGTGGTGGCACACGCCTTTAATCCCAGCACTTGGGAGGCAGAGGCAGGTGGATTTCTG
>NW_022196905.1:33739663-33740380 GCF_008632895.1 Mastomys coucha | reverse complement strand
ATACACAAAGTACAAACCACAAACCATAAGAAACTCAAGAAGAAGAAAGACCAAAGTGTGGATACTTCATTCATTCTTTAAAGGGGGAACAAAATACCCATGGAAGGAGTTGTAGAGACTACCTGTGGAGCAGAGACTAAAGGAAGGACAATTCAGAGATTGCTACATCTAGGAATCCTTCCCATATTCAATCATCAAATCTAGACACTATTGTGGATACCAGCAAGTGCTGGATGACAGGAGTCTGATATAGCTGTCTCCTGAGAGGCTCTGACAGTACAGAATACAGAAGCAGAGGCTTATAGCCATCCATACGACTGATTACAGGGTTCCCATTGAAGGAGCTAGAGAAAGGACCCAAGGAGCTGAAGAATTTGAAGCACCTTAGGATGAACAACAATATGAACTAACTAGTACCTTCAGAGCTCCCAAGGACTAAACCACCAACCAAAGAGTACACAGAGTGGGACTCATGGCTCTAGCATCATAAATATGTATAGCAGAGGATGATCAAGTGGGTCATCAATGGGAGGAGAGGACCTTGGCCCTGTGAAGTTTCTATGCTCCAGTGTAGGGGAATGCCAGGGCCAGGAATCAGGAGAGGGTGAGTTAGTGAGCAGGGGGAGGAGGGGAAACAAGGGTTTGTTTTAGTTTTTATTTTTATTTTTGGAGGGGAACCTGGGACAGGAGATATTGTAAATAAAGAAAACATCTAAT
>NW_022196905.1:33739036-33739653 GCF_008632895.1 Mastomys coucha | reverse complement strand
AAAAAAAAAAAAAAAAAAAAAAACCAGAAGAAAGAAAAAAGAATGGGTCTTATCCTTCCTCAGCTACACCTTACTCAAACACCCCCAGAGAAATACCCAGAGGTATTTCCTAGGGAATTTTAAGTCCACATGAGTTGTCAATGAAGATTAATAATTAAGAAATCAAAAGAAAAATGTGAATTGTGACTCACAGAGTCAAAATACATGCTAAAACAGATGGATTTACAGGGAAATGCAAATCAAAACAACTCTCCACCTCACACCAGTCAGATTGGCTAGGATAAAAGACTCAGGGGACAGCAGATGCTGGAGAGGTTGTGGAGAAAGAGGAACATTACTTCATTACTGGTGGGATTGCAAACTGGTACAAGCACTCTGGAAATCAGTTTGGCGGTTCCTCTGGAAATTGGACATAGTTCTACCAGAGGACCCAGCTATACCACTCCTGGGCATATACCCCAAAGATGCTCCAACATGTAATAAGAACACATGCTCCAGCATGTTCATAGCAGCCTTATTTATAATAGCCAGAAACTGGAAACAACCCAAATGTCCCTCAACAAAGGAGTGGATACAGAAATTGTGGTACATCTACACAATGAAGTACTACTCAGCTA
>NW_022196905.1:33724396-33738547 GCF_008632895.1 Mastomys coucha | reverse complement strand
CAATAAGTGGGAGAGGGTGGGGTGGCAGGCATGGGGAGGGGGGAGGCAACAGTGATTTGTTCTTGTTGGTTTTGTTTGTTTGTTTGTTTGTTTTTTGGAGGGAAAACTGGGAAAGAAGAAATTTACATGTAAATAAAGAAAATATCTAAAAAAAAAAAAGAAAAAAAAACAGATGGATTTAAAGTTGAGAGCAGCAAAAATCTGACATGTTTTGTATATGGTTTAGATAGTCCTACATGTTATGGCTTTTAACTTTAGTTTCATCATCTTCTAGGTAAAGAATTTGCTGAATGTACTTACTAATTCTGTTAAATGATTCAATTTTTTTCTAGATAATCTTTATCCAGATGTGTTTGCTACAAACAATGACAGTTTTTTTCCTTCTTATTTTTTTTAACTTTTCATTGATTCTTTGTGAATTTTACATCATGCATTCCAATCTCACTCATCTCCCTGTACCTTCATATTTACTCTCCACCTTTGTAACCACCCCTTACCAAAGGAAATAAAATAAGATAGAATAAAAAAAATTACCATGGAAGCTGTACTGTGTCACAGTGTGGCACACAGTACACCCTTTTGTCCACACATCTTTACTTGCAAATGTTCATTGCAATAAATCATTATTCTGTTTCCAGACTCCTGGCTTCTGCTACACTGTCTATACTGGATCTGCAGGACTAACTCTATCACACACTCCAGCAGATTATAGATGGTGTAGATGTTGAGATAGGCCAACTCAATGCCCTGCATCGGGTTCTGGGAGTTGTCATGGATTTGGTCTAACAGTTATATTATGTTAATTGAGTCCCAAAATTGAATGAGAATCCTCACTTAAGACAATGGGTCCTTGGCCCCAGTTAGTTTTGATTGGTAAATAAAGTTGCCAGAGGCCAATGGCTGGGCAGGGAAACAGAGGCAAGACTTTTAGGGTTCGCAAACAAGGGACAGAGAGTGGGGGAAGGATAGCCAACATGCTGGGAAAAGAGTATCTGCCAGGCCTGAGAGCCAGGAAGAGTAGACCCAGACTCCCACCCACCCCAACTGGGTCCAGGACAAAAACAATGGAATATAGATTTTAGTAAGTAATAACTAAGGCATATCAGAGGAGAGGTATTAACCTTGTGGAGGTTTGGGGGTGGATCAGCCATTGTGCTTTTAAGGCATATTAAAATAGAAGGCTGTGTGTGTGTGTGTGTGTGTGTGTGTGTGTGTGTGTGTGCACATGTGCGCGCGTCTTTGACTCCGGAACCCAGAACATTGGGGAGGGTAGTGAGAAATGTGCCACTGCTGCCAGGATGATTTGAGCAGGATTAATTGGTACAAGCAACAGGAGGAGCTGATTTAGTTAACCCACCAGCTCTCCTCTGCCCTTACCACCAGGGCAAGCTCTCGGGCACTGCCTGGCTAGTTCACCCAATATTACAGTGCAGCCATTTGAATATGTTTGGCTAATGGAAAGTGGCACTGTCAGGAGGCTTGGCCTTGTTGGAGTACATGTGACCTTGTTGGAGGAAGTGTGTCACTGTGTAGGGGGGCTTTGAGGTCTCCTATGCTCAAGCTCTGCCCAGTGTGAAAGAGAGCCTTCTCCTGGCTTCCTTCGGATCAAGATGTAGAATTCTTCTGGTCCTCCAGCATCATGTCTGCCACCAATCTGCCATTCTTCCAGACATGATGATAATGGACTGAACCTCTGAACCTGTAAGCCAGCCCCAATTAAATGTTGTCTTTGTAAGAGTTGTGTTGGTCATGGTGTCTCCTCACAGCCATGGAAACCCTAACTAAGACGGAAGCTGGTTCTAAGGACTGGGGCATTGCTGTGACAGTCCTGACCATGAGTTCGAGGAATGTAGATTTAAGTACTTTGGATCTGAAAAGCAATGGAATGCTTTAAGTGAAGGTTAATGGGCCATCCTAGTAGGAATATGGAAGATATTGGTGCTGGAGGAGCTGAGAGTTTTACAACTTGATCCAAAGGCAGCCAGAAGGAAACTGTCTTCTTCAAGTAGCCAAGAGGAGGTTCCATTTTGCACTGAGCTGAGCTTGAGTACAGGAGGCCTCAAAGCCTGCCTACATAGCCACAAACTTCCTCCAACAAGGCCACACTTCCTCCAACAAGGCCACACTTCCTCCAACAAGGCCACACCTCCTGAAAGTGCCACTTCCCATGGGCCAAAGATATTCAAACTACCACAGGCAGCCAGCAAGTGTCAGAGTCATCTCTCTTGCTCTAATGTCCTCCTGGCTGGCTCAACATCTTCACCACCAATGCCAGCTCTACTGTGCTGCCCAGGCTAGGTGCAGGGCCCATTCTACCATGTGCTGCAGGCCCTGAGGAGCACAGCCAGTTCTCCTGCACTCATGATCTCAGAGACAGCTCTTCTGCCTGGCACATGAGGGGAGAGGTTATGGTGGGGTATCTCAACCTCTCCCAAACTACTTCATGGCAGACTGCTAGTAACATAGCCCTAGGACATCAACTCAGGCCTGGATGCCATAGCACCACACTGCCAGACACAGCCTCCAGCAGCAGCCTTGGTTCAGATATCCACATATCCTCAGGTGGCAATGCAGGCTCTCAGATCAGTGTGTTCCCCTTCAGCACTACCAACCTTAGATATCCATGGTCTCCATGGGAAGCCCAGACCATGGTAGCACAGATCATGGCAGCCCAGACCATGGACATCTGCTTGGTCTTGGGTGGTAACTCAGGCCATAGACATCAACACAGACACTAGATGCAGCAGGGCCATGGACCTGGACCTAGCCCTTGGTAGCAGCCTGGGCCTTAACCATGACTTCCTCATATCTACCTGTTCCTCACCTCCATTGCGTCTCCAGTTCTTCCTTTCTCCACAGTGTACAAACCCCTTGATTTCACTCTTTCTTCCATCTCTCCACTGCTAATTCCATTTTTACCATCTCTCCATCACACAGTCATCCACCATAGTGGCACTAATAACAGGTGCTTGGATGTCTTGTTTCTGGCCATCTAAGTAGGTGTGGCCAGTACAGGTCCTCAGCTGTCTTTCTTCAGGCAGCTGAAGGCAGGCATGGTCAGGGCAGCTTATCAGTTTGTTTCTTGATTAACACTGTTCAACTGTACATTTATGTCTATTTTCTTCCTGCATTGGCTAGGACTTCCAGGAAAAATATTGAAGAGATTCTATGATGGAATGCTTACTTTTTATTACATTCCTGATTGCAGGAGGAAACTTTTAAAATTCACCGTGGAGTATATGAAATATCTTGGATATATACTTATTTATTTAAAGGTGTTATAGATTATATTGTCAAAATGTTCTGTTTTGTCTGTTAGCTACAAATGTAAACAAAGCTTATTAAACACATTGTTTATCTCTATTAAGATAAGAACATAATTGCTGAATTTTTTGCATTTCTTTAATTTTGTTTTGTTTTTAACAGTTTGGATACCCATACAATTGGTTTTATGTTTTGATGTTTATTTGTCGATTTTTTATATAGTTTAATGAGGCATTAGTGTTACATCATATATTCTGTGAGGCCCAAATGGGTGATAGTTTCTTTGCAATTTTGTATTTATGTTGGTAAGAGATTGGTGTGTAATTTTCATTTTTATAATGTCTCCATCCAGCTTTGATATCAAGATTTTATTGGCCTTACAAAATGACTGGATAATTCATTTTTCTTTTACTTCTTCTTTTGTCAAAGCACATTTTTTTTTTAAATGTTGAGTTCTCCTGGGATGAGACTGAACAAAAGCTTGTTTTGTAAATGCAGAAATTATGAAAAGATAGTGATAAATTGGGTGATAGGTAGTGTAGGAAGAATGTGATGGGACATAATACAAAGGTTTGCAAGAGGTCAGTCAGAACCAAAGGTTCACATTCAACCCAAACCAGAACTTATGGAAAACAAGAGGGGAAAAGTAAAACAATGTATTATATACTTCCTTTAAATAAATTGGAGTTCGGAACCCCTAATTGGGAAAGTCAGAATTTTGAGTAAGAGAACTGTGGTCCTTAGCTAAAAGTCCCAGAAATATGTCCATTTTATTGAGATACTAATTTCCAAGAGAAACATAGTTATGAATAATAGCAATAATAAATAACATTGTTCATTGAGTTATGTTTTTCAGTTTTCTGGAATAAAAATAGCAAATAATTTTTATCAAATTCCTGAATTTACCATGATATTAAAATGCTCATTATGGGGCATGCTGCAATAGCCTTTGCTGGGGTCAATGCATTCAGAAATCTTTTGCAATGTAAATTGACAAAGCAACTTTGGAAACTAATATGGGAGTGATTGCAGGAAAAAATACAAATCCACAACAATCACACTTCTGAGAATTTAAAAGAAGTAAAGTATTCCAGTATCAAATCACTATGTACTTTTAAATGCCATTGAAATTCCATTTACTATTCTAACAACAACAACAAAAATGAACAATTGCATCACCGCCAGTATGATAATGATGACTGATAACAATAAATTGAATATTTAAAATGGGAAATAGATTGGTCTTGTAATGTTTCTGACACAAAGAAATGATGTATGGTTCAGCAGATATCTATAGTAATTCCCCAGAAGCAGGCAAGCAGGCATCACACAATGGATATATATATATATATATCCATATATATATATATATATCCATTGCAATATCATACTGCTCTATAAACATGTCCAATTACTACATATTTATTAAAGCTACCATATTTTCAAAAAGGTGTGACCCTGATCAAATGGAATATAAGGCCCTAATTATATTTAAAGAAACACAAGACTTGTAGTTGATCCAATGCTCACAAATATAAGCACACCCACATGTTATTTTTTTCTACTATGTAAAATTATGTATGTAGTGAAATAAAACAACAAAGATAAATGAACAGCATATAATGTGTTTGGGAGGTAAAATGTTCTCATTATATTTGGAAATGCATTAATGTTTTTATAATGATATTCTATAAAAAATTGCAGATAAAATGACTATCATTTATTGAATTCCTATATTATGCTACCCGCTTGTTTATGATGTATCTTATCACATTCTTACAACAACCTATAAGGGAGGTACTTCTGAGATCCATCTCTTAATTGAATTTTATTTTTATTTTCAAATTAACACAGACACATACTTCAAAAAGATAAAGCAGCATGGATGTTTACCAAGAAAAAATGCAATCTTGTACCCCTTTACTCCAATTCTTTTTAATATTTTACCATTTTTCTTATGAATAACTCATATTTCTAAATCACACCACAGTATTAGTATCTTTAAAGTTTTTCACTTTGTTTGACTAACCTTTGTTGCAAATTCTTCAAAGAGATGCATAAAATGGAAAAGCTGAAAAAGAAAGGAAACAGGAGTTATGAAACACAGGGAAAGGGGAGCAGCTCACACATTCCACTGTGGCCAAAACTGAGATAGAATCGTACTGTGCACAGATTATGGAAAGATGCAGACAAATGGCAAATTCTTTGAAAATCCTAATTTGCAAAAGCTGGAGGATCTAGGACTAGTAAATATCAATAGCATTCTATTTGTCTACTAAGGAATTCAGTGGTGTGTATGTGTGTGTGTGTGTGTGTGTGTGTGTGTGTGTGTGTGTGCTGAAACATAAGTATGACGGTCAGAAAACAACTTAGTGAAGCCAGTCAGTTCCACCAGGGATACAACAACACAGGTCATTGGACTTGGCATTGGTGTCAAGTATTTCTTCCTGCTGAGCCATCTCACCAACATCCAGGAAAGGTAACTTTTAACTAAGACTTTTTAATGAAGAGAACCCAAGGATCTTATTGAGTCTATTGATGAATTGGTGGCTGTTATCAACATGCAAAATTTACTAGTGTTCATGCTAAATGTGTGTTTGATTTTATTAATTAAATTTACTCTTTGACAATTCCATGCATGGATATAGTATATTCTAATGACTGTCACCCATCTGCTCTTATCTCCTTCTCACCCTCATCAAACCTCCTCTCTACCACCCCAAACTGTCAACAGTTAGAGAGGGTAAAGCCCTATGCACCTCTGTCTCATACATGAATACTTATTGTTAGGACCAATCACATGTATGCCTAGTGCAGCTACTGTGAATTCGTGGCTGCAATGGCTGAGTCATGTCCAGAGACAGCACTTCAGTTCTCCTTGTATCCTGCTCTTACACTCTTTCTACCCCCTCTTCCACAGTGTTTTCTGAGTCTTGGGGGCAGGACCTGATATAAATGTCTTGTTTATGGGTGAGGATTTAATACTTATTCTCAGCACTATGAATCTCTGCCTTTACCACTATTTACTGAAATAAGTTTTGTTTTTGTTTTTTGTTTTTAATAGGCAGAGAGTAGCAATTACCAATGAGTGTATGAGTATTTAGAAGATGGCTTGGGATTTGTGGCATTTGGATGAAATCTATTGCTTTGTAGTATTCCCTGTGTTTTCACAATGAAACCTACATATCTTTCATTGGTTGTTGCCTTTGGTGTCAATTCTTGGACCTCCTATGATATGGCTGTTGGGTCTCTGCTTGCTGTTAATCCCATGTGTCTGGTTTCGTGTCAGCTGGAAAGTAATTGAAGTTAAATCTAGGTATTATTGGATACTGATGCTTGATTGTGATGGCTGAAGTGGTCCGAGCTCAGAGAGAAGACTATGTAGCCTCTGATCTAATGAATCAGCATTCTATATGAGTTAACAGAGAAAAGGGTGGGTTTCCAGGACTGTCATATGTCTGGTCTCTGACATCAAAGGTAAGCATGCACCTGAAGCGGGTAGTTCAGTTGCAGGGACTCTGTGAACTCTGATCTAAGAAGGAAAGAGACACACCACACTTGGCCTAGGGTGGTAGAAGTAGAATGATAAAGGATGACAGAGTATGACCTCTGATCTAGAAGTATGAGGGCAGTCTTCCTGGTTCTTGTGAGGCGAAGGTTAGGCTTCCAGAGATGGGTCTGGGTGTGGCCTCTGGAGGATGTGGTCTCTGGACATGGAGTGTTAGGATGATAGAAGACTGAAGACAGGAGGTATAACCCAGAGAGTAAATTCCACTGAGGCTGTGGGAAACAGATTCCATATGGGTCCTGAGTAATGTATAGTTAAAGTGCTGGAGAAAGACAATGTGTCTTTAACCTGGGTAGTGATTTCTGCTCAGGACTTGAGACTCTGATAAATGAGATCTGAATGAGTTCTGAGAGTCTGGGAATTAGAGTGACTAGGGGAGGGAATTACTCATCCTGGTATTAAAGCAATAGGGAATGACTTTTATACTTTTCTAAGACACAGAAAGTTAAGGTAACAAACAGAGGAACATGGTCTCTAACCTAGGGAATGAGATATGCTCAGGCCCAGAGACATTGGAGACCTAACTCCACATATATCTTGAGATGCTTCGCTTAGGCAAGAGAAGAGAGATATGACCTCCAACAGGGAATACAATATGAATTTAGTCACCAATATTAACAGCAAAAAGTTAGCCGGATGGTGGCACATGCCTTTAATCCCAGCACTTGGGAGGCAAAGGCCAGTGGATTTTTGAGTTCGAGGCCAGCCTGGTCTACAGAGTGAGTTTCAGGACAGTCAGGGCTACACAAAGAAACCCTGTCTCAATAAACAAAAACAAAAACAAACAAGCAAACAAACAAAAGGAGTAAGCATGCGATGGAGCTAACATCCCTGTTCAGGTCTTTGCTTCTACTCCTTTGTCCTATCTAGGGAGCTTTTCACTGGCTTCCATTGAGTTTCAGGCAAGCACACTTTCATCAGATCAGAGAAAGAGATGCAGAGAGAAGCCTGAGTGGTTTTTGTCCCACCTCTCTTCTCATTTAAGTTATGGACACCTTCAAATTCCCCAGTAGGTATGACACTATATAACCTCAGCTCATGCTGTCTAGGACCCCAGGAGACCCACTTCTACCACATGGCTGCACCCATAGGCTCTTCTTGCTGTATTTGTTCCAACTCTGTGCTTGTGTCACTTCCTGGGTTTCCTCATTGCCACCACATCCTTGATTTCTCTGAGAAATTGATTTTTCTTCATATTACAGGGGGCATGTTGAAGAAGAAGGAGAAAGAGGAGGAAGAGGAGGAGGAGAAGAAGGAGAAAAAGAAAAAGAAGAGGAAGAAGAAGAAGAAGAAAAAAACCAACAACAACAATGACAACAGCAGCAACAGCATCAACAACAACAAGTAGTTGTAGTAATAATAGTAGTAATAGTTTGGTTTACGATTCTGTGCCTTTTACATTTTCCTAGTTTTTCAGATAACCAATAAAGCATTACTCAGGAAATCATTTAAAATAAATAATATTAATATTATGTTGATTAGCACCTTCAAAATAATTTAGGAATTTCTTTGTAAAAGAAATACAGAGGATATGAGAAAGTGATATACTGAGTCAATTGATAATTTTTTTAAAGCATACTTATCCAAATAGGGTAACAAGAAAGATTATTTGGTTGCCCCTCCCCTCTTCTATATTTATTCCATGAATATATATTAAGCATCTCTGAGGAAAATATCTTCATTCTCAGTCATGACTTAAAAAAATAAAACATAGCTCCAATAGGGAAATAGCTTTAAGCCAAAACACTCAAAACAAAATGCCACTTATATAATAAGATGTTCAAAATGAAAAGTGCATAAAATAGGAAGAGGTCCTGCCTATGAGTGCAGTGGGATCATCAATGGTGACATAGCATTTAAACTAAACTATGATGCTTACCCAATAGAAAACAGTGAGAAGTTATTCCAGGTACAGACTTTTCGTAAAATCATAGAAATCTGAGAATATATCATGGTGTCCTAGAAATAAATAAAACAGACAGTAAGAAGCAATAGTTTGGGTGAATAAAGAATGCATATAAAATTGTAAGAAATGAGGCTAATAGTCTATGCTGCAAAGAAATGAACTATCAATACACAAAAAGATATAGAAAAATTCAAATGTATCTATCTAAATGAGAAAAAGAAATCTGAAAAGGCTATATAATATATGATTACAATAACAGAACAATCCATAAGCATCAAGGGTATAGAGACAAGAGAAAGACAAGTGGTTGCCAGCGGCCAGGGCATTAGAGAGATTAAAGAGGTTAAGGCTCCAAAACCTGCCTGCACAAAGTATAGTGGCACAAGTACCTCATGGAACATTCTTTAAATATTATGGAAAGTCTAATACCAATCTGTACCCTAAAGGAAACTGTAGCCTTTGATAGAAAGTGATATATTCACATAGGTTCATCATCTGTAACAAATGGACCACTCTTGTCAGGGATAACGATAATAGGTGATGTGCACAACTAGACAGCAGGGATGGAAGAAAGCCCTCAATGTTAGCTTTTGTGGTGGTATAAGCTCTAACTGCCTTTAAAAATAAAATGTGTCTTTAAAATGTTATCTCCAACATCACAGAATGATCATGGTAGTAAAAGCTGACAAGGCAAGTTCAAGAAAAGACCTGGAACTCAAATACCTTTGAGTGCTTCTATTTTGAGCCACATTTCTATGCTAGAAAAGACAACATAGAAAACACACTGCAGTTTTGGTGATGTTGATGGCTAGGAGGATATAAATGTTTTTAACAGGCCACAGTTCACATAGTTCTGAGTTAAGGCTACCTCCTGCCTATGTCCATAATGATGTATCAAAGATCACCTTATATTTGGGGCCATATTATGAGGATATATTCTTTGGGTCCTGCAGGGATTTCTGTGCTCCTTAGGGGCATTATATTTAGATTCAGGGTGTAGGTCATCTCCAGCTTGACCTCCTACAACTACCTGCCTCTCCATGCTTGTTCATAAAAAAAGGCTAAGTAGAAAGAAGACCTTACCACAACTTTCTATATGATGATCATACCCCATCTACTTCCATTGGGTAACTCATGTTATCAGGCAAGATGCTGCTTCAGATGTGGCTTAATTCATGAGAGTGGATCCAATATCTCCAAAAATCTAATGTAAAGAATTGAAAAAAGAAAAAAACCTCACCACTACCAATAGTATACAATGTTGAAGAATATCTTAATATGGTCAGGGCAGATAATCATTTATTTAATGTGATATAGAGAAAAGCAAAGTTGATAAAACAAAATATACTAAAATTAAGCATTTCTACCACTAAGGAACCTGACTTAAAATTGAAGGAAAAAAATTAAGATCCTCAAAAGGAAAACATACTCAAATGAATAACTCATGAATAACACGCTTCAAGAATCTATTAAAGTCTTCTATTCACCAATAAACATAAGCAGTACAGCAGAAAAATTAAGACATGTGAAGATGCCTGATTAAAGGGAAATTTCCAATGTCTGCCTATAAGTCATTGGAAATACATTTAATCTCGTTATTGCTTGGGAAATTAAATTTTAAGCCAGAAAAGGTATACAACTATATACCTAGCACAACCTATAAAAGAGAAGAAATGACACTGTTGTGTTGGCAGGGAGAGTTCCCACGCCAAAGAAAGGAGTAAGTCTGAATAGTCTCTTAGGAAAATTCTTGGTTTTCTATAGTGATTTTCCAAACCCACTTCTAAGTATATTATCTACAGAATCAAGGAGCATGGGGCAAAGTACTGAAAGACTGCCCAAGCGTATTCAATATCAATACATACAGGACCCATCAAAACCCAAATGTCTATTGGAAGCTGAATGCAAAAACACACAAAGTTCATAACATGGCATTGCACAAAAGAACAAAGACTAAGTGAAACATGGGCCTAAATTCCAGAATGTGGAGCATCTGGTAATTTAAGAAAAAAGCTCAATTTAAAATTAATGCATGTTTATTAGGCTTTTCATAGAATTCTTTTAATTAAGAAGATAAAAATAAGTGGCAAATTCATTTCCAAGGCAACTCTTGACTCTTGTTTTATACTTCTCCACATAATTACATTTTTTTCGAGTAAAATAATTAAAAATTACTTTATAGATCTTGGTGTCTTAGGTTTGGTTTTCCTCCAGGGGACCACAGAATGTGAAATAATGTACTATCTTTCTCAGGATTGTGAGATTGTGAAGCTGCAGGTGAACACTGCTTTCTGCCTTCTAAGGTGCAAATGGCATTTCCTCAGTATATAAGTATGTGGTATCTTTTTCCTAACCTCTTCTTACAAGACACCAATTATCTTGGATTGGGGCCCAATTTAAGGTCCTGTACACACAAATCACCCTGTTGGTTAGATTTTTCAAAACCTACTTTACTAAGAGTTCTTAAATGCTTCAACTTTCCTTCTAGCCCACTGACCACAGGTAGGGGAGACGAAGATTAATATGAAATGGGACCCAAGGATCTAATTGGAAGTAGTTCTTGGGGGGCAATTCCAAACATGATTCAGTAGCACCAGTTCAATCCAAACCACAAGCACCCAGCAGGAATCAATAATATGGCTCTATGCAGAAGAAATTGTGAGGCCCTGCTGAACAGGTACTAGCCCATGGAGCCAGCAAGTGGCAGCCAACATATTATGAGGAACATTTCTCTCTATGAAGTGAAGATCAATTAAGACCAACAAAGCATTGCAAGATGCACGAAGTCAAGAGCATTGTTAATGAAGACCAGCAAATTATTGTAAGGTGAACCAATATAAGAGCATCATTCACTGTCTGTTGGGTTCTACTTATATTTTTTTCCAAACATCAAGTGTCTACTCAAGTGTCTTCTTCAGCAAAAGATTCTCTCAGAAGACAGTTTCATGACACAACTGAGTCTCCAAAGAAACCAAAAATTTTCACTTCATCACTCCATCTTCAAAACCAACCACACTCTTAAGTCAAGGGGTTGGGATTTTGTCCTATGAATTCTGATGGCACAGTTCAGTATATAACTGCACATAAAGTTGTCTGATGATGAAACCACCACTTTTAGGAGCTTCTCTGAATGCACTCTTTGATTCAAGCTTCAACAAAGCCTGATAGTTGCTCCTGATGACATGTTTATTAGACACCAGGATAATATGTAGCTCCTTCAGTAAATCCTTTAGTCCCACAAGCAATACAAGTTCTTTATTTTTTTTTTCATCTTTCAGGTGATACAACAGAGACACAGGGGTTTTGACTGCTTTCTGCAAGGTCAATTAAATAGGTTAGGCATTTGAATAGAAATGATCAGACTTTAAGGTCCTTTCCTATCCGAATTCACTGTTCGCTATGATTAATTCCCAGGTAGAGGCCTAGGAAAATCTTTGAAGGACAAGTGTACTCACTCATGCACGCACGCACTCACACCCGTGTGTGTGTGTGTGTGTGTGTGTGTGTGTGTGTGTGTGTGTGTGTGTGTGTGTGTGTGTATCTTCTTGGAACTTGGTTAACCCCACATATTGCTTCATAAACTTCTCCAACAGGGACATGTCATGATTTTTTGTGAGCTTCGTGCTGAAACAAGAAGTCTACACTAAACAAAATGTTGCATATAATTCCAAGCCATCTTGGTGTCTTGGGATCAAATTTCAAAATACTTCATGTTATTATTGTAATTCTAATAATAAAAGGAGAATAGCTGGAAGGCAAACAGTCTGTCCAGGAAGATGACTCCACACAGCCTTGTTAACCTGTGAGACAGACGTTCGCCATTTCTCACCGCCAGGCTCTGTTCACACGGTGCCTTATAAACCATGCTTACTGGACACTTGGGAACACTTTGCAGATAATCACACATGCTTCCATATTAGACAGAATAATCTGCGTGTTCTCAGGATCCACAAGAGAGCAAGACAATTTGCATACCAGAGACATTCATCTAGAACAGAAGCACACATACATTTTTTTTTATTTAGGCATAGATAGGTAATGTAAAAAAAAATGTTGTTTTATTCTGATAATAAATGTGTAACATTTATACAAAATGTGTTTGTCATTATAATTTTTCCAGAAATCCAACAGTAGAAACATTGTCAATATGGGCAGTTCTTTACAGGTTTTCTGTGTAGACATTTTTCTGTCCTATCTGTTCTTAACTCATTCTGGGTTTTGAGCTCCATTTTTTTTTTTTTTACATTTTTCCAGACATATATGAGCACATAGAGCTTGTGAGTGAGGAACACACACTTGTGAATGAGTAGCAAGAGGTTGTGTTTTAACATCTTGTTGCTCATTAGCTATTATCTAGCCAAAAAAAAAAAAAAAAAAAAAAAAAAAAGCACTCAGATCCCCTGTCTCATCATGTTGAGACGGAGAATGATCCCTCACAATTATAGGACTAAGTGGAAGAATCCCAACAAAAGCACTGAGGGTCCACGACTCACAGGTCTCCTTAAATCACTGCACCTCAGCCTCCATGTCTTGAAGTGATTGTCACAGCCTTACATTTTTGTCTCTGTTGTTTTTGTTGTTGTTGTTTTGATTGGTTGGTTTGAGTTTTGTTTTTTGTTCTTGTTTTTATTGTTGTTTTATGATGTACTTTTGCTAGAGCATTGTTTGGGGGCTTTTGTTTTATGTCTTTGGGCACTAATTAAATGTATCACAGATAATCAGACATTTTGCCTACTCTCTGTTTATAACACATGGTCTTTGAAATTTTCTAGGTAAACTTGTATGGCAGATTTAAGATATTAAAACTGTTTAGAACCTGGCTAGTTACCCCAAGACTGTTCAACTGAACTCTGTCAACTTTCATGCTACGACTATAGGGAACCCTATAGAAAAATGTGATACAGGATGGAATTTTCCTACACTCATCCTGTTACTTCATTTAACAAGGTCACAACAAAATGTAAGAAATGAGGTGACTGGGATTATATTCTTTCTGAAATAAAAATTAATTTTCTACCTAAATTTAGATACATTAGTCAATGAATGAATGAGTGCAATATCACTATTACTTGACAGTTCATACGAACAGAATGAGTCTATTCTGAGCATCATGACTAGTTCTGATACTAGAAATTAGATGCAGTCACTCATGACTTCATGGGGTTCTAATGACACCCATGGAATCATGGCTGCACTTGTCTGTTGATAGCAGACAAGCTATGTAGGCAGGCAGGCAGAACTTCTGGTAGACTCTCAGACTCTAATACAACAAATTATTCAACAACGAGACATGTTAGAAACACTGGGTTGGTCGGGCAGTGGTGGCACACTCCTTTAATTCCAGCACTTGGAAGGCATAAACAGGCAGATTTCTGAGTTCAAGGGCAGCCTGGTCTACAGAGTGAATTCCAGG
>NW_022196905.1:33687645-33724386 GCF_008632895.1 Mastomys coucha | reverse complement strand
AAAACCCAAAAACCAAAAACAAACAAACAAACAAAAAAGAAACACTGGGTTACCCAGCTTAGCAAAGCATTCTTCAGTCTTCCTTTCCCTAAAGTATCTCACAAATCATTGTGAGATATTTAACAGCCAAAGTGCTAAATAATATTTACATAAAAATAACAGATACATGTGCAGGAAGAGGACAACTGAGTCAATAGGAACTGTACCCAGGAATCTGCACAGGCTGTCACAGGAAAGCAAGGGGTGGAGAAAAGTATGCACAAATAATAATGGAGACTCAAGGAGGTTGATCTATCCATAGTGTTTGGAAAAGGACAGGATTATAACATACTCCTAATCATGGAGTCATCTCTCTTGCCCCCAAACCTGACTGTTAGTGGTGATATACTAAACACTTCAAGGAAGAACACTGAAGAGTGACTAACCAATGTTGTAATTGGAGACACTAGGTGGAGCAGCTTAAAGGCATTCATTTCCTGAGTCCTTGCCTAGGTTTCTCAGGTGACCTCATTTAGATATCAATGATTTCTCTACTCTCATGTCCTTTACCAATGAGGTGCTCAAAACTGTTGAAATGAAATCCAGCAACAACAACAACAACAAAAAAATATTCAAATCACACTTTTGACTTTATTTGTGGGTAAGCATACTACATTTATCCTTGAAAACTTAAACTTTTAATATATTTGCTGTATTAGATCATTGATTTTCTTATTTAGCAGTTTTGGCTAAAAGAGAAGCATGTATTTTTCTTTCTATTATACATTTTTCAACAAAAACTATCTTATACATTCTGGCAAAAGTAATTATAATTTTTAAATTAAATTAAATACTTAATCAAGAATTTTAAATTGAATTATGGTTACAATATGAAATTAAATTAAAACATTAAGCTGTTTGTAGAGTATTAAGTAAGAAAATGCACAAAAACTACTTTTGAAAAATTAGGAGAACAAAATTTCCAATATTTATGATTATGGGTGTTAATTTAATAGAAACCCAATTTTCTTTCCCATGAAGCCCACATTTTCATTGTGTATTTGGAAGAGCAACTTACAAAAATCAAGAAACATTTTGAGAACTTCTCTCTCCCAGGGTTCCACACACTTGGTTAGGACACAGGTAGGTGACAGGTGACCTGCTCTCCCCCTCCATCCTTGTTCTCCAGACAAGTCCGAGACTACTTATTGCCAGCACACCTCAACACTTCCTTCCAGACAGTCCACCCCCATCACCTTGGGAGTTGGCTTCTTGATGTGGACCTAGCACTCTTTTCATTTTTTTTACCACCACTTTTTAACCTTTTTCTCTAGTTCTTCATTTCTTTGTGACTCTTCACTGACACATAGAACCACTTTTTACCAGGGATCCAAAGCCACTTGGGTGAGACTTAGGTTCCCCACAGCTATTACACTTGCTGGGGCCCAGCTTGGGGAAACCACAACAAAAGAATGACACACCCAGCCATCAAAGGCTAGACCAGGTGTCTCAGTTATAGTTACTATTGCTATGATGAAGCACCATGACTAAAACGTGAGTTGGGGAGGAATCAGTTTATTTGGCTTAGACTTGCATATCACTGCTCATTATTGAAGAAAGTCAGGTCAAGAACTCAAACAGAGCAGAAACCTGGAGACAGGAGGTGATACAGAGGTTATCGAGGGGTGCTGCTTACTGGCTTCTTTCCCATGGCTTGCTCAGCCTGTTTTCTTATAGAACCCAGAACTACCAGACCGGGAATGATACTACCTACAACCGGCTAGGTCCTCTTTCATTGATCATTAATTGATAAAAATACCTTACAGTAGGATCTTATGGAGACGTTTTCTCACTTTTCAGATAATTCTAGTTTGTGTGTGAAGTTGACATAAGACTAGCCAGCACAGCAGGTATCTATGCCAAAAAATACCTCAAACATCATAACTGTGGATGCCTAGATGCTGCACAAAAGCACAAATGTGAACAATCAAGAAAATAAGTCTGTTCCAGAAGTGAGCATTTTATTATAATAATAGGCCCTGAGGAAATCAATTTAGATGAAGCTCAAAAGAGGTAATTCAAAAACACAGTTATCAGCCTTAAACAGGAAATTAATAAATGTCTTAATGAATATGATAAATGCACAAATAATTGAATGAAATTATTTTTAAAAATTAAAGACTTAAAATGGAATTTAACAAAGAAATAGAATTGTTAAAGAAAAAACAAATTGAAATAAAACTAAAAGAGAAAAGTCTATAAAATCAATCAAAAAGCACAGAGATCAGCTTTGACTACAGATGAAACTTTGTGAAAAGTACATAGAATCTCAGGTCTCTCAGACAAAGTAAAAGAAAAGTCAGTCAAAGAAAATGTTAAACCTAAATAAATACAGGTTAAATAAAAAAACTTCAGAGAAACTAGGACACTATAAAAAAGGACAACCCTATGAATAGTAGGTATAAAAGGAGAAGAAACTAAACCCAAAAGCGTAGAAAATATATTTATCAAAATAGTAGAAGTAAATTTTCCTAATGTAATGGATCTTATCAAGGTGCAAGGAACATGTAGATCACCAGATAGACAAAACAGGAGAGGAAACTCCCTGGGACACATAATAGTCAAAACACTAAACGAACACAACAATAATGACAACAACGACAACAAAGGATATTAAAAGCTGCCAGGGGAAAAGATCAAATGACAGATAGTCAGACCCCATTAGAATAAGACATGGCTTTTCAACAGACACTCTTAAAGCCAGAAAACCTTGAAAGTAGCCACTCACTTTTTAATTGGACTTAAGGCCCTCTATGTGAGATAGAATCCACACGTGACACTGCTGACTGACCAAAAAACCTGAGGCGAGATAGGTCATGGGCCTTGGGAAAACCTACTCCTAGTAGTCTGCTAAAGAAAGAGCATTGAAACAACTCCTGACGACATTGTTGTACCCTAGATGAATGTATCTCTCAACAGAGAAGCTTCTTCAAGCACTAGATGGTAACTGACACAGAGACCCACAAATGGACAGTATGCAAAGAGGAAGACATTTTGGAACACTCATTCCTGAGGCAGATGTCTTTATCAAACATATCCTTCAAGGCTCAAGCAAAAAATAGGAAGTTTCTTGTAATTTGAATCTCACAAAGAAGCTGTCTATTCCTTTACTCCTGAATTTAAAACAACTATAGTACCCCTTTTCTAGCAGAATATCAGAAATAGAAGAGGGAACAATCTTGGATATGGTACTCAATCTTTTGCTCTTCCCATAGGATCCTGTGTCAGCTTACCTTTACTTTCAAGCCCCATCTATTCAAACGATCCTAGGACAGTGTCTTTCCATGACTTGGAGAATTGAATTTTATTCCAATGATTTGTAATCAAAATAATGCAGAGACATATATATGCCTATGGTCACAGTAGCTGTGACAAAAAACAGAAACGAAACCCAAAAATAAAAAGCAAAAGAGAGGTGAAATACAGTAAATAGCTTCTTCTCCCTAATCTTATACTCTGAAGGGCAGAACAGTGGAAGGAGAAGATGCATGGGTCATTGGATGCTGGATGCAGCTTGCATACTCTAAGATTCTTATTTCTCCTTCTGCTTCCAGCCATCACCACTACTCAGCTGTGAGTAAGTCAGGAGAAAGTTTGCATTCTGGGTTTCTTACTAGAAGCCCCATGATAAGAGTAAAAGTTTCATTGAATGCTTAGGGTATCTGTCGTTTGAGAAAGCTCTCCATACTTTCTGCAATAATGCAGTCGCTCAATTTCTCAGTAGGATCTTGGCTATTTGCTCAGACTCACAGTCTCTTGGCATTTAAAGGTTTGGAATTAAGGCCTGTGTCAGGGTGTGGTCTCCCCAGGCTCTTTGAAAGAAGGATCTATCACTTCCTCCCACATTGATCAAATGTCACCACAATTATACTGCTTCTGGAAATAGCTCTGGCATTTTTTGAACGTACAAAGTTCCGAGGCTGCTGTCAATTGCATGTCTGCTTTTCTCTTCTCAAGCTCCTCCTGGCTAAGGCCTTCCATTAGTTAATTTGCTCCAGGGATGAGCTAACAGCCTTTCTGCAGCTTCTTGTCTGAGTTCCAAATGGACTGAATGGGGATAAGTTGTTGGATGTTTCTCTGCACAATCTGAGTGTTCAAATAGTGTTGCCCACTGTCCTGGAGAGTGATTGATTACAGTACCTCCCAAATAGAAACCATACATTTCATTAATGGACTGTTTCTTCCCCTGTTAGGTGATTAATGGGGATGTTAGACAGGACTCATAGGTTCCTCCCACTTATATCTCCCATTTCTCTTTCTATCTCCCCGTTTATATTTTCTCAGTCATTTTTCAATCAACAATCATTTCTCTGTGGGTGAGAGAAAAGTCTAAAAGTCATGAACGCTGAGGAGGGTGGGTAGAGCAATGGCTCGGGGTCTCTGTGACAGAAACCTGTGTATGGGGGAACCTTTGCATTTACTAGGTCTCTGTCCCTTAAAGAAGAACTTGAAATCCTATAACACCTTATATTTATAACACAGTGAGAATTTACTACAGAGGTTAAATTTCACAAGGCAGAAGCAAAAGCACAGGGGGCTGTTTTCTAGCAAGGACTTGATCAAAATTCATTCTTTCGACGTCTATGGATGAAGTACTTTGAGTGTTTGTGGCCATTGCTACCTGCAACCCTCACTTTGTTGTTCTAACACATGCCTGATAAGCTCTTGATAAGTGTCAGCTGCTGACACTTGCTTACATTTGTCTGGTTACTTGCCTCTCCTCAAGACAGATGGATTTTCTGCCCTTCGGGTGAGTCAATAGAAGAAGGAAGGGTGTGGCCCTCCAATGACATCTGCTTGCATCCATTGCACAGATGGATAAAACAGGGGGTCTCACTTTCTGTAGCAACTCAGTTCCTGGTTTGAAATTTTAGGATGCTTGTACTTCACAGGCTCTGACAGTTCCTCCAGCCAATGTGAGCCCCTGTTGCAAATAGTAGCTTACATTCTTTTATCTTCTGCACTCACTATGCTATCATGAAAACAACTACGGTTCTGGAATCTAGGAAGCTCGGGGAGGCCTTTGTGAGATGCTCGAGAAAAAAATGGTACCTCTGATTTTCTCCTGTTCTTGGAAATGTTCTACTTTAGGCCATGCTTAAAGTATACAAGTGGATAATGTCAGTGTGCACAGCTACCTCCCAGAGGAGCCGCAGATTAAAATTCTACCATCACCATCAATTTCAGGATGAGGACCATCATCTGTGCGATAGAATATAACAGGCAGGCAGAAGAGTCAAAACAGAGAGACAGCTCACTGGAATTCAGTTTGTCTCTGTGTGTGTGTGTGTGTGTGTGTGTGTGTGTGTGCGTGCGTGTGTGTGTGTGTGTGCGTGTGTATGTGTGCGTGTGCATGTGCGTGCGTGTGCATGTGCGTGCGTGCGTGCGTGCGGGTGTGTGTGCGTGTGTGTGTGTGTGTGTGTGTGTGTGTGTGTGTGTGTAAGACAATCTTACCACTCGTCCTCTGTCAGGCACATGGCTCTGTTGAATTTGAATGCCATCAATTGCACAAGGTTTCCTTCCTTCTCTTTTTTTGTCATGACTGCCCAACTGGTGACTTAACTCACCTCTCCATGCAGCTGTCACCCCTTTCAGTGCTGTCTCTTCCATTGTTGGTTGACCTGGAGCAGAAAATAGGCTGCTTAATAAATAGTCCCAGCATTGGCACAATACAGCTTCTTTCTAGGTCAGCTGTACCTGGTGGGGAGGGAACAATGGCTTTAAAGTTGAAAGAGAATGTGACACCCTGTTAGGAGTTGCATCCCTTAGATGGCTAATTAACCAGAGACCTGGGAGCTGTACTCCCAGAGCATGCTCTGAAGATGAGAGAGCAGTGTTGGCTGAATGTAAGCCATGGGGGAGGCAATGGATACTCTGCACAGAGTGGGTCACATAGGAGGCCCTATGGAGGACAATTGCTTTAGCATCTCTGCAGTACTTCATTGTACTTCCCTACTCCGTAGACCTTTGTGGCAGGAGCTATTTAATCCAGTAGGACAGTCAATCAAGTCCTTTAGAACATTTCTGGTACCAGATGTTCTCTTTATGCAAGCAGGTCACATTCTCCCAGGCCCAAGGAGGCAATAGGCCCCACATGGTCAAGTCTTTATGCAGGGACATCAGTGACCCTTTCTCTGCTCTACCTTGACTTTCCACACTCCTGCACTTATGCGTGTACCATTTCTAAAGTCATGCATTGCTAAATGTAGCATAACTGAGAATGAGAGATCACAAGTAATCTGACTTGACTTTGAATCCCAGGGCTGAACTTTTCCTGTCTTCCTTCTTGAGCATGTCACTTAAACCTCTGAAACATCGGACTCAGGGCTGAAATGGAGTTTACTAATGTATGATGGTACAGAAATGTGACCTGGTTCTACTCATAATACCACTTTCAACTGACTATAGTTTTAAATGCATGAAATACATAGTGATAAAATATTTTATTATAAGCAATATATAGCTACAGTAAATATGTACCTATGAATACAAAATATGAAATATAATTATTATAAATATAGTGCATTATTGCTTATGAGTAATGACTATTTCCATCATAGTTATTAGCTTTAATTTAATGCCTTGCCCTCTACAGATAATTGTATACAAATAATCAATACTTGTAACATATATAGAATTAGTATCACTTAATCAAGGAAACTGGGGTTCAGAAAGACTATTCTCATGGTGACATTTTAGTCATTGTTAAAAGTTCTAAATCCCAAACTGATTTTCTCACCTTTTTCTCTCCTCTTCTTTCTTCCCCTCCTCATGCCCCTTCACCTTTATCTTTCTCTGTATCCTCCTCCTTCTTCTCCTCTTTTCTTTCACCATTCTTCCTTATCCTTGACCTCTGATTATTATTCTCCTTTTCCATTGTATGACAGCCTTTTCTGTATAATTTTTTCTGCTCCCCCTTTCCATAATGATTCTTTGTTTGGGGGCAGCTATCCTTAAAGCTGACATTACGACCAGATTTCAGAGAACAGAGGATTTTTACATTGGCTTATGTCAGAAAATATTAGAACTAAACTCATTAGTTGAATTTGCAGTAATTCTGAGTACTAAGTGTTGGCTGAGAATTTCATGCTCTCAAGATGGTCAGCCACCTTGTAAGATCACCTGATGGATAAGAAAGCTCCAAAATAAAACAAGACATGCAGCATCTTCACTTGCCTGTGTCTGGGATTTTCCACCCTAGCACGGTTGAACTCCTAGTCTGTCTCATTCTTCACGGGATCAGCCAAGTTAAGTATTCTCACATGTTAAACAGCAACAATAGCTTCAACCAACTAACAAATACTAATCTCTCTCTTACTCATGACTAGAAAAATATGCCCCAGTTGAGGCTGGCTAGTTTATGTTATTTGGTGCAAAGTGAAGAGGATTATCTGGACACAAAAGTGAAGAATTACAGAGTTTGCTTCCCTAGAAAGACTATGGAATCAAGGAGTGGGAGGTTTTGAAGGGTTCCAGATTTGTGTTCCTTCCTGTGTACAATCCTGTGATCAACCCTTGCAGCAAGCCAGTTGCTATCCTTGAAGTAAAATATTCTTAGCAGGAGAATGAGGTCATGTAGATTCTGTAGCCCCAGGAAACCTTAAGTACAAATTGAAGGTATTTGAACTGGAGTCCTTGTGATGGACAAAAGGACTTGAGGTCACATGTTGAGATTCTTATGTCATTGAAAAGAAACACCCTGTCCTCACTCCACCCTTCCACTCCTTCTCTCTTGTCCTCCTCTTCCCTCTCATTCCATCTTCCCCCTCCACTTCATCTTTCTTCTTTCATTTTTTTCTTTATCTGTTCATTAAAAGGAGGCTGCTGTGTGCAAACGAGAAAAAAAAAAAGGTCTCACCAACACATATCCACGTTGCCACTTTGATCTTAGGATTATAGATCCCAAAGCTTCAAAAGATAAGTTCTGTTTGTTTTATAACAAAACAGACTGATACATAAGGGAAATAGTTTTTCCTCTGGCTCAGAATTAAGATGATTTGTTAAAGGGAATTGAAAAGCTGGGGAGTAACAGATAACATTTAGTTTTTATTGATAGTTTTGACATCAAGGTCAAGTGTCAATGAAATGCTTTAACACATGATCATCACTGGTCCCAATGAACCTGCTTGCTATAAGGTGATATGATGGATTTATTTCTGGAACATCACAAGAGGCTCCTGCAAACTTGACTTTGGGTGCATTCAACACATTCATTTACATGTTTCTCAAGTAATGAATAATTCAGACCCAGAACGTGCCCTCGGATGACCCAGATTCACATAAATATACAAAATTGACAAGACTGAATAGAGTAAGATGTTAAAATAAAATAAAAGCATGTGCTGTTTCATTATAATATTTAGTGTTTGTTAGTGAAACCAAAAATTATAAATATGATAAAGAGTAGTAAAGATTTCTTTCTTAAAAGCCAGAAACCCCAGAGAGGCTTGAGGCCGCAGAGAATGGGAAGGTCTGGTGGTGGGGGCAGCGGGGGTGGTTAGGGACATCCTCTTGGAGACTGGGAAGACAAATGGGATGTGGAACAATTGGAGGATGGACCAGGAGGGGGATAAAGACTGGACTGCAAAAAATAAAAGATTAAAAATAATAAAAATAAAAATAAAAGCTAGCAATGGCCTATTGATATCTATTATAAATTAGAAAGTTCCTTAGAAACCCACTCTTTCTTAACAATATCCAAGTAAAACTAATTCATGGCAAACAAGTGTAATTTCACTTAATGCATTACTAGAAATTGTTAAAGGAAAAAATATTTTTCATATGAAAAGTGCAAAAAACTAACATAGCATAAACAAGTAAGTGCATATTCTTATGCTGCTTCTAAAGTTGCCCAGTGCTGGCTGAGGAAGGGCTAGCCAGACTCAGCACATATACCAGAGCCAATTGCACTGCACATCCAAAAAGAGCATTCATTTGATAGACACTGATGAAACTTCAAGCATGTGTCAAGCATTGCGGTGGTTGGCACAGTACTTAACACCCACACTGCAAGAGTTTTATGGCTTGCTAAGCTCTGTTTTACAAAACCCTGTCCTATTCAGTCTAATTCACTGCTCATTTATTATCAATGGAAAGTAAGACTTACTCTTCCCACTTAATAAATAAGAGAAACAAGGAAAAAGAGGGTCCAGGGTCATGTTGTTGAAGAGAAGCTGGTAGTATACAAACTAAGGATTTATATACAGACTGACCTGGGAGTGCATGTCCTGGGCTGTCTTGTACCATGGATCCTATACTCTCCATGACATGATGACTAGTCAGCCTACCCAAACCTATGATCTCCGTGATCAGTGAGAGATCCTGCTTCTAAATCTGAGAGGAGAATGATTGAGGGAGACAGTCAATGATACACACACAGACATCAAAAGACAGGCACAGTTCCAACTAAAATTCATTCTCATCATGACCAAAGTTGGTCTAGAAATCATTCCTGGAAACCATGTTTGAAATGTCTCATTCTGTTGAGCATCACCCAGTATCCAGGTGAACATAGACATTCAAAATAGAACTTTTCTCTCTCTTTGTTTTGGAGACAAGACACTGGAAAAAGGCTTCAGAGTTGAATTTTAATGGGGATGAGTTTTATCTCTTCTTCCAATAGAACATGGGAATCTCATTTTTGTCCAGGGCAAGATATTAGCTTCTTGAACATATTTACTGGAGTTTGATTCCTTAATACCTCACAAAGGGTTATCAGTCCTGTGGGCATAATAATTGTACAGCAATAACATGTGAAGCATGGCCAAATCTGCAAAGCAATGTCCTGTAATCATACACCACATCCCGTAACCACTCCTCATATTTGACACCTAAGGGAGGTAAGAGGGTCTAGAAAGCCACATAGTCAGTCTCCAGGTCACAAATGTCATTTGTTCAGACATATATGAAAACCAGGTCTTTTGGGGTTACATGCAATGTACATTTTTCTAACACAATAGTTATTGCATTCCCCCCAGAGAGAATTCATCTAGATGATGGTAAAGTCATAAGTGAAAGCTGTCTATTCCTCCATAACTAACTGGGATCTCAGCCATTACTCCTGAATAGATTAATCACCTCTGATCTGTTTACATGGCAATCATGATTTTTTTTCCTCTGTTCTACACAAAGGCTTTGTGAATCATAGAAAGTGCTGTCAGCTTTTGTGAAACCCTTTTGCCCATTTCTGAGTGCGTGTTTGCCTTTGATAGAAGTAGTGTGACATGCTTCAGTGAGTATGGATAAGAGACTCTGGCTTTCAATCTGAATGTTCAAAATATAAGCACAGCTCTCCGTAATGTAATGTCTTGTCAGAGAGTATAGACAAAAGACTGTCCCTGGAGTTACTGGATATGAACCCTATTCTTTATCCTCATGTTAAGGAAAACATATTATATAGAGAGCATTGACTGACAATGACATACCATGAGGCACTGTCTCATAATTTTAACACCTGGAGTTTCATGAGACTTTAGAACATGATCACTGCAGAGCTCCAGTTGTTAACAGCACCTTTGACAATAGATACTATGAATCTCTGATTTATAGTAGGAGGAACTTCCAGAGAAGAAGGATCCCAATAATGAAAATGATGCTTTCAGAATACTTGCTGTGTTAGATGATCTGACTTTATGAGTTTAGTACTTTCATTTCTTTCACAACAGTCCTGTAAGATTTTTTTTTTTTCTGTTCTGCAGGTAGGAACCAGGCTAGGTCACTGACAGAATTTGCTGAAGTCAAATCGCTAGTAACAATGAAGCTGAGGTGAGAAGGCTGGAAACAGCAATTGGAAACAACTCTACTGGAGTTCTACAACAAATCACATTTGGTATTTCACTGCAAGTTGTCTCGTAGCCTCCCATTATCATGAGACAAAGGTTTGAGGACTCCCGTGATAATAATCTGAGGATCAGAGAAGCAGAGAAATGCCCAATGTCACACAGTTAGTAAAGAAGTAAGCTTATCCAGAACTCCAAATGTTCTCACAAAATGCCAACAGTTCTCACAGTTCTCATAGACTCCTTTGCTGCTGTAAAGTTTCTAATAGACAAGATGAGACTTGTCTATTAGCCATTCTTTAAAATTGCCAAATAATTGTTTACCTTATAACACTTGAAGTGTGGTGACCTTGAACTGCATGCAAGCCATTAGATTACCTGGACAGATTACCTGGACTATGTTCATTCTGATTTTAAATTTTACAGCCATGCTCTGAACTGTTTAACGAAATGCCAGTGGAAGAGGATTTGTTTTCCTTCCAATACTGTCTCTGGAGAGGGAGATGAGTAAGACTCTGTGCTAACTCAGAAGTAAATGTGCTGTCTATCAATGAGATTCCTCCATCCCATGGAGCAGAGACTTACCCAGGCTCAGCAGAAGCCAGGCAGACTTACAAACGCCACCCCGTTTTGTGATTCAGCCACTCTGGGTCTGCTAGTCCTTGAGTGTCATCCACGGCCTTTACTTATTATTTTTAGCATTGGATCAGAGTCCTTTATTTTCTTTGGTTCTTAGAGTACTAGAGTGACAGCTCCTTTGTGGCTTTTGAGACATCATCTAGCTCCTTTAGCTGTCAAAATTGTACTACTAATTTCTAAACAGTATCTCCTCAGCTATATTTGCCACTTGAAATGATCATTTTAAGAACAGTCAGGGCATTTGAAATGGCTCAAATAGCTTGTGCCTATTTTTTGCCAAGACATAAGACCTGAGTTTATTTCTCAGAAACAACATTGTAGGAGACTGAGAACTGACTTCTGGAAGCTGTCTTCTTACCTTACACTGAGGCATGCATTTATGCATGCATTCATACACACACACACACACACACACATGCACCTTTAATGTAAACAATTTTAATAGGAACAAGCAATCAGAACTATAGCCTTTTACAAATTTTAATTTAGGAAGAAGTTTGAAATACTAAGCCTTGGAACTTGGAACTTAATCTGGCTCCTGTGGTTTATTTTGATGCACATATTGTTATAAAATAAGCATTGTGATCCTTAGGCTTTTTTTCATCTAAAATCTTTGAAAACTGTGACCTTTCATGAGAAGTTGTTGTGAAGATTAAGATTGACTGCTCATGCCATTATCCACTTTATTATCTATCAATCGATATTTCTGAAAATTTACTAGACACTGAGTATTCTTTTAATTACTGTAAATGACAGACACCCCAGTGCCTACTCCCAGAATGTGCATGACTAACTAGGAGATAGTTGAGAGTGTATTTTAAAGTAGTGCAATGACAGATAATATCACACTTGCACAAAAAGTGAAGAAGCCTACATTCAATGCTGATTGGCTGTTGAGTGGAGAAACTCACATCCAATGCTAATTGAATGTTGAGTGCTAGGAAGGCACAGAAAAGCCTTCCCTGTGGAGAAAGAAAATTCAGCAAAAATATGATAAATGAATGAAAACATCGTCCACTAGGAAGAACAAAAGACAGAAATCTGGATTCATCAGAAATGAGCCTAAATAATGTGGATATCCTAATGAGTTCTTACAATTGAAAATTTCTTTGATTCTAAAACAACAACAACAACAACAACAATAAAAAGCCAAGTTGACCTTAGAACCTGCCTTCGGTTGTGCATAAGCAAAGCCATTACATTTTAGTGTTTAAGTTAGAATCCTCACAGTTCCTAGACACAGGGGACATGCTTTGAAGTACACAGAAGCTAAGCTCCTGTGGGGACAGGACTTTCTGAACATGGAGAGATTAATTTACACCACCACAAAATAAGATCAGCCTGCTGCTAATCAGAGATCCAATTCCTATTTTCCAGGGCATATCACAGGAGGATTTCCCTACAATCAGGAAAGAAAAAATAAGTAAAACAGAATAGAAAAACCACTGCTGTGCTACTTTGGGATGAAAACAAACAACATAGTTGTCAAATGGGAAGCTTAGCATGCTGCCATTGATATGTTTCCAGGGTATAGGGTAGCATTGCACAGATGCAGGAGGAGGTCTCTGTAGGTTAACCTAAGTGTATGTCTGTTTGCGAAGCACTTAACATGTATGTGGTGCAATGTCAGTTACTGAGTTCTCACCACACGTTCAACTTAAATTTGGAATGGATGTTTTGTAAAGAACACAAAATGAGCATTTCGGGTTTGCAATGACTATGCCATTCAGTTAGGAGTAACCTTAAGTGGGCCTGCTGCCTGTCTACAAACACCCAAAGACAGTAATAACATCACAGTCCACCATACTTTTTGATCATCAGAAAAGGGCAACAGATATGAACTTAAGTTCAGAAAATTAAAATCAGAAAACACTGCTTGAGTTCATCCTGAGGTAAAGTTTCTCTGGATCTCCATGCAAAGGCTTGTGGGGCTCTAAGAATGGACACAGTCTGAAGTTATATCCATACAAATAACACTAAGTGAACTGAGCAGGTTGTGTTTACACATGTAAGCACACACAGTATACATATCTATATATATGTATATGTATTTATAATAACTAAAATAAAAGAAACCATGATTTTGAAATGGAATAAGGAAGAAAACGGGAAAAGTTGGAGAGTAGAAAGTGAAACATGAAAATAATGTCATTATATTTAAGTTAAAAGGAGGGTGTAATGGGAGGAGGGATTTGGAAGAGTGGGACTGGGAGGACAGAAAGGATTGGGTGCTGAGCCTGGGATTTAAAGTGTGTGTGTGTGTGTGTGTTTGTGTGTGTGTGTGTGTGTGTGTGTGTGTGTGTAGATAGATAGATAGATAGATAGATAGATAGATAGATAGATAGATAGATAATGATCTCAGCAGAAAATACAAAAAATAAATTAGCCAGAACAAAAGAACATGCATAGATCTTGCATAGATGTTGAAGAGACAAGTGAGAGAAAGAGCAGCCCTACTCTTTATCACCCAAATTCCCATTAACCTCTCCACCTTCTGTCACCTGCTCACTGTAGGAATCAGCCGAAACTGATACACGTTAGAACTCGAGGGTTTCTCTCGAAAAGTTAAGGATATCATTTACCTCTTTTGGAGCTGTCCATAAAACACCGACCCACATTGAATAGCAACTTAGAGGTCAAACACATTGAAATAGGTCTCTGGATGTAGCACAGGTGGTAGGAAAATGCAAGATCTCTTTTCTTTTGTTTTCTTGGTCCTTGTCCTTTTGACACCAGACTGTTATGAAGGTCTGGATGCCTTTTGTGTGAAATAGGATGGAGGCAGTAATGAACTTCAGGGAGAAAAGTAGGTATGATTAGCTAGCTGCCAATGCTTGTTCTTACACTTTATTTGTATTGGATATTTTCTTTATTTCCATTTCAAATGTTACCGCCTTTCCCGTTTCCCTCCCTCCCAGAAATACCTATCACATCCTCTCTCCCCCTGCTTCTGTGAGGGTGTTCAAACACCCACCAACACACTCCCACCTCCCCACCCTCAATTACCTTACACTGGGGCATCTATTTAGCCTTCATAGCACCAAGGACCTCTCCTCTCATTGACACATGACAAGGCCATCTTCTGCTACATATGCACCTGGAGCCATGTGTACTCCTTTGTTGATAGCTTAGTCCCTGGGAGTTCTGGGGGGTCTGTTTGGTTGATATTGTTGTTCTTCTTATGGAGTTGCAAACCCCTTTAACTTCTTCAGTCCTTTCTCTAACTCCTCTACTGGGGACCCCATGCTCAGTCCAATGATTGTCTGCAAACATATGCCTCTGAATTTGTAAGGCTATGGCCGGGCCTCTCAGGAGATAGCCATATCAGGCTCCTTTCAGCATGCACTTCTTGGCATCCAAAATGCTGTCTGGGTTTGGTAACTGTGTATGGGATGAGTCCCCAGGTGGGACAGTCTCTGGGTGGCCTGACCTTCAGTCTCTGCTCAACACTTTATCTCCATATTTGTTCCTGTGTGTATTTTGTTCTCCTTCTAAGAAGGACCAAAGCACCCACACTGTGTCTTCCTTCTTATTGAGCTTCATGTGGTTTGAATTGTATCTGGTTATTTGGAGCTTTTTGGCTAGTATCTACTTACCAGTGAGTGTATACCATGCATGTTCTTTTGTGATTGGGATATCTCACTCAGGGTGATATTTTCTAGTTCTATCCATTTGCCTAAGAATTTATGAATTCATTGTTTTTAATAGCTGAGTAATACTCCATTGTGTAAATGTACCATATTTTGTGTATCCATTCCTCTGCTGAAGCACATCTGGGTTCTTTCCAACTCCTGGCTATTATACATAATGCTGATTTTAACATAGTGGAGGATGTTTCCTTATTACAAGTTGAAGCATCTTCTAGGTGTATGCCCAGGAGTGGTATAGCTGGTTCCTCAGGTAGTACTATGTCCAATTTTCTGAGGAATCTCCAAACTGATTTCCAGAGCGATTGTACCAGCTTGCAATCCCACCAGCAGTGAAGGAGTGTTCCTCTTTCTCCACAACCTCACCAGAAACTACTGTTACCTGAGTTTTTGATCTTAACCATTCTGACTGGTATGAGGTGGAATCTCAGGGTTGTTTTGATTTGCACTTCCCTGATGACTAAGGATGTTGAACATTTCTTTAGGTGCTTCTCAGTCATTCAGTATTCTGCTTTCTATAGGTTAGGGAAGTTTTCTTCTTTAATTTTGTTGAAAATATTTACTGGACCTTTAAGTTGGGAATCTTTGCTCTCTTCTATACCTATTATCCTTAGGTTTTTATCTTCTCATTGTGTCCTGGATTTTCTGGATGTTTCATGAGAAGTGACTTTAGATCTGAGTCTTGCTTTTCCTGTGTGATGGTGTATCCAGAACTTGCTATGGTGGGAGAATTGGGCTTTGATGATGCTAAGTAACTTTGGTTTCTTTTGCTTCTCTTCTTATGCTTGCCTCCCGCCATCTGGTTATCTCTAGTGCTCTCTGTCCTTGATATATCAGACTGGAGCCTGTCCATCCTATAATCCTGGTTGAGTCAGAACTCCTCAGAGTCCAGTTTTATCTGTTATCCTATGCTTCCAGGGTCCTGTGATCCTGAGATTCTGGATGTGTCAGAGTTGCTGAGAGTCAACCTTTCCTCTGAGACCCTGAGATACTGGTGTGACCAAGCTCCCGGGCTTCTGAAATCCTGTGATCCTGGATGTGTTAGAGTGCCTGGGTGTGGAGCCTCCTCTTGTGGCTATGGGACTGTCTGCCTAGTTTGCACCCAAGGTAAATCAGGACAGACTGGAAGGAACCCAAGCCACTAGTCAAGGAAGTGGTTCCTATGTCCCTGGATCCTGCTGGTCCCAGTGGGCATGCTAGAGCACCTGGGAGTAGACCCTCCTCTGGGGGCTGTGGGGCTGGTACCAGAGTTTGTGACCCATTCTCTTTAAATATCATCTATGACAGAAAAGTACCATGAAGACAGAAAGATGATCCAACATTCTCTAGGACTTTGCCCAAAAGTAATTCTTCTAATAATACGTTCAAGACCTAACTATGCTTTCGGCATCTCACCTGATGCTGGTAATATGGGAAATTTAGGTTAATTCATCATCTTAGGGTCCTGCATGTCTACTGCTTGGGACTCTGTTGAGGGCATGGGAGGAGCTTGTAAGTGGAAAAGCTCAGACAGTCCTCCCTGCTGCATGAACAATGACAACAGGCTGGTATTTGCTGCTTGTATCCAGTGAGCCTCCCAATTACTTTAAGAAGTGAGTTCTGACCTCAAACTCACGATCCTCCTGCCTCCGCCTCCTTCAGAAAATCCTACCATCACCAATGCAGAAGAGACAGCTTCTTGCTTGGGGCCTGCCAGTCTTTTTCTGTCTGTCTTCAGATTAAGATGCAACTCTCAGCTCCTTTTCCAATACCATGTCTGCCCAGATTCTCCCATGCTTCCCACAATGACGAACCTCTGAAACTGTAAGCCAGCCCCAATTCTATGTTGTCCTTTAAAAGAAGAAGAAGGGAGAAGAGGAGGAAGAGGAGGAGGAGGAGGAGGAGGGAGAGGAGGAGGAGGAGGAGGAGAATGCAAAGGAAAAGGAGAAGAAGGAGAAAAAGGAGAAGAAGTAGAAGAAGGAGAAGAAGAAGGAGAAAGAGAAGAAGAAGTAGAAGAAGGAGAAGGAGAAGAAGGAGAAGAGTGGAGCAGGTCCAGTGAGATGGTAGATCTTATAGCCAAAAGTAGCATCCCTTCAGATGAAACTATGAGATAGTCCAAATCTTGTTATTTTAAAAAGAGGTGCATGCTTCTACCTGTTGTGGGCCACAACAGGCAAGATTTTTACAAGACACTTGTTGGAAATGAGAAGCAATATTTAAAAACAAAAAAAGACATTCTCTCCCACACAAGCAGGATTCCTCATGGTAGAACCATCTGGTGTCATGAAGTAACTATTAAAAGTTGACATTCTCAAAACACAGCCAAAAGACCTCCTATCAGGACAAGTCCTATTCTTACCCAAGAAAACCCTACTCTGAATGTTTACTATTTCCATCAAGTTTACACACATGGGAAATGTAGATTACTTTGAGTAGTTTTAAAGTTTTCCAAGGTATCATTGTACCAGAAAAATAGGGAAGTAAGAATCAAATAATTTGGGGTATTTCTTTTTTTTTCTCTTTTTTTATTAGATGTTTTCTTTATTTACAATTATCTCCTGTCCCATGTTCCCCTCCAAAAAATAAAACACAATAAAATAAAATAAAAAACTAAAACTAAAACAAAGCCCTGTTGCTTCCCCCTCCCCCTGCTCACCACCCCACCCCCTCCTGCTTACTGGCCCTGGCATTCCCCTACATTAGGGCATAGAACCTTCACAGGATCAAGGGCCTCTCCTCCCATTGATGACCCACTTGGCCATTCTCTGCTATACATATGCTGCTGGAGCCATTAGTCCCACCATGTGTACTCTTTGGTTGGAGTTTTAGTCCCTGGGAGCTCTGAGGGTACTAGTTAGCTCATATTGTTGTTTGTCCTAAGGGGCTGCAAACCCTTCAGCTCCTTGAGTCCTTTCTCTAGCTCCTTCATTGGGGACCCTGTGCTCAGTCCAATGGATGGCTGTGAGCCTCCACTTCTGTATTGGTTGGGTACTGTCAGAGCCTCTTAGGAGACAGCTATATCAGGCTCCTATCATCCAGCACTTGCTGGCTTCCACAATAGTGTCTGGATTTGATGATTGAATGTGGGAAGGATTCCCAGGTGGAGCAGTCTCTGGATTGTCCTTCCTTCAGTCTCTGCTCCATAGTTAGTCTCTACAACTCCTTCCATGAGGTATTTTGTTCCCCCTTTTAAGAAGGAACGAAGTATCCACACTTTTGTCTTCCTTCTTGAGTTTCTTGTGGTTTGTGGTTTGTACTTTGTGTATTCCAATCTTCTGGGCTAATATCCATTTATCAGAGAATGCATACTATGTGTGTTCTTTTGTGATTGGGTTACCTCATTCAGGATGATATTCTCCAGATCCATCCATTTCCCCAAGAATTTCATAAATTCATTATATTTCTTAAATACTTTTCAGGATTTTAAAATTTTATTTTGAATCAATAATTTCAAAAAGCAGGAAGTCTCAATAGGAAACAATTAAAAGTATTAACTAATTTCTGTCAAGAACCCAAAAAGAAGACAACAGCAGCAAATGAACTTCAGAAGTTGCTTTGTTGTGATACGCCCACAAGAACCTATTTTGGAATGAACATTAACTAAAGATTTCTCTAATACTGGCATTAACTATCCCAGGTTTCCTAGCCAGAGTAACTGAAGATGCAGGGATGGTATGAGGCCTGAGATAGCTGAGTGTGAACATCAGATGAACACTGTTTGTGATCTTCTCTTCAGACATAACCAGGGCAACAGGCAGCATCAGAATAATTGTCTATATGAGAGGGGAATCTCACAATACCTGCCTAAGACAGCAACAAAATTGGGTGAAGAGAAAATGAACCATACTCTGGTGAGTTGCAAAATGTTAACTTTGAATGTTTTGCTAGTTAGAATCAGGTGTCAAGATACAGGATGCCATTGACTCTGGAATCCCTACTCTATGTTGGCCTGGTTGCTAATATAACAAAGACTAGTGGTTAATAAGAACATGGTCCCCAGTGACATAGTTTGTATGTAACATGAATACATTCTACAATTGTTCCTATGAGAGTCAGAAGATCTTTAAGAAGTGAAGCTTAGTGTGACAGAAATCCCTTAGGTCAAAGATTGCATCCCCTCAGAAGGTATAGTGGGACTTCTCTGTCTCTTGCTTTGTTGTCTGGCTATGGGATTCTTTCTTTTTGCCCATCTACTGCCAGGCTCTCACCAATGAGTGAACCAATAAAGCAAACCAATCCTGGACATTGAGTCTCTAGAGTTGTGAGTGAGGTGGGACCATACTTGTTTATAAAGTAGCTTCTTCTGTTTAATTTGTCACTGTAACAAAAATGGAATAAGGCATAGCTAGACCTTTTAATTTCCATCCCAGCTAAAGCCAGTGTTTATCACAAGAGGTTGTATTCTTAGCTTATAAATGAGAAATCATATCCCATGGAGTCCTTCTTTTGTGTGTGTGTGTGTGTGTGTGTGTGTGTGTGTGTGTCCATACTACCTGCTAAAAACAGATGCAGTGATTGAAACAAAGTTTTTCCTTTAGACAACAATTCTTTGGATGGAAGTAGCTGGTTATTGTTGCATTGGACATCCAAACTCTTAACCCAGCACTTTGGTTTGCGAGTTTGATGTTTGGAGATGTTTTGAACCACTCATGTCTTTCCTTGTCAGTTACCCCTTGGATTTTCTGTTATCATTAGCTGTGTAATCAGTTCAAATAAGTAGAGAGTTAAAATCTTTTGGGAAAAGTAGGGAATAGTGAAATAAATATTTTACATTTCAGAGGGTAAAGTATAATCTGCCCCAAACATAAACTGCTTCTTTTAGAGTACTTTGGTTTCCCCAGATCTATGGAGAATAGATAGTTGCTTTTCAAAGCCATTCTGGTTTTCTACTAAGATTCATATAAATTCCAGCTTATCTACTTTAATGCATAGTATCATATGTAAGCCCCAAACATTGCAGGAATTAAGAGTCTTGCTTAGATAGAGAAGTAAGATGACCAAAACCTACAGGGTAGGAGGATGAAATTACTTAAGATTAATTAGATGTTGTTAGGCACAAGGCATTGTCACAGAGTTAAATCTGCTCAGAGCATGTATCCCTTCTCTATCCTATGTGCTGGACACTGGACCAGAGCTAGAAGCTGAAGTGCAGGAGGTTCTAGATTCTGATCAAAAACTAAGTTCTACTGAAATTCGTTCAAAATTTCAGAGCAGTCCTAATGAATTTTAAATTGTGTTCTTTGCTCCAGCTTCCATCCTGGGTCTCAGTGACCCTCTCATGGAAGATGGAAAGACCAGGAAAGATGCAGCACGTCAACATTTCAGAAGCAACTGCTTCTTATAGATATTAAATATATGTGAGATGCGTATCCTGCAACATTCTCACCCTGAGTATTTTCTGGCAACACTCCATAGGCAGAGATCCTGGACTGTAAGAGAAAAGAAGGGATGAGCATGAGATAGGCATGCATATCTCTCTCTCTCTCTCTCTCTCTCTCTCTCTCTCTCTCTCTCTCCTCTCTCTCTCTCTCTCTCTCTCTCTCTCTCTCTCTCTCTCTCTCTCTCTCCACTGTGAATAGCAGTGGGTACTTCAAAGTTTTGCCTTTATTTCTTTTCTATAATAAACAGTAACCCTAATCATGAGTTGAATAAACCCACTCTGTACTAAAACAACATGTGGTTACCAAACTGAGGGCCTAAGATAGTAGGGCCAGGCAAGTTTGAATTTACTCCTACTTGTAATCATTATGATGTGTTCAGCCTCTGTGACTGTTAAGCCCTTCATGTATAAAGAGGGATGATAGTATTGTTCTCATTGACCTCTATTAAAACTCTATTGAACTGAGATAATCTTTACAAAGAGATGTGTTGCTCACAACTTTTATAACCACATCTTAGTTCACTAACTTCACCACATTAGGCAACAGAACCACCAACACTTTGTTCTCCAAAGTCATAAAACTGAACCACTAATTCATGGGAAATGATTCTTTCTCACTATTTTTCTATATGAACAACACCATCTAATTTTGACATTTGCGGCACAGAAATAAGCATATATATTTATATGTATATACACCACACATTTATGACTGAATGTGCCTTAAAATACATAAAAACACTTTGAGAAACTACTACATAATTAGAGTACTTTATTCCCACTCTGCACTTTACAATGATTAAAGACACAGTTACTCACATAATTTTTATTCACATAAAATGCACCCTTGCACCATCTCTCAATTTAAATTTTGATGTTTGTGATTTAAGAGGTCAATCAAATGCCTACTACCTCTCCATTAAGTGGATGATTCATAGAGAAACTCTTGTGCCTACTGGACCACACAGTGGGTGTATCAAGGCTGACTGAGCCTTAGAATTCTCTTCCTTGTGGAAAAGTACCCTAAACTTGGGCTGAGTCAACTAGCACACTACAGGCTGGGATTTCCTAAGATTTCAGCTTACATCCTTTAATCCTATTTCATTTTACCAGGAAGGTGCTTTTCATCCTTGATGCAGTGAAGCCCCACTTCCATTGGGGATGTCGAAGCACTACTTATGGAACCCACTAGAACAATGGTTCTCATCCTTCCTAATGCTGTGACCCTTTAATATATTTTCTCATGTTGTAGTGATTCCCAATCATAAAATTATTCTTGTTTTTACTTCATACAGTAATTTTGCTAGTTATGAGTTGTAGTGTAGATATCTCTGTTTTCTGATGGTTATAGCAACCCCAGTGAAAGGGTTGGTTGACCCCCAAAGAGGTCTCCACCTACTTGGGCATTTGCATATTGCTGCTTCTGATTTGAGCTGTTCTGTCAAGTGATGACACAGACTCCCAAACCCAGCAGCCCTCAAGCACTGTCTTCTACCTCAGTCTTTTCTATCTTCTAGGTGCAACTCAATAAGTGAAAGGAGAAGCCACTATGACAACAAATTTAATGTCCTTTAGAAAATGAAATAAGCATACTTTTAAAGTGTATAGAGTTGTAGTAAGGTCCTTAAACTGAAGGCAAATTAAAGAAGTTGACTACTTGGGGATGACTCCCAGAGCTAGACTGACTTCTATGGTACAACATAGAGCATTTTCTTTATTGAACTCTCCATTATAAAAATGTCTACCCAAATTAACCAGATCATGCAATGATTACATTATATTTAGCCCTGTTTCTGGAATACAACTGTATTTTACTAAGAAATAGTTTAAAGAGAGGTAAGGATGATGGTGATGGTTCAGTCAAAATGATAACAGTACACAAAAATGCCAATTTTTAGCTGTCAACACTTTTTTAACTTGGAGTAGCATGCATCATAAACAGAAAGTTGATTTCAATAGACAGAAGCTGGTGGCCATGTTGGTTGACTTTTTTTTTTTTTTTAATTCAGTGCCTTAGATATATGTTGCCAGATTTTAACAGGCACTTAGAAACTGCTTTTGCTAAAAAACATTGACTGCTCACTTGGGCTTACAAGGCAACTAAAAATAGGATGAAAGCCTGGCCCCACTGCCTTCACATTACATCCATCTCCTGTAGACATATCAGTATGAGCTTTTACAATGACCTGCTCCAGACTCCCCACAGGCGCCCACACCTGAATCACCTTGGACTCTGGAATGACACGATCAATCAATAAGCATCTTTCAAAGAGACAGAACTTTCCCTTAAGCAGAAGTGATCATCACAAACCATTTCACCCCCTAAATGAGGGCACACATCTTTGTTGGTATGGCTGCCACCTGTACCAGGATGGATCAGCTCATGGGAATAAGACTGCTTCCCTCAAGTGATGGCAGTCAGAATTCCCTGGAATTACCTTTAGTAACCAGGACTGAGATGACAGGCAGACAACATTTGAAACCAGACAGCTTTGTTATAGGTCCCATGTATTCAGTGCTCCAAAACTTCCATTATTTAAATCTAAAATTCTTATCCAGGCCCCAGTGCAGACTTGAAGCCACTGAATCCCTCTATCAATTGCTTTCTCTGATGAGCCACATGGATTAAATTTCCAATCTATGTCCTTGTCAATTGCTAGTCCTTTAACTGATGTGTTTAAAAGTGCTCAAGGCCCCTTGAAGCCTGGATTGTTGCCTCATATGTGGTGACAGAATTGTTTATTAGTGGTATGAAAAGTTAGTTCAGACTATGAATCATATTTGTGTATGAATCAAACCACCATTCAAGGCTTGCCAGCAGCAGATGTGAAGGAGCTGAAGAGTGAGAAACTCAACCCATTACAACCCCTCCCCTCAAATGATGGCTCCATTAATCTTCACTTCTCTTTATTTCTCAGAAGGTACGGGGTGACCTGAAGAAAAAAGAATTGATACTTTGCTTGTCATCAAAGTTCCCAAACTTTAGCTATGGCTCCAATAGTCAATCTTAGAAGATGCTTCTAAGGTATTACATGGGATGTTGTACTTGAATTGAGTGGTATCAGATGGTTCTTCCAGTTGAAAAATGATCACAGTGCAAACATCTATACCTCATCATAGATGTACAATAATGAAGATATCTGAGTCTTTCTTCACTGGGTCATTGGAAAGTTGCTAGGATAAGGCATTTAAGACACAACATCAATGAACTATCTAGTACAGTGGCAGAGGTAGACTACAATTAACATTCTTCATAACTCATTTAAGAAATCTTTGAGAAGAGGCATACTCTATATCTTGAGTGGTAAAATAAATACTTAGCCAAATCCAACTTTGATGAAACAAGATTGGCAAAAGGAATGTATTCCAACATAGAGAACATAGTGTGAGCTATGTAGTAAGAAGGGAGCTAGATCATTGTTTTAACATGATCTGAAGTGTTTTTTTGAAGCAGGGACATCTGAGCTTTAAGTGACTGGCAAATTGACTGCTGGTCATCAGACAATCCAAAATAGCAAATTAGCCCACACTCAAGTTTTCTAAATTATTTTAAATAATTTTTGTCATTCTTTAGGGAGTGTGATGTAGGACAACTTTATCTGATGGATGGTCCTTCACAATTTAGATGATGAAGCCTTTACCTTTGCCTTTTTGGATTGAACCCTAGAAAAGTCACTACCAGCTTAATATAATACAGAAAGCTATATTTCATCCTTAAGACCCTGTTCCTCTTTTCGATGTTTCCTTGATGCAGAATTAAACAATGAGAAAAAGTTGTATGAAATTAAACTTCACCATTTTCTAGAACCATGAACCAATAGGGAGAAAATTGTCAAAATGCCATAGGTGAAGAGAATCTAAGGCAGTGATCAATGTGTCTGCTATTTAGTTACTAAGCCCACCTAGAACATCACTGTGCTATGCAGATTTGTCTTAGTTCAAGGTCTGAGAAAGGGGGTATGAAGAGTTGGATACTGGAGACTTCGTGGACTTGTAGAAGATTTTTTTCCTGCCTCAACTATGAGGTCAGTAACTTAGTATTGGCCCTGTCCTCAATTTCTCTCCTTTAGTTGTAAGACTTTCCTTGACTTAGATTTTTTTTTTACTTCCCCTATATTAAAGTCCCACTTTACCTACACATTTGCTTCTCCAGCTGCCTGGAGTATGAGCCCAGATATGTCTAGTTGATAATCTCAGTGGAACTAGAGTCATGTTTAATATTCTGCTACCAATCATTTTTTATCTCATTGGTATTATCCTCAGATTTTCATATTTAATGTATTCACAGAAACTTCAAATCAATATCTAAACTATTGTGTAGAAAGGGGTCTCTCCTGCTACATCATTCCTTCATGGATCAAGTGAATACTTGCGTGCAATCACTGGTTGTTTGAACAACAAACATGAATAAGACTTGGCATATGTCACCACAAACTTCTCATCATAATGTTGGATCTTACTACCCACAAGCTCTTTTGTTTGTTCTATTTTGTTTTGTTTTTAAGTTTGACCTAGTTAAATACAAACTTGAGTTGGGAAAAAATGTTTATGATATTGGGAAGAGACAGAGGGTCCCAGGTGGAGAACCACATGTAATGTTATATAACAAACCACCTCCAAATACAGCAATTTTCAATTGCTTCTGAGTCCTTTCAGATCCTATGTGTAAGGAATTGATTACCTCAAGGGAGGATGCTTGCCTCTGCTTCTGAGCATGCATGCTCTCAACTGACAAGGCTTGAGACACACTGTAATGTTGAGGCTGTCACTAGCCATCTGCTTCTGCACAGCTAGTGCTGTGTATCAGCTAAAATACCTACTATGTGACCTTCTATGTATCCCATGCTTCTATACAACTTGACAGTCTCCAGGTACTTAAACTTCCTGTGCTGGTAGTTCACAACCCTAGACGTGTGTGCTCCAACTTACAAGGCAGAAGCTGTATCACGTTTAATTTCCTAGACTTGGACATTTTACTACAGCTCCTTTCCCCTTCTATTGGTTATGAATGGGTAACCAGTCCATATAAACTTGAAAGTGGCAAAGTGGTTAGGTCCATGAGACCCCCATGGAGTGGGACATAGTTCTGTATCCATCTCTGTCAATGAATAAGATGCAGAGTTCATAAATGAACAAAGGAAAGGGTGCTAAACAGTCTGTGTAAGCATGTGAAGAATGAAAAACAATCTCTACTCTGGAGAACTTACAGGTTAGGAGGTCACAAAGATAATGCATACAGAAGGGACATCTGAGAATTTCTCAGGGGGAAAAATGGGCTCACAGAATAATACTTGAAAATAAATGCAAAAGCAGACAAAAATCCAAGAAAGCCAATCAGGTACAGTAGTGAGGATCTGAATTGATGGCAATGGCAAGTGAGCATGGAGATGGAAATATTGCCAGATAATTAGGATATAAAATCCACATGGCTTGTCGGTTCCCTGGCATCCAGGCAAAAGGAACATGGATGTTGTTGATTGCTGTTCTCTCAGTCATCTTTTATATGCTGAGGCCTCTAATAACGTAAGTTGCAGGAGGGAAGAAATCTCGGAAGATAAACTCTGTATTGTTGAAGTTGGGAAGCAAGGTATGCCACAAGCATAGCTCTTGGAGACTGCCATGAGATTTCTGCAACTGTAATCTGCTCCTTTTTACATATAAAAATATAGCTCAGAACAGTCCTTGGCCAGGTTCTCTGAATAGAGTACAACACACTTAGATGAAATCAATAAAAATCAATTCCAAGAGATAGAAGGAAAATAAATGCTAGTTACTGGTAGAATTCTCAGGCCCAGATGAATCAGAAATTGCCATCTAAGTCCAACCCTAATATATTTATTCTATTCAAAACATGTTTGAACTGAATTTCCTTACCCTAAAAAGCCAGGGTTCTGAAATAGACAATGAGGAGATTAAGAAATCTTTAGACTTCCATCTTGAGGACTCAAGCGAGAGAAACAAGGAGATGTATGGCCAGGAAGATGACAAATTGCAAGGAGGTATGGTGGGAAAAATAAGTTCTATTTGAACACAAATCCCAGAAGCACCTTACAATAAGAATAGTGACCTGAAAGTGATTTTCATTCTGATACACACTGACATTAGCACGAGTCACAAAACCTTTGTAACAGCCTGTTTAAAAGTCTACTGTTGATGTGTCAAGACTTCATATCCTCACCTTTTTAAGAAGCACTGAATAGGGGGTGGGGAGATAATTCAGTGGTTTACATTCTTGCCATGCATGTATGAAGACTACAGTTCAGACCCTCAAGAACTCACATAAAAGCTCATATAAGTGGGCATAGCTGTCCTTTTGTACTTTCAATCAGAAAAGATAGAGATAGGAGATCTCCAGTGTAAGCTAACTAGTAAGACTAGGAATATAGTGATCCTTGGGCTTGATTGACAGACTCAATAAAGTGAAAGACCTGAGGGAGAATTACTCCTGTCATCACACACACACACACACACACACACACACACACACACACACAATATCCCTATGCCTACACCCACATATAGCCACACACATGCAAATATTCATGCACATGCACATCATGCATATGAAAAAAAATAGTGTTAGGAAAGCATGTGCGAAAGGAAAGTCCCCTGACCTTATAACATAATAAATATTAGTGTGGAAAAATGATGCTTATCACACATCATAATAGATCACAGCACCTTATTGCTACTTTATTTATGATAGACAACAAATGCTTTCCAAGAGGTATCAAGACAGTGGGTCTTGAGTCACATACTTTGGAGACATCTAGGGCTTTGAGTTGCTCCAGCTGGTATGAGGGAGGCTAATTCAAGCTGCAAGTAAAGTCTCTGTTCTGAGTGTAACACAAGTAGCTTTTCTCTCTCCAGCATGGTCTATTGATTGCAGACAATATGTAATTACCTTCTGAGATATACTTTTCCCATCTTAATTCCCTCTACATGTGAAATGAACTGTAACAGACAAATTAGCTTTCTTTTTGTTTCTTAGTTTCTAACTTCCTTAGATTTCTTTTCTGATTCTCTGATTCTCTTCTCCTACTAAGACAGAAGCAAAAGAGAGGCTTAATAGTATACTACACATCCAGATAGAAATTATCTGCTATCCATGCTGTCTCTTGACTTAGCCACGGGAAAGAATATCATATCTGAAGTTGCCTCATGGGAGTGTCACATAGAACCTTTATGTAGCTATTGGACAACGTAGAACATAAAAGAATGGTACCTAACAGACTCCTATCCTTCCTTGGTTAAAGCCTTGTGCAAGCATCCTGTGTCGGCCCAGTCTCAGGCCCCTTCTTCACCTTTATGATGAGGAGATGGACTGAATCCATTGTACTTCACAGACACTGTGCATAGTTTCTTGTCATCCCTTCAGCCCACATCGATGTCATCAGAGCACATGTTCAGAAGCCCAGTATCATATCATTGTCCTATCTGGACCATCTTTTCTAGCAAGAGGGGCAGATCAGAGTACAGGACCCCACATCTTCAATTTCGATAATTCAAGTACCTTAGCCTATATGCTTTTTAAGCACATGAGGGTAAACTTGTAAGCTGTTATAATTTGAATATGAGAAGCCATTCTCACCATCTGATCCTCAGCTGGTGGCACTGTTTTAGAAGGTCTTGGAATTTCTAGGAGGTAGGTTTATCTATTAGAGGTAGCCCACTGAGTCTGGTTCTCTGCCTCTGGGAGGAACCAGAGTAGCCCTAGCCTCGAGTGTCTGTTATCCTGACCTTGCTAATACTTTCTACACTATGTTGGGTTATATTCCCTGAACTATAATTCAAAATAAGTCCTCCTTTGCTTAAGGTGTCCGGTATCAGGTCACAGTGCTGAGAGGAAAAACAAGTGTACAATATGCATCATTGGCACAAGTCAACACAGTGAGTATAGCTAGGGTATTATGTAAAAGTCATGATTCTATAAGATGTGGAGTAGCAATAATGTTTTTCAGAAAACCTAAAGATCCTGTAGGACCCTTTTATTCAAGAGCTGCTCCTTGCTTTTTCAAAATAATTTAACAAAGAATACCACAGCAAGAATACAGTGCCATCCATATTAGCCTAAAAGAAAACCCACCACTTTTTATAACGTCTATATTTCTTTGGAGCTTGTTCACCTTTACCTTGCATGTGCGCATGTGTATAGTCCTTGGTACATGCCACATTAAGATCTTTATACTGAATCCTAATATTTTCTCTCCCACAGCACACTGTACACAATAAGCCTGGTAATGTTTGCTCAATACTCCAGCAAAGTGGCAGAATACCACAGAACATAATTTTATCATCAACATGCCTTTTTTTCAATGAACAATGAAATGTGAACAGAGTGAGGGGCTTGAAGATGTAGTTATACTTCTTGTTATTGTCTTTAAAGAAAGTTGAGTTGTATGCTATCAGGTGATGTAAGCATAGCCACCACAAATCAGAGATGAATTGTTCAGATCTTGCAATGTTGGGGAGGTAGCTACTCCTACCTCTTACATTTGGCATAGGCTCACAGGCAAGCAGAGTAATGATACTTTATCTAGCTGATTCTGCATCTAGGAAACTACAATCACTGACCACATCTTTCCCTTCATTGGAGATCCTCACGCTTTGGCTTCCAGTGCTGTATGCTACATTGGATCCATATCTCAGCTCTGTTGTTACAAAAGGCTAATCATCTGGCCATTATCTAGTGTCTCACTGGATAAAATTTGGCCAGAATGCCCACTGCCAGCAGGAAATTCATAAATAATATCAACATCTATATGGTACTTAACCATGAATGTTAAAGCATACTGCTATAATAAGAACAAAGCTGTTTCATATATTCGAGGATTTGAGGATTAGCAGCTATTACTTAGCAAATTGGGACCTTATAAATCATAGCTATCAAAGTCACTCAGGTTTATTCAGCTGTATCTGCTGACATAAATATGATAACCAATTAAACCAATCTGATTAAACTCGTTCTTTTAGGCAGCATCAAACTCTAGCTTATTCACAATATCTCCTGGATTATTTTAGAATTAGAGTGTGATTCTCATTAATGTTTCCCATAAACATTGTTGTTTTTAATCTTAGATTCAGATACTATTTGAGACTGGAGAGATGGTTCTATAGGTAAGGACTCTTATTCTTCAAGCACAAGAACCTGAGTTCAAATAACTGGCATCCACATAAAATGCACAGTTGGCTATGTTAGCCTATGACTCTAGGGCTGGTGGGTAGCAATATATAGATCCTGCACATCTGCTGACCAGCTATGTTATCACAAGTGATTAGCTGTTTAGTGGAAAATCATGTGTCAAGACAAAAAGTTAGAGAGCAATGGTGGAAGAGAGGCCATCTGATGTTCTGGTTTGGCCTGCACACTCCTATGCACTGTAGTTAAAAACAACTCTCACACATAGAAACCTTACAAAGTATTATCATCCCTTATCTATTTTAAGTAATGATGACATTTATTGTAAAACTTGTATTTGAAAATATATAATCTACACAAATGAGAAAGAGAGGAACCCCAAAAGACACCTGTATTATCAAAACTCAAGTCAAAATGCAACATGTACCAGTTCTTTTCAGTGAGCTTATTCCCACATTCATCCATTTATTCCTTTCTAGGGGGTAACAATAATTAAGATTAATTTATGAAATTATACTTTGGTAACACTAATATATCTTCATCATTCTTATTAAAATCCTAGGCCACGTGATTTTTCCCATGATTTTTCTTCATCATCTCTGTTCTCTGATGCAGATTTATTGATGTATCAAAGTAATGTTTTAAGGAATGTATCTCAACAAGATGTGGCCTAGTGGAAACTACCATTAACTTATGATGCATACCAAATGTTCAATGGATCAGACCTACTAGGTATAACAATGTACTAATATCCAGGCATGTGTGATCAATGCAGGATCTAAAGTCAACTGAGAAAAGTATCAGAATATAAGCTGGGTGTCTCAGATTTCCTTTTCAATCCTTACAGTTTTCTACTGTTAGTCTCTCTTTGAATTCTCCCTAAATTGTGTGGGTGTGAGTGTGATTTTGCTTTTATCTGTTTCCCTTTGTCCCAGTGATCCCTAATATGCCCACTGTCACATGACAGATAATTACTGTTATCCATCTGATTGATGAGGAAACTCAGAAAATACAAAAAAAAAAAAAAAAAAGCTCAAGGAATGACTAGAAGGATGTTCTCCTGAGGGTTCTAATGTCTAATACCATGTGATTATTTTTTCCCAAAGGTATGGAGATTGAAATCCCTTCACATTCCTAGTGTCTTTGCTTAAATTGGAAGAAATTACAGTTCTAGATGTGAGCTTCCATCTAAAAGAGACTAGAACCTGTAATATTCTTCATTTTCAGTACTTTGCTGGAGAAAGCTCCCTGTGCTCAGGGATAAAGGAACTGAACAATCCTCCATAGGAAGGCCTAGGCAACATCAAAGACTTAGCCTCCTTACTCATTCATCATTCATTACTTCTTCTGTTGACAAATATTTACTTTTTAACCCATCTATGGGATAAGCATAAGATGAATTTTTGATGGGACTTGGAAAAATATAATTCATGTTCAGATGAAAGAAAATGATCAGACAAACTTACAGAGAAAGTTTGTGTTTACTCCACTGTTTGGTAACTGAGGTCTGCCCTGCCTGAAATAGGATCTGACTGTGTTCTCTGTGATATCATAGCTGATGATGTCACTGAACTGCTTAAAACTAAACAAGAGATTCTAAGTTTAGCAGTACTTGATTTCAAATATTGTTGTTGTTGTTGTTGATGTTGTTGTTGCTATGTGTGGCCAGTGTTGAAGTCCTCATTTACAAATTAATATATAACCAGAAACCAAACCAAGAGCGGTAGTGCTGTTATACCAGCTATGCAATCAATTAAGTACACTTTATATCCAATCAATGCTAATTGACCAACTTGTATGCTTCTAGCTCAAATGGCTTCCATTAAAATGGAAAGAATGTATAAACTTGATCTTTTGCCCAGAGAAGCTCTTTAAAAAGGTTGTTTTAGAGAGAAAAATACAGCCATGTAGGAGAACTATTAAGCAGCATAAATAATGATTAGTCAAATACATGTTCAACAGCAACTATAACCCATATTGGTGATGTTCCTTGGCATTCTTTTATAATACATAACTATGTTATGAGTTCTATACCATAATTTTGGAAATAGGTTTAAAAGGGAAGCCAAATTTACCTGCAATTGCATATTGATAAATAGCAGAGGATTATCTTTTTTCCCCTTGTAAATAATTATGCCTGCCTTAGTCTGATGAATCCAACATGGATCCTATTTTGTCTCCTATCTTTGAACTTACATTTGGGAGCATCAAGACTTTGATTCAATGATGGGAAAGAGAAAAGGAGGAAATAGAAATGCATGGGGAACAGGTGGCTTGCGTGCACCTGCCATTTGGAGGCTGGGAAGAATCCATGCTTCTACGCCAGAGGAATTTGGCAGTAGAATGGAGCCTGTAGCTTTGTTAAACCAGTAGATAGCCACACCCCGATTGGGATGGCAGGGAAACTGAATTCTCAATACTGAGTTTCTCCAATGGCGTCTTCCTGCTTACAAAGTGTAGAGTACTTCACTGAAGCTACTGCTCAGGCAGGGTGTAAAATGTAATTGCTTTGGTAAAATTCTGTAGCAACATCAAGAAAGTCTTTGATGTCTTTCTGGTTTCAAACTCAAATAATACCAACTGTATTTTCTGTGCTGCTTTTTTTCCCCCTTTGTGAGCCACATTTGTATTAATCACAAGGTGCTGACAGCTCGACAAATATTCCTTTGCGCGGTACTCAACTGATATTTTTAAGAGCTCAATAATGTATCAAATGGGGAGGGGAAAAAAGACCTGATAAAAATAAATTTCCCAGTGTTGATAGCCTGACTTTAGAGCTCCAAAATTGTTCTTAGCTCCGAGGTAGCATTACTTCAAAGAAGTGAAAAGCATCCAAATGGAGTGCAAAAACTTTGGCTCTTCCCAAGCCACAATTTCAAGGGAAGAAAATAATGGCCCCTCCTCTGCATTATTCATCAGGGCAGGGTGAGGTGAGTAGGGATTTGCACAGTGTGCTTCCTGCCTGCAGGATCCAGCACTCCAGGAAGCCCAGCTAGGAGATGATCCCAAACCCAGAGCAGATGGTCTTTAAAATGATCATACAGAGTCTTCTTCATAATGAAGCTGCAGAATCCTGTAGGATTTATAACAGACCCATTCATACATATGAAAAGACAGATGCTTCTTCATCTGTGTACCCTGTTTCTTTGCCTGACTCCAGGAAGAACCATTAGCTATGACTTTATTTTCAAGCAGTCGAGTTACATGGGATGTTACTCTCAACTAATCAAAGTCAAAATACCTTTTAAATGGAAATTATTTTTTTCTCTGGGGTAGAGGATAGAGGGCATATGTTTAGAAGGCCAGAGAATTAAATCCCCTTTCCTATATATATTTTATTGTAGCACAGGATGTGAGAAACCTGTCAAACTCCTTTTTGTTATTCCTTGTCAATGAGGCAAGACATCATTCAAAATGCAATGTTTGGGTGTAGAACTGCCAAAAGCAGGGATTCTATAGTTTGGGTATGACTGATTTTATAATACTGTTCCAGGTGGCAGGTATCAAGTTCGAATGCTCGTTGGTCCTTCTGAAGCACCACTGTAGGGTAAGACAAGGCAATCATCTTCCCACTTGATCTTGATTCAAATTAAAGGGTGTCTGGAATCGCTTAGAAAAAAATACTTCAGAGACCTTGGCTTATCTGCAGACCCTACTGAACTCCATATCACCAACACAGAATCAGAATCATGAGAAATAAAGTCAGATAGTCAAATGAGCTGGGGTGTGTGTGTGTGTGTGTGTGTGTGTGTGTGTGTGTGTGTGTGTGTATGTATTGTGGAGAATAATTTCTAAGTAAATTCTACCCCATTTTTCTCATACCAATGATAAAACTCAATGTATATTTTTCATCACTAGTTATAAAAACACTGACCTGGCTAAGCTAGTGGACCATGGTTGGAATTATCCTTTGATTAGATGTGATTATTATGATAAATTGATAAGCATGCATAAGTGCTTTCTCTCTCTCTCTCTCTCTCTCTCTCTCTCTGTCTCTCTGTCTCTGTCTCTCTGTCTCTCTTTCACACACACACACACACACACACACACACACACACACACACACACAATCTGTGTTCATTTCTACATGTTCCCACCACCACTCTGAAATTCACAAGCTTCTACTCACAGTTTTATATTCACTCACAATGATGCCACCATGAACCTTACCCTACATGATGGTGCTTAATAGTTCTAATCTCAGCACTCTGAAGGTAGATGCAGGAGGCTCAGCAGTTCAGGGTCATCCTTGGCTATATAAAGAGTTGGAGGCCAGAATGAGTTAAATGAGGCCCTGTCAAAAGAGAACTAAATTCTGAGGATCTAGTGTTTAACATGGTGAACTTTCTTTTTTTTTCACCCTCCCACAATTCCATAAAATTATAAAATTAACCTAAAGGAAAATTTATGATGGGGCTCCATTAGAAAGAACTCATAAGAGAATGAAACCTGCAAAAATTTGAGGCTGCAGAATTATGAAAGATAGAACTTAAAATATTTTGTTAAGTAAGAAATAAAGAACTAAGAAACATGAGACTCTAAACATGACAAAACAGATCTTGAAAATATGTTAATAGAATACTTAATCATGACTGCAGCAATTACAATTTAGGAACAAAACAGACACGCTGGACAAAAATGTTAGGATGATCTGAAGGTAGGGAAATGGAAGACAATATAAGTAGAGCTTTCTTCCAGATCCAACACAGGATGGTAAGGCGTAGTATGGACAAAAGGGTAAAGTATGAAGATCTGGTCATCCGATACAGACACTGGGAACAAGAGATTTAAAACTAGTTTAAATACCACTAAAGGTAAAACCAACCAAGAATGTTAGAAAGTTGAAAATTTCTGATCGCACAGCTCCCAAACTCAGACAAAAAAAAAATCATTCCATGAGATACCATGATGAGGCATTAACATACTAGATGACATAAAAATATTTAAAATACTTCCAAGAACAGAAATAAGTGATCCCCCCCAAGGGTCCTTCTCTAATAGCCAACCACTCCAGGGCAGCTATAGAAGTCAGCAGCAAAACACTCAAGGTTTCCACTGCCAACTCCTTCTCTCTCGAGTGCATCCCACCCATTCTTCTTGCATAATAATAGAATAATAGAATAATGACATTTTCTAACAGACAATGGTGTTATCAATGCCATTTTAATGTGCTTCTGTCAAAGAAACTTGATGTGATCCCATGTGGAAATCCAATGTGGCAAGAAGGTATGATGAGCCTACGTATTATAAACACATGGTGAATAAAAAGGAAGTGCTAAGCCTTAAAAGGCAGCTAGAATTAGAGCAGATAGAAGCCATATAACATTCTAAACAAAATAACATTTGGTCTGAGGTAAAAAAAAAACAAAAAACTATTTCCCTGGATCACCAAGTAGGTACCAGTTTTAGTAACTGTTCTATTACTGCAATAAGGTACTATGACCAAGCAGTTTATGAATGAAAGACTTTATTTAGGATCTACAGTTTCAAAGGGTTATAGTCCATGGAGACAGAGCAATTGACAAGAGCACTCATCTTGATCCATAAGCACAAGGCAGAAGGAGTTAACTGGGAATGGTGTGGGCTTTTGAAATCTGGAAGTCCTCCTCCAGTGACACTCCTATCCTGACAAGACCACACTCCTTAATCCTTCCCAAATGGTTCTATCAACACAGGACCAAGTACTCAAGCATATAAGCTAATAGGGCACATTCAAACCACCACAAACCGTCTGTAATAATTAATATTTAAAACAACACAATCATTAAAATAATACCAGGCATACCAAAACAGAGGGTATATGCACTAATGGTGGAAACAATAAGTTATCCTGAATAGTTTTCAGAAAATAAATATGAAAACTGAAGAACAAATATATGTTTCAAGTTAATTCACATGAAAATAAAAAAAAAAACCCAAGCATTTTTTTAATCAACAAATTAACCAACTTGCATCAATGGCCAGCTTCCTAATTTTGACAATTATATTTTAGTCATATCAGACAATGTTCTAGTCGATAATAGGCAAATATCTTTATTCCTTTTTCCCCCAAATAATCTAACATTTATTTTATTTTATTTTATTTTATTATTTTTTGCTTATTTACTTTATATCCTGCTCACTGCCTCCCTCTTGGAGGACATAACAGCTATAATTTTCCTTTTTATATCATTGTCCTAGTTTGCATCTCTGTTGCTGAGATAAACACTAGCTAAGTTAACCTGGGGGAAAGAAAGGGAATATTTAGCTTACAGGTTACAATCTAACATCAGGGGAAGCTAAGGCAGGAGCCTAAAGTAGAAACTACAGAGGGGCTCTTCTTACTGGTTTGCTCCCCCTGACTTGCTCAGCTACCTTTCTTATACAACCAAGAGCCTTCTCCCTAGGCTTGCTATCATTCATAGTGGATGTGGCTCTCCCACATCAACAGCAATTAAAAAATACCCCATAAACATGCTCATAGGCTAATCTAATGGAAGCAATTTCTCAATAAGATCTCATCCCAGTGATATCAAATTGACAATGATTGTTTCACAATTATTTAACATTAATATTATTGACATACACTTAAATAATTATATCACAATTATTTAACATAAAAGACATATAGATGAGGAGGAGGGAGAGAATGAAATTCATTGTCATATTGGTACATCTGAATGTCTGAAATTACTCCAAGATAAAATGTTAATAAAATAAATTAAAAAATTTAGCATTTGACCCCACAGTTGTAGTTCCTCAAACACATGAAAAATAAGCTCACTCTAAGTATACAAACTCTATTAGAAAACCAAATGAGTTTTGTGTTAGTATGTTTAAGAGTGACACCAGAAAAATCAATAGTAACATATCCTCACCATAATTTTTTTCATTTTTAATTTGTTATTTTATTTATTTACATTTCAAATGTTATCCCCCTTCCCAGTTCCCACCCAAGTCTTCTACCCTTTCCTCCCTCCCACTTCTTCTATGAGGATGCTATGCCACCCACCCACCCACCCACCCACCTACTACTGCCTCAGTGCCCTAGTGTTCCCCTATCCTGGGTCATCAAGCCTCCACAAGACCAAGGGGCTCCCTTCCTAGTGATTCCAGATAAGGCAATCCTCTGCTACATATCCAGCAGGAGACATGAGTCAC
>NW_022196905.1:33623803-33687635 GCF_008632895.1 Mastomys coucha | reverse complement strand
CCCGTCATGTGTACTCTTTGGTTGGTGGTCCCTAGGAGCTTTGGGAGCTCTGGTTGGTTGATACTGTTGTTCTTCCTATGGGGTTGCAAAACCCTTCAGCTCCTACAGTCCTTGTGCTAACTTTTCCATTGGGGTCCCCAGGGCTCAGTCGAGTGTTTGGCTGTGTATATTCGCATCTGTATTAGTCTGGCTCTTGCAGAGCCTCTCAGGGGACAGGGATACCAGGCTCCTGTCAGTAAGCACTTCTTGGCATCAGCAACAGTGTCTGGGTTTGGTATCTCCAGATGGGATGCAGGTGGGGTAATTTCTGGATGGCCTTTCTTTCAGTTTCTGCTCCACTCTTTATCCCTGCTTTTCCTTTTGATAGGAATTCTGAATTAATATTTTTGAGGTGGGTGGGTAGACCCATCCCTCAACTGGGGGCCATTCCTGACCACTGGATATGGTCTCTACAAGTTCTATCTTTCCTTTGTCGAGTATTTCAGATAATATCCTCTCTGTTGGGCCTTGGGGGTCCCTGGCATCTGGGACTTTCGAGTGGCTATGCCCAGTTCCCCCCCCCCAATGCTACACACCTATTTTCAAGTTCCTGACCCTTTATACTTCTCACACATCTCGTCCCATATCTGAACTGGCCCCCCCCTTTTTTTCCTCCCCCTTCTCTCTTCCTCCCAGATTCTTCTCTCCTTCTACTTCCCAGAAATTATTCTCTTCTCCCTACTGAGTAGGACTGTAGCATCCACAGATGATAGCCATGCTATCTTGAGATGGAATCTCTAAGCAGTGCTGGGAAATTAGAGCCTCAAGAATCAGCTGATAGGTTAAAATGAGAGGAATGAAGAGATAAATAATGTAGGAAAATATCAAAAAGACATATTCCAAATTTAGGTTAAATGGGGGTGCAAGTGCAGAGATGAGAAATTTGAAGTGAAATTAAAGAGGAGACATCTAGACTTCTATGATGTTTGAGATGTCCCAAAACTATTCACCTGTTGGACATATATGGGGTCATTCAGTATGTAGAATAGCTGAGAACTGTGAAGTTAAGTAAAGCAAAGTTTAATTCATACTTCCCTCCCTTGCTGTTGTACTGTTTGTAACAAATGGAATATAAGGGTTCCTTTTGGGAGTTCTTAATCTACCAAATAAAAGAATTTATGAATAGACTCAAAGGTCCAAGACAACTTAGAGTGCAAAAGAAAAACTCAGGGTAGGGCAACTGTAAAACCTCATCGCCTATGTAGAGAATAAAGGAGAGGAAGGAAAGGCCATGCCTTGGCATGGAGGTTAGACACACAGCAGACAAGCTACATGGTGAAGAAAGAGGCTTTAGAGAAAGAAAAAGAAAGCCCAAAATGTTGGGGTTGAGAAACCCCAGTGTTAAGAAAAACATGCTTTGGAAAGAGATAGAAGAAAAAAAGTTAGACTTGTCAGAAAAGTGAAGAGACTTAGAACCATGTGTGACAACAGCCAGAAAGCATCTGAACTCAGGGCAGGGATTCTGGGAGGGAAAAGATCAGTACCTTTTTAAAGGACTAATATTCCACCCAACTCTTTACCATGGCTTAAGGTAAACCGTTTTCCTAGTGGTCCCACTTGGCTCATGAGAACCATCCAGCCCAATTGGAACTTCAGGTCTCCACAAGGGCCAGATTCTGTTCTCTTGACCAAAAATTTTTCCTCTAACACTAGGAACAACTCTTCTGTCTGGGCCCCCCCACACCCAACTATACAAGTCATTATGAAGGAACGTGTGATGAGCAGCAGATTTTATATACCTGGTACATTTTAAATGCATAATACATTTTTCCTCCTTCCTATTTTTTATAGTGAGAAAACAAAAGCCCAGGAAAGTGAGAGCACCTATCAGAGGTCACATCAGCAGGGAGGTGAAGGACACACCCTCCCTATTGACTTAGATTGAAATTAGCTTCTCTAAACTCCTTTTTATCCACATAGTGTGCCCTCAAGCATGCAAAGATTCACAGATGATCTATTTTGCTTATCCTCTGAAGTGCCACGTGTTTTGACAGGTGAGCATCTTGCATGCAGGTTGATGCCTGTGGGGTCCTGCAAGGTAGGGACACATAGAAGTGGGGATAAGGTCACATATTCAAAGGAAGAAAATAGAACAAGGGTGGTAGACAGACAAAGCTGCTTAGGAGGTCAAATTCAAGAGCTTGGGAACAGCTGCATTTTAATACTTCTTTACCACTCAGCTATATCAGGTGCTTGCCCTCTTCCTTTGTGAGTTACTCATGAGATAGATTTCATACTCTATTTTCAACAGTGGAAGCAAAGCGGGCTTTGTTTGTTTGCAGCCCTTCCCCCTTTCAAATAAAGGCCAGGGCAAAGGAAAACATGAAAGAGGAAGGAAGCGAATGTGGAGAGATGTAATGAGTCTATTTTGTGTGGTGAGAGTTCAAAGATCCAAGAAATCCATTTGAAAACATAGCCCTGATTTTAAATGGCATGCCATTTTCTAACATGCAGGCATGACACCCATTCCTCTCCACATACTTTTGTCCCTTCCCATTTACCCCTCTCCAAGCATTTTCTTTTTCTTTCCTTTTCACTTCCTCCCTCCCTCATCTTTTAGTTCTGACAGTAAGATTGCAGAGGGGAGGGAAAGCATCAATTCTTTGAGAATCTGCCTCAGTTTCTTCATTAAGAACACATTGGAGATAAATTCCCCTTAGTATTTGATATCCAGGATCTGTGAGCTGGGAAAGCTCTTCTTTATGGCATAGATAACACTTGTCTGATGGAATGGGGAGTGTTAATCTCAGTTCAGCTCCTGTTTCACCTTTCCCAGGGTACAAAATCCAGGGCTAGATTCTCTCTAATTCTTTTATGTAACAGGCCAGCTCTGGTCCTGATGAATTAACCCCAAAGTGTTCTCATCTTCCCAGTAAGCCAGATGCAGTCATCAACCGCCTATGGAAATCAAATCAGAATTCTTCTATGTCTAACTTCAAGTATAGTCTAGGGAAATGTACTTCCAACACTTATACTCGCAACTTTTGACACCCCGCAAAACTGCTACACATCTGCTGCCTAAGGGACTATAAACCCTACTGCTGCCCCAAAGGAGCTCTGTAGCTCAGAACTGTCACTGCTGAGGCATAAGCTGAAATTTTTAGTGGGATGAGAACCCAGGAAGATTTTCTGTCTCATCTGTCACTCTTGTTCTACTTCCCTTCTAGATGATGACCCTGAAATGTCACTGCAAGGTTTCTTTCTAAGAGACTTGCCCCTCACCTCTGTAGAAGCCTAGTTCTGGGAGCTCCCATTTGCAATTAAGCTCTCTCCTATTTATGATTTTTCCTGGGTCACCCTTAAAAGTCACATAGTCTCTTTTGTAAAATGAAGAAATATTAGTTATCCAGCATTTTTTGTGTAGGGGAGAGCAGAGAACATTGTCTTGCCCAGCAGCATCAAAGATGACAGAATGACTCTTTGTGTAGTAAGATGTGAGACAGGATTTTCAAATGCAAGTTGAGTTAAGCCATTTTTAACTCCTCAATCTGTTGTTAAGAAGAAACACATAAGTAGCTCAGTAAGTCACCTTGTGCATTATGAGTTATGGCGGCAGGAATACAGAACATGATGACTGGATTGCAGGGCCTCTGACTCTATCTCTCTGTCTCTGTCTGTCTCTGTCTGTCTCTCTCTCTCTCTCAAACACACACACACACATACACACACACACACACACACACACAGAGTCCGGGCCACATGGCCTTACCGACTGACTACCCATGCCTGTTTTTGTTTCATCTTCATACTTGGTCTCTGATTTTTCATCTCATATTAGATGTCAGATGCCATGTTGTAGAGTTGTCTGTCATATATCCAGCAGGCCCAGAGTAACCCTTGAAGTCCCCCTTTCATGGGGTACACTCTACTTTTCAGAATATGCCATCCCAATAGATCCACAGGCAATAGGCAGAACCCATATTTTTATCTCTACAATGAGTTCTCTATTTGTCAGCCCAATCATAGATTACATGAACTAGTGAGCGCGCACTCATGTGTGTGTGTGTATGTGTGTGTGTGTAAATACATATATATACTTATACAACACATACATGCACAACCATATATACACACACACATAAAAACATACACTCAACACAAACACCAGAGATAGTATTACACAGAAAGCTGTAGTACATAGCTGCATTAAGAAACCATGACTTCTCAAACCAGTGGCCTATGCATGGTTGCTGGATTCACAGTCATGGGAACTCTTGAGTTCCTATGATTTAATGGTCAGGATGGGAAGAAAGCACTTCTGGGAGATATCTAACTATCAAGCATTTTAGTCAATAAATGTGGGGTCTCAAAAGGGCCCATGGCCAAGTTCTGTATTCTACTTGACTTTTAAGGCACCTTTTAGACCCAGTGGATACCCATATACTAAGGCTCCCCAACTCACTATAATTAAGAGATTATACATTTTCTCACCAGCCAAACAGTGTTTGCTCTCTCCTGATTCTACATCTTGGGAACAGCATTCAAGTGTGTCTCCTCTGAAGAGAGTCTCAGATCCTTGACTATACCATTTCCTCACATGCTCTGACAGTCATGGAGGGGAGGAAATAAGCAGCATTAGGAACATCATCCTCTCAACATCATTTGTTCACGGAGCATCACTCAACACTGAACCTTTAAAGCCTTAAGCAGCACATTGCAGTCAGGGCTAGAAAGAGATCCTCGGCTGCTGTTCACTTACGATTTAGTCTTCTTGGCATTGATATCCTCATCTGTAAAATGGGAAGAAACCCTGTCAGATTGCCTTTTCTAGTCAGAGAAAACTTGCCTTGTGTTCATTGTGAATGTCAGGAAGGAGTTGACCTCAGCCTACCTCAGCAATGTAGAATGTGGAGCCAGGAGCAGGTGACAGCAGAGCTGGTCCCTGTATGTATGTGTGCCAGTCCTTGTGACTCTAATCAATAATAAGTTAGTAAGGAACAATAAAACACATAGAGACCTTTAGACAAAGCAAGGAAGTAATGCCCTGATGGTTATTTTGTTGTATTTTATAAAAACAAAACACATTCAAAAGAAACCAAAACTGGCCCCGTCAGCTATAGCACCCTATTCTAAGACTCCTTTAAATATTAGATAACCACAAAATGTGTTTCCTTTTCAATATTTGAAAACTCCCTCTTTTAAGAGTCTTCCTGCATCTTAGCTACTTGGATAATGATGTTGTGCAACAGATGGTATGTGAAGCGTTCCAAGAGCTGTAGGCAAGCTCCTTGCTTTTTACAAAGGGAAGGAGTGGCTCCCGGGGAGCCTGAAAGGGAGCTTGTCTTCCACGTTTGTATATTTATCAGTTCCAAGATCACCTAGTCTTTGCATTTAGTTTATTCTATTCCAGGGACTCCTCCTTCCCCCAGTTTAATAAGCAGGCAGATCTACCTTGGTTCATGTTTATATTTTGGGTTTTGTTTATGTATTCATTTTTTTAATCAGAATGCTTCAGAGAGGCAGTTGATGGTTCAGAGAGCCTAAAATGGGTCAGAGGAGAGCTAGAGTAATGGCAGAATGTTCAGTGTATGAAAGACAAGATACTGATGGCGTCAATTGAATTAGAGATAAAGTGAGTGAGGAGCAAGGGGACGAGTCCAGGAAAACATTCTTCTGGCAGGAGCTGAATTTTATGAATGGGGCTACAGTTCATTGGCAACCACAAGGGAGAATTTGTCCATGGCTAACACAAAGAGTCTAGCCTGCAGAGCTCTCTCTGCACTGATCCATGTCTGGACTTTCTTTCTGGTGAAACATGCTTCACAGCTATTATCTGGCAAAACACCACAGCTACATTTTCCATCCACTCACAGTCTAGACACTGGCCCGGAGATACCTGTCTCCCACTCCCTCTTCTGGCGGTCTGTGTGGGGGCTGCTGTTACTGCTAATCTAAAGGTTTTGAGGCTATAAAATGAAGTCAGAGGGATAATTGCCCTTGATGTGACCATAATCTAGGCTGCTTAACATTTTTAAGATAGGATGTGCCTAGTTACACATGATGGGTTATAAAGGCATTGCACATTTTATGCTCTGAAGTGGCCAACATACCCATTAACCCACAGTGGAGGCATATGCCGAAAGACAAAAATACAAAGGAATATGTCTGAGGAGGAAGATGAGAAGGTACACTTTCCTCAGAAACACTGGCTCTGCCAGGAGTGACAGCAAGGTTTGGTTGCATGAAAACAATAAATAGTTCCAGACAAGCAATTTCTATACATTTCAGGTGTGTTTGTATAAAAGCTCAGGAAACTGCTGAGACAAACATTTCATCAAGCCTACTATGACGTTTCTTTACTGAATTTTCATCAACCCATCTCCTCCCACTGTTCATCTATGCTTCCATTCTTTTCCTCCTTCCCCTGCTCCCTCCCATCCCTTTTTATCTTCCTTCCTTTCTTCCTCTTTTGCCCTCCCCACTCTTCTCTTTCCTTCCTCCTTCCTCCCCATCCCTCCTTCCTTTCCTCCTCCTCCCCTCCCTCTTTCCTCTCCTTCTCTCCCTCCTTCTATCCTTCCTTCCTTCCTTCCTTCCTTCCTTCCTTCTTCTAAATCCTGTGTCTTGATTCAGGTTGTCCTTTTCAGCATCACCATAAATGCACCTCTTCCATTGACCCTGCATATTCACTGATGTAAGAAGAACAGTAGCCAAAACCTACTTTGTTTTCAATACACAAATGTAACTTGTGTTATATGCTTCTATTTCTTTTCTCTTAGTGTGAATGACTTAACTTTTCTAATTAAAAATTAGCTCAACATCTTCAGAATTTTCTGTCAATAGTTTCTGCCTATCCTTAATTGTGTCCCTGGGTTTCTTGTAACTTCAAACTTAAGGGCACTGAGCTGTGTAAATCACAGGGCCTGATAGTTCTTGGTGGTTGACCTCTACACACTCTGGCTTCTACTGATTTTATCCATGTCTCTTTCATCTGATTCAGTGCTTCACAGTGGCTTTCTTAATTCTTCTTCCCTGGTTCTTAAGGTATGCAGCCAATTTGTTTTCTCAACTAATTCCTGCCATTTTTCAATGATATGAGGCATGTTTTAATGTTCCCCTTCTGAAACTCTCTGCTGATGGAGATTAGGAGTTTAGTTAAGACATCCATTTTCTCCACATGCCACAACTACACCCCTACCAGGCTTTACACAGAGATTTGCTGCCTTGGCAGGCAACCCCACCACCTGTGGGGTGGTCATGATGTTGATCCTCAAACGAGTTCCTCTATCATTGAGAACTGGTTTGGAAGTTTAGCAGGGAGCACAGTTGCTAGGATTGCACTGACTGAAAATGGTCCTCTCCCAGAGAGTAGGCAACTTCAGTATGTACACTGAGAGAGGGGTGAGAGGAACAGGGAACTCCTGAGTACCCAGCCAGGTCAACTGAGTCCACTCTGTTGATCAATGAGGCAACGAGGAGCATCAGGTGTGGGAAGAATCCCCATCACATCATATCCATCCATTCCTATATTTTCTAGGCCCAAAGGCAGAGAGAGGAGCTCAGGCCTCAGCCTCATTTAATGATTCCTCACACATTCAAGATTTTCCAGATTGTTTTGTGATTTGCTTATCTTTCCAGACTCCTCATGCTCCCTTTTCTTCTCTCTTCCTCTAGCCCTTTCTCTCCCTCATCCTCTCTCTCCCACCCCCAGTCTTTTTCCTATTACCTATAAGAATTCAAATTCAAAGTGACAAATGCAAACTCTTTATTCTCAAATCTCTTCCCACACAGTTAGCTGTAGTGTGTTCAGAGTCTCCTGGAATTAATGAAATCACAAATGAGCAAAACTTACTTAGAAGTAACAGTTTGATTTTCAAAACAATTGTTTATGTCATTGGAGTCAAAAGATGACTTGTCACAATTAAAATTATATTTCCATAAAAGAGTAAGCATGTATGTAAGTGTATGTGTCCATCTATATGTATATACATCTGTTTATGTATATGTCTCTGTGTGTGCATCTGTGTAGTTATATGCGAATGTGTATGCATGTTGTGTGTGTAAGTGGGAATATATACATATTTACATGCACACAAATATATCTGTATTGTGTGTGTGTTTACATGTATAAGTATCTGTGTGTTTGTATGTGTATGTATTATGTGTATAAGTAAGTATGTATACATACCTATTTGTGTGTGTCTGAATATGTGAATATGTATATGATTCTGAATGTGTGGATATGGATATGAGTGTGTATATACATGTGTATGTGTATTTTTATGTGTATATGTGTGTGAGGTATGTGTATTAGTAGATGTATACAACACATATCTGATTGTATTTTTATATGTGTATATGTGTATATGTGTATTTATATGTATATATGGTTATGATGCAAAGAACTATGTATATATATGTTATATATATACACATGTATATATATACAAACATAATATATATGTATATGTTTGCATATGTGTTTGTAAGTGTGCGTGTGTGTGTGTGTGTGTGTGTGTGTGTGTGTGTGTGTGTAGTTCGACTAGAACACATTTCTTTCCACAGTGCAGCAATGTCTAACAGTGGGATCCTAACTAGACTTTGTGGCAGAGTAGAGAAATGTTCATGGTATAGAAGCTTGCTTAAGTCCCACAGTTGCTCTTTGCATATACTCTGTGCTCCAGCTTTATCTCATCACATTCTGATGGAATTTTGTTACAAGGTGGCAGGACTTTGCACAAAGCCCCCATTTGCTGAAAATGCTCTGTTCACATGGAAAATTCTTAACATTCTTCAAAAACCATTTCAAGTGTTTACTTCTTTTAAAAAGCTTTAAAAAATATTGTGGTGTGTGTGTGTGTGTGTGTGTGTGTGTGTGTGTGTGTGTGTATCAGAAGAAAGCTTTCCGGAGCTGGTTCTCTCCTTTCTTTATATGGTACTAAATTCAGGTTATCATCTTGTTTGGCTGCAAGTGTCTTTACCCTCTGAACCGTCTCATTAACCCTTCGACAGCTTCTCTTGAATTCCTAAACTGGACATTTATTCTTTGCCTAAGCTTAATTTGTAACTTACAGTGTTTTCAGTGCATCAAGGGATGCACAATAGATGCTCAGGAATTGAAAGAAGAGAGGCTTTCTGTGAGAGAGGGAGGAATTACGGGAAGCAGAAAGATGTCTTGTTTTATATTCAGCTTACAAACATTTTGTATCCATTATTAACCTGCACACTTTACTTAGATTATTTCATAGATATGGCAATCTTATGCCCCTATTTTATAGGACTCATGGGAACCAAGACATTAAATATGTTTTCTAAGATTTCTCATTTACAATGTGGTAAAATCTTCAGGTCATTTATTCCTGCTTCTTATTCTTAAAATGCAAAGGTGAAATCTGTCCTAGATCATTTCTGTTGTTGTGATAAAAAAAATACCCTAATAAAAATCAGCTTATGGGAGAAAGGGTTATTCATCCTACACCCCAGGTTATCATCCATAAGAGCAGAAACATCAAGACAGGGACTCTGCCAGTCATATCACATTCACAGTCAGGAGCAGAGAAAAATGAATGAATGCTTGTTTATGCTTATCTCAATTTATCTGCTCATGTAGTTTTGGCTAAGGAATGGTGTTGTCCACTATGGGTTGGATTGTCCCACATCAATTAACTTAATTGAAACTATTTCCCACAGACACGTCCACAGGCCAACTCTATCTAGACATCCCTCACTAAGACTCTCTTCCTAGGTGAGAGGTGATTCTATGTTTTGTCAAGTTAACAGTAAGTTGGTCTTCAATATGCTCTAAAGAAACTGAACTATACAAGACACATCTTTACTCATAATGTTCTACTGAGGGAAGCTGCCTCTGAGGCTCAGAAAATTCCTTGTTTCCTGCTTTAGATGCTTTTCTAGTGGCTTCTTTCTACAATTGGCTGCTCTTTTGTGAAGCTTCCTGGAAGGTCACTTGCCACTGACCAAAATTTCCCCAGCTCCTCTTTCTCTAGTTATGAAAACATCTCGTAACAGAAAATTAGAAGAATCACAGACACATTCAATGTAACCTTCAGTATTTAGATGTCTCCAGTCTCTTTAGCTGACTAAAGATCAAAGTAGTTTATACAAAGTTCTTCATAAACAATAGTTTGCAAACTCACACAATTGCAGGTAAATGGTGGTGATGACCAAGAACCTAACTCTCTTGTGCTCTATATGATTCTAGCCTTAAAACTCTGGCTATCGTGTGTCTAAATAATGAGCTGGCCAGGTGATTGAGAACATTATTCTTTGCAATTTCATAAGAATTAGGAATAAAGTTCCCTAGTACCATGCTGATACAAATAAAGATAGAGTTGATTAAAAGTGTGTTTGGAACACCAGATTTCATGGTATTGAATTCTAAGGTTACTTGCCTCTACATCACTGCAACAGAGGCTCTCTTAAAAAGCAGTTTTCAAATGATAGAGATATGGGATCAATTTTTTTCCAAGTTAGGAAAGAGTGAGTTAGAAAAGACTGGAGCATATTGGTTTTAAGTCAAGCAAAATCAACAAGAAGGCAACTGAGATTCTAGTCACACCATCCTGAATATCTGAGAAGTTTGGACAGGTGAACTATAGGCTGGGCATAGAAGACAGGAGGGTTGTGGGTAATTTCTATAAACAAAATAATGACAAATGTACTGGTGAAGCAATTCCATGTGAACATGGAATCTCTTCTTAAACATGGCAACATTTTCCATTGACAAATGGATGTGGTTTTCTCTGTTCTTGTCCAGAGAACAGACATTCCAGCAGGTATGGCTTACAGAATATGAGAATAAGGACATCTTAAGAGAGGTCTTCAACTTTTAGAGCTAACTATCTGAGGAAAATCTGACAAGCAAAAGCAGGAAGGCCAACAAAGTTCTAGTTGCATGTGACACCCTGGAAAGACAGATTTGAGTACCATGTACTTTCTCTAAAATGACCTATGACCATATAGGTACTAGCAAGCCACATAACACAAAGAATATTAATGAATTAATATAACTATGCCTATCAGCTAGACAACAAAACAGGAGCTTCAAATAAAAGAATTCTAAAAGGGTTTTTTTGGTATAAAATTCTTGAAATGCAACAAATCCAATGGGTTTTCTAGTTTTTCCCATTTCTTATCTGAACAGATTCAGAGAATTAGTTGCAAGTTATTTTATCTTTGTCACCATTTTACAGAGGGACATACTCCTAAGCCAAACCAAAAACTACAACAATAGCAAAAAAAGCAACTGCATATAACTTAAAACACTAGCTGCAATTGAACAGTCTGATACTAAATCAAACTAAAAATAAAGTAAGTCTCCATAATCAACTTTTGAATTTATGGCTGAATTATGCCTAAAGCCAACCTACATTCTGATAGCAAAAAATGAATAATAGAGAAGTAATGTCACTTCCTGAAAGAAATTATAGAATATATGTACTTGAAATGATGAAATAGTTCCAGCATTTTCTTTTGTTTATGAGGTCCCGAGAGTCCATGGTTGATTTCACAGATGATTAGACATCACTTTAAATATTGAAGAGCCATTTAAAACACTTCAAAAAGAGAAAAGAGGTATTGTGCTTTAAAATGAGGTAAGGCTGATTAGACTCTGTTCACTACAATAGATTGTATTCAATAACATTCCCACAGAGTCGACCAAAGAGGGATGCTTCCTATTGGAGTCTGCTAATAGCAGAAGATAAATCCTTAGCTTATGGGAAGCCTAACTTTCATGCATTGCAAGTGGTCTGATCCACAGAGTTCTAAGCGGTTTTGCTCATACCAAAACAAAATTGGTAAGGGGAATAATTGCAGGCTATCTATCTGTAATTTCAGAAAAATTTCGCAGGCAGTTTCTTCCTATTTGCACCACAAGATTCCTATTAATGTGGTTACTAAGATATATACTTTGGGGAGACAGCCCTCTCTGAGCATCACATGTCCCCCTTGATCTGAGTACATGCTTAACCACTGGAATTTTATCTTGGAAACAGGTGCACAGAAGTGAAGATGAGGCAAGTGCATACTCCTGTGTTTCCTAGAGAGAAGTAATCCCAAACATGATTCTGAAGCCTATGTGGCTTTTTGGGCAACTTTGGGGCTCTTAATCTTCTTTTTCAAATGAAAGTAAGGGGTGGAGCAGAGAGGAAGAAATACCAGGTTTGTTCAGTATCCTGCAGAACATTAAGGAGTATGTCTGTATCTACAAAACCGGGGCATCCACCACTTAGAGGGTATAGCTTGGATTAATAGAGGTCAGAATGGATGGAATGGGCTGGAAGAAACTTCAGCATGGTAGACTCTATACTGAAAATAAACAGAGCAAATACATTAATGCATTGTAACGTATGTATAGGGAGAAAATACACACACACACACACACACACACACACACACACACAGGGTAGCTATTGGTCCTTGTTTGGACCATTCACTACCAAAGGAAGAGGGAGAGTTCATAAGGATCATGAAACTCATTGGACTCATGAGAGCCTTCTACAAGATTATATAAAAATAAAGCAAATCTTGGAAAGGAGGAGACTCTTCCGAACCATAGCTGTCCGCTCAGTAGCAAAGGGACTCCAGTGATCCAGTTTTCATAAGTCACCTCTATGCTGGGGTGAACTTTATGCTGACAGAGATGTTTATGTGCTTCATATGCATGTAAGCAACTCTTCATTCATGCTTCTGTAAATAACCCAAGTAAACTCATTGATTGATTAAGATATGAAGGTCAAGAGGAAGGAAGACCAAAATGTGGATGCTTCAGTTCTTCTTAGAAGGGAAGACAAAATACTCACAGGAGGTAGACGGTGGGAGGGCCTTGGGAGTAAGAGAGCAAGGGGAGGGAGAAAAGGGAGGCAGGGTCAGGTATGAAGGGATACAGGATGATATACAAAGGGTCAGGAATTTGAACCGAGGTGTGTAGCAATGGGGGATGGGAAACTAGGGGTAGGCACCAGGAAGTCCCAGATGCCAGAAAAGCAAGAGGCTCCCTTGACCCAACAGGGATGAGATTAGCTGAAATGGCTGACAAAGGGGACAATATCCAGAAATTAGGCAAGGCCCCTAGTTGGGTCATCCACTCATCTCCAAATTATTATTTTTTTTTTTTGGACAGGGTTTTTCTGTGTAGCCCTGGCAATCCTGGAACTTACTCTATAGACCAGGCTAGCCTCAAACTCAGAAATCCTCCTGCCTCTGCCTCCCAAGTGTTGGGATTATAGGTGTGCACCACCACTGCCTGGCTTCATCTCCAAATTCTTAACCAAGACAGGCTCCTGTCTAAAGAAAATACTGTGACAAAGTGTGGAGCAGAGACTGCCACACCTAGGGATCCATCCCATATACAGACATCAAACCCAGACACTATTGCTTATACCAAGAATTGCTTGCTGACAGGAGCCTGATGTAGCTGTATCCTGAGAGGCTTTGCCAGATGTGGATGCTCACAGCCAACCATTGGATTGAGCACAAAGTCCTCAATGGAGGAGTTAGAAAAAGGACTGAAGGAGATGAAGGGGTTTGCAACTCCATAGGAAGAAAACAATGTCAACCAACCAGACCCCCCAGAACTCCCAGGGACTAAACCACCAACTTAAGAGTACACATAGAGGGACCCATGGCTCCAGCCACATATAGCAGAGGATGGCCTTATCTGGCATCAGTGAGAAGGGAAGGGAGCCCTTGGTACTGTGAATGTTTGATGCCTCAGCATAGGGAATGCTAGGGAGGTGAGGTGGGAGTAGGTAGGTGGGAGAGGGAGCATTCTCATAGAAGCAGGCAGAGGGGGGAGGGAAAAGGAGGATCTGAAGGAGAAACCAGGAAAGGAGATAACATTTAATATGTAAATACATAAAATATCCAATAAAAAAAGGATGAACTCTGATGGGATCATTCCTTTAGCCATCATTACTGTCTCTATCGTTAGTGAATTAGACCCTAAATAAAAACCACTTCAACAAAGAAGAGAGAGAGGTAAAAGGAAATTAATAACAGGAAAAAGGACAGTGAACTGTAGTTAAGAGGGGATTTTTTTTTTTGGATATTTTCTTTATTTATATTTCAAATGTTTTTCCCTTTCTGGGTATCCCTGGCTAATGGAGAAGGTGTTGAAAGACATCAAGTAGAGAAACAATGGCCTAAACTAGATAGTAGGCATAGGCAAAGATTGTGAGGGCAAAGTAACTAGGTGCTTCCTAGAACCATTGGGATTTCAGAAGGCTGGAGGTAAAAGAAATGAGGCCAAGAAGAGTTTGGGTTTCATCTGGTGGTACAATAAGACTCTGAACTAGTCAACTAAATAGGGTTAGTACTGGGGCAAGTCCCAGATTTGAACATCTGTACTATTTTGCGTTCTGCCTATTGCTGTCTTTAGACACTTTTGCTTCAAGGTGTGGTTAATGGCATCCATGCCAGAGCCATTCATCATCTGTCAGTCTAACCAATGCACCTTTATTGGCCATTCACTCCATGCTAAGCCTTCGTATAAATGATGGAGCCAGGACAAGGGCAAGTATGAAGAGTCTCAGGGGTTTTGTGCTTTCTTTCTTCAGTGACAGCAAATTATCTTGTAAGTGCAGACTGAGTGATGGCTGCAATGAGACAATAAAAACAACATGCTGGGAAATGACACAGCGATGGATGGGAGGTGATCCCATTGATAGGGTGTCACAAGGTCTCCACAGAGAGGTGACACTCGAGCTGCGACCTGTAGAATGATGGCCTATTCATGCTGAGAATTGATGCAGAATCTTCTCTGATGAGGAAAACAGCAGGTACAATGTCTCTAGAGACAAGCAAGTTTGACATTTTCAAAGAGTGAAAGGAAAGCCACATGACTAGCATGTCACCAAAGACAGGCATGACAGCAGATATTGCATACTCCAGGGGAAGGTATCTGAGGACATTGTTGCAAGAGTTTGTACTGGAGGTGAGCCACCCAGAGTTTATGAGGACAAAGCTGCAGATTTTCAGCTTCCAGACTTTCCTGGGTAGTGACTTAGCACCTTAGTTGTTAGGTGTACTTAATAAAGAACTTTTCCAAGTGTTGATGTGCATTCTACCAGTTCTGGAACTAGAACTGAGCTGGAAAAACATCTAGGTAATCTTCGTCCAGTTATTCTTACAATAACAGCTCTTAAGGAATAACTGGGTTCTTGAATGACAGTGACCGTCCCTGGTCAGTCAGTCAGCTGAAACAGCAGTGGTCACAAGCTGGGGAAAGTACCAGCCACTCTCTTCTAGTTAGACTCTATACCACTGCTGTCAGAACTTGGCTCACTGACACACTGAACTGTTTTGGGTAGGCCTTGTCTACTCTCGCCTTCCTCTACAGCTGGATTCATCAGCATTCACCAGCGTTATCTGCCTGCTATTGACACTGGGTCTTAAGTGAATCTGAAGAGATTTATATCATTCTGGTAACCTGAAATTTTATCTTGATCTTCACATTTGACTTATTTGGGGAATTTCTGACTCGCACTTGGCTTAGTTCTAAGCTGTAACTGCAGATCAAGATTTCTAACTATAGGAATGGATATCACCATAGTCTGAATTAAGGAGAATCAGGCAAGATAAATTCAATGTTTTCATTGGCATATGCCAAGTTTATTTTTATGGGGTTCATTATGACATTTTCAGGCATGTACATAATGCATTTTGATTATATATTTGATTATATATCCCCTATTGCTCTCTCTTGTCTAAAGGGGATTTTTGTTTAATTTGAACAAGAACATAAAATCTAATAGCTGGGTGGTGGTGGCACACGCCTTTAATCCCAGCACTTGGGAGGCAGAGGCAGGCAGATTTCTGAGTTTGAGGTCAGCCTGGTCTACAGAGTGAGTTCCAGGACAGCCAGGGCTACACAGAGAAACCCTGTCTCAAAAACAAAACAAACAAAAAAACAAGCAAAAAAAAACTAATAGTAATAAATACAGATATTTTTTATACAATAATAATGTCAAATGTACATTCATTCCCCAACTTACTCAATACATTGGCTATTGCTCAGTTATCACTCTATACTAGGTAGTACTCCAGGCTCTAAGACAGGTGGACTAAACATTGAAAATGACAGAGGCCCTGAACTCTGACTCCCATAAGGAGCTGGAGGAAGAGAATCCAGGTGGAGTACAGAAGAACACCAAAGCAAAACAGTCAGGCAGAGAAGTAACTCCAAATTGAAATATCTAAATGAAAGACATCAAGAGGTGGGAATGAAGTTGGAGGTGTCACCTCCTAGGAGGCTCTGAGTCACCTATGTGCAGGGGCAAGATGGTGACACAAAAGGCCTTCTAAGAATCCCACTTGGGAATATCCCATGAGAGTCTGGAGTGAGTCTAGAAATCTGTCTGGGAAGCTGACCTTGCTTTCCCAAGTGCCATACATAAACACTGTGAGATTCTCCTGTTCATACTTGACATAAGATCTCTCTGTCAATCTCCATCAAGGGTCTTTTCCTTTCACTTGTGACAGTCTGCAGAGTCCTCAGACTTTACAGCAGGACTCTTCCTGGTCCCAAGCTGCTTCATTCTGGAGCCTGTTGCCTTCCTACACTACACCATAGTGATGTCACCTTGGTGACTATTGCCACTGAATAGCTCCACATTCCACAGCTCATGAACTGTTTTCACACTGGGGCTTTACACTCTCTTGTTGGCCTTTCTTCAAGTGCTGGCAGAGCTCACTAACTGGTAAGTTAATAGTGTTGGCCTAAAAGGTCATGGTTTTTTCAGTCTTTTATTGACTGTGAATCCTCAATTGTCACCTTCCCCTTTACACTGAAGAAAAAAACACCCCTCCCTTAGTTTCTCTTTCCATGGCCCCAAGATCATTTTGCCTTATTTTGTTAGAATCCTCAGGGCAAGAGTTTACATAACAAGTTCTTAAGTTTAAGCTGCTTTTCTACATTAGATCCAACATCAAATAGTAACAACAACAAAACAAATGAATCCCAGACCCTCCAATGCATTTGGCATTTGTATTTCACTCCAAAGAATGGGGAGAATCTCAAATGGAGGAGTCATCTTGCTCAAAGTGACTTCCTAGTTCATAATGACTTGTTAATGAGGGTAGTCCTGTCTTGTCTTTTCCAAGAAACTTCAGAAACCTAGAATGGGGTTGGGGGAAGGACCAGCCTATTCGATTCAATAGAGTTTCAAGACCCTAAGACAGAGCTCGCGAGAAATATTGATTTAGAGGCAGAGACCTTTCTCTCTACTGAGTGAAATGAAATCTGAAAGATGAATATTGGTCTCCGAGCTGTGCATCTTTCAGTGACACTTCCTTTAAAGAGTGAAGAAATCATTCAAAAGTGTAAACTGAACATGGGTTTTCCAAGGATGTGCATAAGTCAATGTACATCAAATGGCATGCTATTATAGAACGAAAGTCTGTCTTATATATTTGTGGGGGGGGGGAGGCCAGATGATTTGTGTGAGCAGTGCTGCACCTGTCTCTATTTTACTTACTCCTCCATAAAACAGAATATTTATATTCCACAAGGAAATTGGGATATAATAGTCCCAATGCAGGAAATAAATACAACTGAGATTAGCAATGGATAGCTGATTGAGTTATCTCCATTAAGTCTGGGAATGAGCTCCATTTGCAAAGATGGTGCTGAAACTGAAGAAGGAAGTTCCTGCCCTCCCAAACCCAAAGCAAAGGCCATGGAAATCATGAAGGCGAGGCTGAAAGTATTCATACTCAAAAAAGAGATCTGCATGTCACCCAACTTCTGGAAGCCTAAGACCCTGATGCTCCAGAGGCAGCCCAAATACCCTCCCAAAAACTCATCCAGAAGAAACAAGCTTGAGCACTATGTCATCAACAAATTACCCCTGACCACAGTGTCTGCTATGGAGATGACAGAAGACACTTGCATTCACTGTGGATGCCAAGGCCAATAAGCATCAGATCAAACAGGCTGTGAACAAACTCTATGACATTGATGTGGCCAAAGTCAATACTTGATAAGGCCTTAATGGGAAAAATAGAAACATGTATTCCACTGACACCAGATGAGGATATACAAGATGTTGTCCACAAGACTGGGATCATCCAAACTGAGTCTGGCTGCCTAATTCTAAGCACACACTTTTTCAGTATTAAAAAAACCTAGGAACAAAACTTAGAGCAGAGGAAACATTCAGATCATGCAGTATGGAGTACCTTTTCTCTTATCCTACCAGGCACCATCTTTTCATGTCAGTTTTACTTATTGCCTTAATTATTTTAGTTTGTTGCTAGGATGGGGTTTGGGAGGAAGCAGCCTATTGCTACCCCCAGTTGTACTTACTTCCTACATTGGGACTATCACATTGAGTTTTCCTTGTAGAATATGAATATATTCCCATCTCTTAGATGATAGTGAAAGCGAGGCTCACACAAATCATCTTCGCAGCCTAAGTGGGGTTTGAACTCACAGTGCTGATGGTGTGGTAGCCAGAATGCTGGGGCTACCAGACTGAGTCACTAAGCCCAGAGTCATTTGGTTTCTTTAAATATCTCCCAAAGACATTGTTCACTATTGTTTAGACAAGGGGAATCAACTCAATGATTTAAGAGTTGTGTGACAAGTTTTCCCAAATAGTGGGGATTGTAACATAAGTGATGACTGTTGCTATAAACTGTCATTCTAGTTATCAGAATAGGATTGTTTTTAAAAAATAATCACTGGAATTTTGTGAAATTTATGCTACAGAGAGGAGAAAACACTGAAAGAGTCTCAAGCTGTGCCCAATAGAATGCATTCATGCATGTGGCTGAACAACATTTACTCTGAGTTGCCTATCCTGTTCGCATAATGCTGGAGAGAAGTAGGAATCTGCTCAAGGAGGCCACTGGCTCATGCAAACCCTTGTATCACAGAGACACCTACCTGCTCCACACAAAGGCTTCTAACTGGTCTTCCACACACCCTTTTCCTCATTCCCTGATTCCTTTTACTTTGGAAAAAAAAAAGTGGTCTTAAATGGCAAAAACTGTTCACCTGCTTGCTGCCCCCTACAGATACCTCTACCATCCAGAAGGGATTGGTGCTCCTCCCTGGGAGCCGAACACACACTGAGTTCTGGGGCTCAGCCTTCTGATAGGTTTTTGTGCTGTTTATCCTGACTTTGAGTTACCCAGCTTTATCGGGACTTCCATCTCCTCTCATAGAGATTCCCCTTTCTTTTCCAAAAATTATTCTATTGGATATTTTCTTTATTTACATTTCAAGTGTTATCTCCTTTTTCAGTTCCCCCACACACACCCAGAACCCCCCATCCCATCCTCCTCCCCTGCTTCTACAAGGGTGTGCCCCCACCCACCCACCCACTCCTGCCTCCCCACCCTTGCATTTTCCTACACTGGGACATCAAGCCTTCACAGGACCAAGGTCTCTCCTCCCATGAATGCCTAACAAGGCCATTTTCTGTTACATATGTGGCTGGAGCCATGGGTCCCTCAATTTGTACTCTTTGGTTGGTGGTTTAGTCCCTGGGAGCTCTGGAGGGTCTGGTTGTTTGATACTGTTTTTCTTCCTGTGGGGTTGCAAACCCCTTCAACTCCTTCAGTCCTTTCTCTAACTCCTTCACTGGGGACCTAGTGCTCATTCCAATGTTAGGCTGTGAGCATCTGCCTCTCTACTTGCCAGGCTCTAAGAGAGCCTCTCAGGAGACAACTATATCAGGCTCTTGTCTGCAAGCACTTCTTGGCATCTGCAATAGTGTCTGGGTTTAGTGACTGTATATGGGATGGATCCCCAGGTTGGGCAGTCTCTGGATAGCCTTTTCTTCAGTCTCTACTCCACACTTTGTCTCTGTACTTCTTCATGTGTGTATTTTGTTCCCCCTTCTAAGAAGGACCGAAGAAGCATCCACACTTTGGTCTTCCTTCTTCTTGGGCTTCGTGTGGTTTTACCTTGACAAATGGTGGTTCTTGTTTGCTCATGGGAAAAGCTCTTTCCCAGCCTTCTTGTCTCAGATCCTTCCCTGCATTGACTCCTAGGCTGTACTTTTATCATACATTTGACAAATAACTATTGAACCTTTTTATTAGAGATGTTTAATATTTTAGCTTTTCTGAACCACATGGAACAAGGAAGGCTTATCTGGGGCAGGCTATGCATCAGATCTAAAAGTATCAAACCCAAGGCCCATAGTTTGCAAAAACATTATACTATAATATGACATTGTCATTTATAGTATTCATGCTAGAGGGTCATAAAGTCAAGTCATTTTTTTTCAAAGGAAAATGTCTCGTATTTTGATACATTTTATTTTCTATGTTGGGCCACATTCATAGCTACCATGTGCCCTATATGGCCCTGGACACCCTTCCACTGTATTAATAAAGGGCACCTCAGGTACCAGGTGCAGTAGTAAATGAACAGGTGAGCCCTGGCCTTATGAAGTTGCATTCTTCAGTTTACTTCAATGGCTGGGTTACCATTGTGTTTTGAATCAACTGACCTAGTTCCACAACCAAAATCCTTCTGGGGGTAAAAAAAATGGTGCTGTAAGTGGTTATTGCAGGATTGTGTTAGGGGATGCAAACCTGGCTTTCTGGAACATTTGGCTTTCTCAAACATAAAATGCTATATGTTGGGCTTTCCCAAGAATTGTGTGTGCATAACATTTATCTTGTGCAGGAGACATGGCCAGCAAAACACATCTACTCTTATAACAGATGAATAAATGAGCCACTGCTTATAACTCTGTAATTTTGCATGAATGAACACTAGAACACTTTTACAAGAATCTAGCAGCATTACCAAGAGCTATTGTATCTATTAAACATTAGCACTGTACTTCAAACCAAGGTAAAGGAGAGAAAAGGATTTGCCTGGAAATTTCAGACACTTTAAAGTAGGGTTAAAATCAAGACTTCAAATAATACAATGCATTTCATTCTCTATGTGTGTCTCTCCCTCCATACCTCACTGTCCCTCTCCATTCCTCCCTTCCTTCATCCAGAACTTCCTCTGTGCTTGCCCTAGTTCTTAAATAAACCACCTTCATGCAAAGACAAGATGGTCTGCCAGCAATTCAGAAGTTCAAGACTTGCTTGATTGTCATAGCTTATAAACTTAGAGATAGAAAAACATATATGAAATTTCACATAGAGTTTTAAAATGGACTTTGGTTGGCTTGGCATTGGCAGATGGTTTTATCTAGAAAAATATACTGAAACAGTATTCAATCTGTATAAAGTGCTTATTTTCTACAGTATATGCCCTGAGACCCTTGCCTTCTTTCTTCTTTCGCTTCTCTTGCTAACCTTACCCAATAGAGCGTTACCTCTGAAGCTCAGAGGAATAGGATTCTATTGTGTGGGTGAATGAAAGGTTTCTAAAGGAAGGAATATTGGGAAGAAAAGTTATACTACATCCCTCCTCCCCCCCAAAAAAAACAATTAAATGCTTCTCTGATTTTTGATGTTTATTAAATAAGAATTGTGTGAAGCCCCTTGCCATAGACTTCAGAAGAAGCACACACAGTATCAAACTCCAAACTCCCATACTGCCTGCTCTGTAAGGCTTTTAATTTTGATTGCTTGTCCATGGACATGAAGAGTGGGGAGCAAGGTCCAGAGTTTGGATTCTGGGACCACATGGCATGTCTTTATTTTCAGTTCTGACACTGGACAGCTGTGAGACTCTGCTCAAGACAACTTCCAGCTCTCTTGTCCATAGATGAAAATTATTACCAGGTTTCTGCAATAATAAACATATAATATCTAAGGAGCATTTGCAAGTGCAAGTCCAAGCACTTATGCAAAGAACAACATCTTCTGTCATAGCCAGAAGGAGTTCACACAGAGCCTGGCAGCTTTCAAGCCTCTTGCTTAGTTTAACACACCACTGTCCACTCTCTTGGAATCACTTAATTTTCCCTTTGAAGTTATATCCTGTAAATGATGCCCAGTGTGACAATGGAGCAAACACAGGCATGATGAAGATATTTGCAATATGTAAGCCCACCTGCCCTGCTATTTCTGAGCACTGAGCATTGTAGACCTCCCTAAGCATTGAATTCCAGGAGATTGACTGCACAGGTGTTTGGTGAGAGCCAGTCAACACAGGTACTAGGTCCTCTTTAAGCAGCAGAGAGGCTGAAAGCTCAGTAAGGCCGTGGTCTCCTTTCCCAACCGTACTTGCTTCAAACAAAGAAATAGCAATTAAAAATAACACAGAGGCCAGGAAACCCTGACATTTTCTGCCCTACACTTTTCAGTTTCTCACACCAGTCAGTTGTTCACATCATTGTTATATGAAAGAAAAGAAAACAACCAAGACTCCGTGCCCACCATGTCTTTCCTTCCTAGCCCTTATCGCTCAGTGAGTTAGGCAACAGTGATGCTTGAAACCAAGGATGGTGTCACTTGTTTTTAATCTCAGCCCTGGAGAGATAGAGCCAGGAGTATCATGAGTTCAAGTACATTTATATATAAAAATGTGTTTATGTATGCACATTCAACAATGGCCTTCATACATGAGGGTAATTAGGGATAGTCATATCACCCATTTAGAAATTTAATGTTTTCATATCGACATTAAATAGAAAAGGTTGGAAGGAAGAGCCTGTTAAACAAAAGAAAAAGCTTTAATTTTAGTAATTTTAAGGCTGTGTTTTTCTTGGTTTTTGGGTACAAAAACGTATATTTGTGTTTTGTACTGAGCTTTTCAAATTATAGAACCCAGAATGGCTAACTTCTATTATAATTAAGTATTATTATTATCATTATTCATGGAAGTCTATACTCACTGCTAGGTCAAGATAGAAACATTAAAATTACCTCTTTTTATATCTCATTCTTTCTCTCTCTTTCTCATTTCTTAAGGACAGCCAATGGACCACTTTTCTTTCTAAGCTGTGAATTCTTCTATCTCTGGTATTTCTCTTCCTTAAAGTGGAGACTGCAGGAAGTTGAGTGACCTTTTAGAAAGTGGAAGCTCTCTCTTTCCACAGGAAGGGATATGTTGGCTGTTGGAATAGCCTATCTGGCCTTGGTGATGTATCTCTCAACCTTCATGCTGGAGGGGGTCCTTCCATGAACAACTTACTATCCATTGTGCAAGTGATGCCACCAGAAGAGATGGCTTGCTGTCTTTGAGCAAGCCTGGAGCCCAATATGATCTGGCCCTTGACTTTCCTTTCCGCTGTCCCATACTTAGCTACCTGGTGGACAGATAAGCACAAACCTTCCTGTAAATCTTTTTCTTCCACACACCTTGTTGGATCAGTGCCCTATGTGCTGTTGGTGATTTTACCCATTATCATGCACTCTCCAAGTCCCCTAAGAGCCTCCCTTCTTCCATGATGAATGCCTCTCTTAAGCATCATCTTAAACACAAAATATGATGACTTTTGGAGATAAATAGGACCATTGTTTCAAACCCATACTACAGAAAAATAGTTTGGTAAAAATTGCAAGAAATAAAAAGAGCGAAATCAAATGGGGTAAGAAGAAACATAGTTACACAGCCTTAATAAGAAGAGCTTCTAACCACGACCTGAGGCAAAACTCATATACCAATTGTCATCAAGCATTAAATTCTTTCTATGTATTATTCGCAATTAAAAGGCAAAAAGGCACTGACGTCCTGATGCACAAAATGATTGTTCTCAACATGTAAAGTTCTCTGACAACTTAAGAAAGACACCCTATGAAAACAACTGGAAAGTAAACTTCAAAGATATATAATAAATATTAAAATATATTATATTATAAAATCTCTCAGAAGTTATCAAGTAAGCACAAATGAAATTTCCTGGGTTCGTTCTACCAATTTGGCAAAGGTTTTCTTTTTGTTAAATATTTTAAATATGATCAGGATATATGTAGAAAATTTTCAGAGAATATAAAATCTGAAAAATCATGTTGATGGGTTCAGACATTGTCCATTAAATATGCTACATAGTCACACTTGGTTTTTGGGATAGCATATCTTACCCTCATGGTTTTTGAGATTACTCTGTTCCCTGACTATAGACTGTAAGCAAGACCATAACTTGCTGTAATCAATGCTATTAAATACTATTTGAAAAATAACAAAACAGGAAATATCATAAGAATTTCTATCCTACATAGCCTCCTATTCAATGATGAAATTCATAGACTAAAATTCTTGTCTGATTAAACAGAGAAGATAAAACTCAAATGAAACAAACCTTAATTTTTGAGGTAAGTCCAGCCCTGTTTAGCTAAACTCTAGTCAATGCAAACACAATTAAACAACTAATTTCATTATAAGGTATAACATTGAGATAAAGGTCATATGTTGTACAGGTTTACTGGAACAAAAGTGAACTCAGGCTTGGAGGTAGAGCTCATATTGTAACATATAAGCACAAGGACCCAAGTTTGATCCCCAGCACTGACATTTAAAGTGGAGCACAATTGTGTATGCTTGTAATTTCAGTGCTAGGGAAGAAGAGGCATGAACATATGTGGATTTCAACAGCCAGGTAGCCCAGTCTAATTGTGAGTCCCAAAACGCAGTGATACATCCTATCTCAAAAATAAAGTAAACTTATCTTAAGGAAGGAAACATGACATTGACTTTTACATGCGCTCATGCACTTGTACATAAACACACATGTTTCAAAAATAAACAAAAATAATGTTTGATATTTGTAAAATGGAAACAAATATTTGGGTCATGCCAGTAAGGGAACTAAAATATCCAGAAAGGAAAAAAGTGAGGTAAAAGGAAGGAAGTGAGAAAAGAAGAAAATAGAAATTTGAAAAGGTAGAGAGTGGAAGAGGAAGAAGGCAATGGGAAAGTGCCTTTTCATTGAACATCCATGAGAAAGTAGTCAGAATTAAAATGTTAAGAAACCAATATCAAAACATAATAACCAAATAAAAATAAAACAGAAAATGAGTACATGTGACAATCAGGTGCCGACCCCAGTGCTTATGAACATGAAAACTTGCACTTAGTGTGCGTTCAAGACACGGACACTGCTTATGTTTGGTCAAAATTTAACTCACTCCCCATTTGCAGATGAAAGCATTGAGTCTCACTGATAACCTATGGCTACCTAAAGTCACAAGTCATTCTGACCTGTATATGAGAGCATCATGGCTCCAAGGAAGCCCTTTTGTATAACACCTGCATCCAATTGTTCATGGATGGTTCAGTTTCTCTGTACTCATCAACTCAATTTCCTGAGGGACTCCAACTTGTGCTCTACTTATAAGTAGGGGACAAAGCTAGCTAATGAACACATCTATACTAATTATGAGCAATGATGGCTTGCAAGACCTAACTTTAGACTCCTCTCTGATCTTGTCAATTCCCATTCTGAGGGCCTGCCCAGCATATTTCAGATGAAAGGATAATAATTACTCATTTATTCAAAAGATTCAATTAGGAGCCTTTCATCAAATGGTCTTAAGTGCTTGTGGTGATCCTTCAAAGGTAGCAATGATATTTACAGGGAGAAGAAAGCTATAGGGCTCCATCTGGAGTCTAAATGTTTGACGCGCTGCACCATCTCAGGGATGAGTCAGCCCACATGAAGGGCACAATGTAAGACAGACCTGTTTTTTGAAAGTTGCAGACAAAAGAGAACAGTTTATACTCTGATCTCTCCACACCTTAGTTATCACAGGGACACCAGGGCCCAAGGATGAATTTGAATCAAGGCTCTCTTAGCATAGGATCTTCACAGGAACATTATAAAGGCAGAAAAATGACAGATGTGTGGGAGGAGTACCACTGTAACTCCTGAGACTAACCCACATTGGAATCTCCAGAAAGCCTTTGAATATTTGTTTACTTCAGGTTCCTTTTTGAGCGCTCTCTCTCTCTCTCTCTCTCTCTCTCTCTCTCTCTGTGTGTGTGTGTGTGTCTGTTTGTGTGTGTCTGTCGGTGTGTGTCTGTGTCTGTGTGTCTCTGTGTGTGTAATCATGTTTTAGACTACAAAACCCAATTTACTTTATGTCCCAAGGGAGTAAGCATCCATGGGGTGAAGCAGGGAGTTAGAGATACATATTCTCTTAGTTAGGGATTCTGTCACTGGGACAAAACACCATGATCAAAAGCAACTTAGGAAGAAAAGGGTTTACTTCAGGTTTATTTCTCCATCACAGAGAAAAGTCTAGACAGTAACTCTAGGCAGGAACCTGGAGGCAGGAGCTGATTCAGAGACCATGGAAGAACAATGTTTAACTGGCTTGTTCAGCCTGCTTTCTTATACAATCCCAGACTACCACCTCCTAGTGGCATTACTACTTGCACTGTGCTGGGCTCTCCCACAACAATCATTTATTAATACACTACCCCACAGTCTTGCCTACAGGTCAATTTCTTGGAGCCATTTTCTTAATGATACTGCCCTCTTCTCAGGTATGTTCAGATTTGCATCAAGCTGACAAAATAAATCACCACACTCATGTTTGTGGTTCTGCTTTGTGCCTCTGTCTTTAGTTTGTACTTATAGTTCACCTCTTTCTGCCAAATCAAAATATCCACAGTTTCCAGGCATTTCCACACAATACACTGTTTTGAACATTGTAACAATCCTGACCTCAATATCCCAATGGAAGGATTTCACTTAGTTTTCTACAGAGCAAGCAGAAAAGTGATAGCATGCTCAGGTTGACTCATTTGAGGAGAGATAAGAGATTCAGCACATTCATGTGGTCAGTGTTAAGGAGTCAACAAGGGTTGAGTTGGGTCTGGGTATTGACAACTCTAGGGAGCTGTCATCACCTATAAGTTAAAGAGGCAAGAAGATGGATGGTCCCTCCAACCCAAAGACAGATTGCCTGAAAGAGGCTTTTGGAACAGGGTTCATACAATGCAATCAGTCCATTCCCAAGACAGCCAGAGAACCTCCAACACATGCTCTTGATGTTTTTAATAGCTCTGTTAATACTTTCTTCTTTACCCATGCTCTAGAAATACAAACCATGGCCTTGGGCAAGGTTAAAGTAGAACATTTCAGCAGCACTTTCTGAACATCCTCTCAACATACATAGCACATACAGAAGGATAGTTCTGAATTAGGTGCTGAGCCCAACCATACAGGTATACTGGGGTTTATTCTGTTGCTCAGACTTAGGCCATTGTGTGAGAAAAGGAAGGGATGGAGGCTGACTCGGATTAGAAACTCCATTTCATGGAGCAGAGATGGAAATATGTTCTTAACCCTGAGGAGGGAACAGAATATGTAGGCATGAAGAATGAATGTCTTCCAGCCATTTAAAAGGAGAAGCCAGTGGCAGGATGTGCTGGGACCACCTTGTTTCAAGTGTATGTTGGGGTTTGTAGGAACCAAGAACAGCCTGCCATCTTGGTTGTCTAAAATGAGAATCCATGGGAGAGGAATTTAATAGATCCTGAACAGGCTAGGACAATAGCTTCTGAGAAGTGGGGTGGGGGTGGAAATCCTCCAAGGATGACAGATTTAGCTTCACATATCTTGTCAGAACATTAGCATAAGAGTGAGCTGCCTCACATGAACTTAAGATACAGGAGAAAATTACTCTCAGAGAGTTACAGCTGAGCCTACACTCTGTGGATATGATTTTTTGGTCTACCACCTGTGAAAGAAACCCAAATTAGAAATGGAAGTCAGAAAAAGGCCAAGGTGTAAACCCTATAAGCACACCAAGGGTGCATCGTGTGCCAGGAGACTCAGTAGCTTGCACACATGATGGTACTTAAAACTCACAGCAACCCTGTACAGCCAGGTTCACTTTTTTCTCTTTTATATAAGCTACACCTGAATTCTATAGAGCATAAATTGCTTGGCTATACACTCATAGCAGGTTTAGGAAAGAGAAGCAGGAGTGATTCAGGTTTCTGGTCTCAAAGGTCTGTTTGAAGAGGTGGAGTGAGGATGCCACTGTGATTTCACAGAAAATAATCTAGCAAGATGGACACCAATAATGATGGCAGGACATTCATTCCTTTACTCTGCCTTATACACTCAAAACACAGAACTTGCTGTTTATATAATTTTTCAAAAGGCAGAGATTGGGATTCTACGGTGAAGTGGGTTGTATACTGGCTGTTAAAAGTGTGTCTAATCCAGCACTATGGCATATGGTGGGTTTGTGGGATAAAGGTCTTTGCAGGTGTCTTTAATGGTTTAAATGTTGAGTACACAGCATCTTGGATACTCATAAGAATCAAACTGATCTAATGGGGTATCTTCACAAGAATGAAAAGGAAATGACAGGGAAAGTCACAAGTAAGAATATCCTGTGAAGATGGAGGTGACCCATAATGTAGTCATGATGTCATAAAAGCAGAGAACACTGGATGCCAACAGAAGCCAGGAGAGGTTTTTCTTGGAAGTTGACAAAGTAGGTTTGACTCTGGAAGTAGCAGTTTCAAACTCTGCACCTCTAGAACCAGGGGACAAAGGAAATTTTTTGTTGTAAGGCAATGTGTCTGTCATTGTTACGGAAGCCTTGTTTCTGAGGAGGGTTTAGGTTAGGGATACATCTGACCGTCAGAGATTGGAGATGTTGAGACCATCTCATGTAGCTGTTGCATGAAGGATAAGAGGGCCTCTGAAAGTAGAAGGTTTTGCTTCACTCATTTAGAAAACAAAACACCTATTCCTAAAGTCAGCTTTAATAAATGCCCTTCCCTACTGCCTACAAGAGAAAGTAGTCAACATTTGCTGCTCATAATTTTCAGAAGCTCTCTAACTCAGCTTAGTATAATAGGATTGTGTTGTATCTGAAAACATTTATCAACATCCCAAGATGAAGTTAGAAATTTAACTTTAATTCTTTAAGCTTCACATGTAAGAAATAAGAGTGTGTTTGGAAATTTTTAGCACTTCTGATACACAGAAAATATTCAGTAAATGCTTGTCATTTTCATGTTTTTACAGATAACTACAATGTCTAAGAAAACAAGCTTCAGGGAATAGTTTCAGCTGTAGTTAAAGTACATTTATGACAAGAAGACAGTGTTCAAAATGTTTTGCTTATTGAGAAAAGCAATATGCAGAAATACAGATAATTATATAGACAATATGATGCAAATTCCGAAAAAGCATTTTGATTTAATATTCAATACTCTAAGTTAAATAAATGGCGGAGCCCATGTGCTTATTAACATAGTATGGCCACATATATCCTACCATGCTTCAGACCTCAAATAGATGTATGCATTTTCATATACCTGTACATTAACCCAAGGATATTTATTAATTGCTATCATTGTTCACTGGGTAATGCAATTAAAAATATTTGTTTATAAACAGCAAAATGTTTCCAAAGTTTAATACTTGTGGGTAAATTTTAATTAAATTTTAGGCTTTTTCATAGAATTTAAAGTAAGTGTAATAAGAATCATCCCATTTCTCATGGATACATAATACTTAAAACATACACAGGGGAGTGTGTTCATTAACCATAGCCATTAGCAGGAATTAATGTTCTAGGTGAGGGGAGTAATATCAAAATAATTAAGGATACCTATAGGATCTCCCACACTTCTTCACTCAATCCTGGTAAGTTAGCCTACTAATGTCATTTGAGCAATATCTGAGGTTCATAGTAACACGATCATAAATCTGCCTACCTTGTGAGGGTGCCACCCAATACATCCTTAAATCCTTTATTCCCCTGTTCTCAGGCAAGTATAAATTTGAGTGCTATGGAGCAGAGCTATGAGGGGGAGTTCCCTAAGTTATATACACAAGAGTAAGATTCATTTTAATTTGCATTTTCACAGTCACTGGCTGTATATAATTTTACAAATTCTTGATTAAAGAAATACTCGCCAGTAAAATTAGAGGGAAAATAATCTCCAGATTCCTTTAAACTTTACATAAGAGACTATAGGTATATAAACACTAAACACATGTCTATTAGCACAAATACTGTAGCTTTGGGAAATACAGATAACATTGTTTTATTAAGTATTATAATGCACTTTAAATTAACCATGTATTATTACATATTACTTATATTCAAAACTTAATTATCTCATGTATATATGTGTTTTGTAGATACATATAAAAGCTAAAAGGTAATATGCAGACTTAGTCACAGTTTACAAAAATTACCCCTAGATAAATTTTACTTTTTTCTTGCTTTAAAAAATTTCTAAATTTTCTTCAATAAATCAAAAATGGTGTAGTTTAAAAATTCAATAAGTGCTATAAAAATCTGTGTTCACACTTCACAGTTACAGATTTACTCAAAGGAAACAGATGGTTGGTAGCCCTGTAACATTCTGTCTCCTAAAATTAGAGCCAGACACTCTGGTGCGATCCATTGCTCAACATGGATTCTAGATTTTAAAATGCCAATAGACAAAACTGCAAATCATGAACCTAATTTGTTGTAGAGGAGGTGGGACTGTCCAGCCCAGTCACTTATTTAATATGTATTGAAGGCAGACAGTGTCCACGTGTAGAGAGCAAGTTGGATAGGAGACACATCCCCCCTCTTCTGGAGCTTTTGATTGAGTTGCAGATGAAACTTGTATGTATAATATGCCTTCCTGTATCTAGAGAGGAAACTACTATCAAAGCAGAGATCCCTCTGCGTTATTCACAGCTGATCTTCTAGGTATCCTCATTGATGTCACACAGCACAGGCAAAGTAAATATTACTTAAGTTGAAAGTGGAATAATTTCCCAACGACATTCAAACTGATAGAAATCAGTGCAGCAGAGATTAGCCTCTTGATAGGCATTAGTCTACATTTTGAAACACATTTCACCTGGTCCCCAAATCCCAAAGAGGCAGGATTCGATGTGAGCCACTCAGTGACAGCTACAGACAAAGTACACAATTAGCTAAGTGGAAGAAAAGGTTATTTCTTTCAAGGGTGAGGGGTCACCAGAGACATCGTGCAGAATGTCACTGAAGACCTGGGTCAGAGGAGGCTAGGAGTTAATTGGGTAAAACAGGGAGAAAGGACACTGTAAGCAAACAGAAGTCACATGTGCAGTTTCCTTGATGGATGGAGCAGCATGCTCTGTTTCAGCAACCTGCCATTTAGACTGGTTGGAAAAGCAATTTGCAAGCCAGAGCACAGCAGTACACATCTTTTATTGCAGGAGGTGAGGAAGAGTCGGAAGTTTACAAGAAGGAAGAATTGCAGTAAAGCTTTTGGGGAGAAGTGTGTAGGATAGATAACCTCTGGGCAACAAGGGTGGCTCAGAATGACCTAAAGGAAGTCTGGAATGGACAGCTCTGACTCAGAACAGGACATGCTGTGACAAGGCCTTGGGGAATAAAAAGGCTAATTTAACTTCTAATGTCATATGGACATCCCTGTACCGGAATCAGTCACTTTCCCTGCTCAGCTTGGCTGAATTAAAGAACAGCTTGAAATGGATTAGTTCAACAGTTCTATCAGATGATTGGAGAAAATGCCTTGGTGGATCCCCTGTTGAAGCAATGCTCTGATTATGCTTTCTGAAGTATATTTTTATATACTGGTGCATTCTTTATCTAGCCCCAAGGCATAATTATAACAGTAACATCAATAATAATTACATCTCATAATCTTTATATCCACAACAGTCACTAACACTTCAACACCCCATGACTAAGAGACTTAACTTGTGGTTACCTCCGGGTATGGGATGATAGTATGCTTAGACAACAGAAGAAACTTTCATCATCCCCAAACTTGAGTAAAAGATGTACTGGTGTGCATGTGGGATGCAAAAACTTTACACCCACAGTCAGGGTCGTTGCACCAGACTAAGTTGTAAAAAATGAGGAGGGAGAACAACTGGTACTTCTGTGCTTAGAAAAGTCCGATCGTGACCAGATCTTGAGTAGTAAAGTTAAGAGTTCAAAGAATACAAGGGAAAATTTACAGTAAAATAGAACTTTTGCTTCAATCAATTTTATCTGGAAAAAAATTAATTTTTTTATGTTGCCCCGTGGAAACTATCCTTATCTGATATAGGGCAAGCTAACCAGAATTGCCTCCACTCAGGAACTCACTGTTGGTAAGCTACCATGATCAATTATTTTTTTACTGAATGGTAATAGTAAGTCCAAATAGTGTTAATTCACCTAACACAAGTTTTAAATTAAAAGTAATTACTTTTCTTTGTTCTTGAAAATACCATTTCTCTCTGGACAAGTATTCAAAAGCAAAATATTAGGTTCCAGTTCACGGATGAAAAGAGAAAGCAAATTGAGTTCATTAAAGGTGGAATGACTCAAAGACTTACTGATTTTTCTCCAGCTAACATACTAGTAGGAAAACTTGAAAATGAAATATATTATTTGAATTTGGTGTAGGGGACGGATGAGGGGGACTCATGGCCATATCGTTCTTCTACTTTGCTTTTGTTTGCTGAAGAAAGGTTAATATTTAATGTTAACGTTTAAAGCTGTGCGTGATGGCAGTTCCATGCTTGACTATTTGAGAAGTTGAGGAAAAGCGATTGCAACCACAGGTCAGTGTGGACTAAAAGACGTGTTCAAGGTCCAGCCACAGCCACAGTAATTTAGTGAGATGTGGTACATCTATACAATGGAGTACTACTCAGCTATTAAAAACAATGAATTTATGAAATTATTAGGGAAATGGATGAATCTGGAGAATATCATCCTGAGTGAGGTAACCCAATCACAAAAGAACACACATGGTATGCACTCTCTGATAAGTGGTTATTAGCCCAGAAGATTGAATACACAAAGTACAATCTACAAACCACAAGAAACTCAAGAAGAAGGAAGACCAAAATGTAGATGCTTCATTCCTTCTTAAAAGGGAGAAGAAAATATCCATGGAAGGAGTTGCAGAGACTAACTAAGGAGCAGAGACTGAAAGAAGGACAATCCAGAGACTACTCCACCTGGGAATCCTTCCCGTATTCAGTCATCAAATGCAGACACTATTGTGGATGCCAGCAAGTGCTGGATGACAAGAGCCTGATATAACTGTCTCCTGAGAGGCTCTGACAGTACCCGACTAATACAGAAGTAGAGGCTCACAGTCATCCATTGGACTGAGTACAGGATCCCCAATGAAGGAGCTACAGAATGGACCCAAGAGGCTGAAGGATTTACAGCCCCTTAGGACGAACAACAATATGAACTAATTAGTAACCTCATAGCTCTCAGAGACTAAACCACCAGCCAAAGAGTACATGGTGGGACTAATGACTCCAGGAGCATATGTATAGCCGAGGATGGCCAAGTGGGTCATCAGTGGGAGGAGAGGCCCTTGGCCCTGTAAAGGTTCTATGCCCTAGTGTAGGGGAATGCCAGGGTCAGAAAGCAGGAGGGGGTGGCATGGTGAGCAGGGGGAGGGGGAAGGGGACAGGAGTTTGTTTTTGTTTTATTTTATCTTTTTTTCTTTTTTCGGGCAGAAACTGGGAAAGGAAATATCGTATGACATGTAAATAAAGAAAATATCTAATAAAAATAAAAACAAACAAAAAACAAACACAAAACAAAAACAAAAAGCCCTAGAAGGATAGAAGGAAGAGGATGTGAATGTAGCTCTGCAGTAAATTTCTGTAGTAAATCTCCAACCCCAATAACCCCATGAAAAAACACACAACTTGGTTATAATATTCATAACCTGCATGCCTAGATTGGGCAGATCCACCACTACACTAATCTATTCCCCAGGTATGAGACCTCTTGCTACTTATGGCTTCTCCAGGCCATGTGGTTCTGCTCCATTTTTCTTCTACTTCTCCCCTCTGTCTTTCTTCCTCTCTTGTTCCCTACTCTTCCCTAACTCTCTAAAACCTCCAGTCACACCTTTCCCTTCCACTGCCCAATCACAGGCTCTAGCCTTTATTTGATCCATTAAAATGCAGAGAAAGTTCACCTGAAATCACCTGAGTGCATGATCCACTCCTTGTCAGGGGCAGCCCCTCTTGAGGAAGCAGAATTAACTTCAGAATACGAACAGCACCAGGGCAACACACAACATTAGTGAGACAGCCCAGAGTTAATTCCTAACATTGAAAACACTCACAACAAAAATGCATACACATGTACATGCCCCCACACATGACCACATATACACACATATGGACATGCATACACACACAGGCACATATTTACAAACACAATCACATGCATTCATACAGGCACACACATACAAACACACATACATACATCTACCTTGTACAGCAGCCTTGCTTCTCATTGATTATACCCTCAATAATTAATCAATGTCTTCAAAAACTCTGATTCCTCTGTTATCCCTCCTTTGCTCTTAAACCAGGGCATCTTTTGGAAACTAAGTGTACTTCTCTCCTAACTGATGTGTTTCTTTTTTTCTCAGGTTCTTAGGAATTGGAAGAATTCGATGAAAGGTCCTTGCTCTGACCCACCTGCTACTTCTTCCAACTAGGAAGACCTTTCCCTTTTGCACTTCCACGTCTCACTGATGTCCTCTTATCCCTGGCTCATTCCTGAACACTAGTGTCCTTTGCATTCCTTGAACACTTTGCATTCAAGGCTCTAGAGTTCAGGTGTTAGAACTAGCAAAGTCTTCTAAGACTGTGTGTTTGAGCTGCACAGTCATTGCCACATCAAGCCCTTAGCTGGTCTTCCTTCAATCAGTATATCAAGCTTAATATGAAGAACAGGAAGAAACAATGAACTGTGTCAACTTAGATTGTGTTAGGAATCATGTCCTCACAATGTTTGGGTGTACTTATTTATGATTTGCTCAGGTTCTTAACCCACGTTTTGAGAGAGGAAGACCTAACTTAAGAGGTGGTTGGAGGCAATGGGCCCTGAATGTACCCCATAACCATAGAACACACTTTAAGAAAATAACTCCTTAAAATCAGAAAGTCACCACTTAGAGTCACCAAGTCATAAAAGTTTCCAATTGGATGTAAGGCCATTCACTGTCATCATAGGGCAGACCTGAAAGAGACGCAGTTGGTTATCTTCACAAATATAAGGAAATGGGGCCAAGAGTGAGTTAATCAGAACAAGAAAATGGAGCCCTAAACAAATTGGGGGGGGGGGACAGAAGTATGTTGAAAGCTCAGAATAAGAGAAACTTTGGTGTATGTAGCAACAGAGTGGCTGTATTTGGTATATAAAAATAATTTCAGAACCCAATAAAGACTCATGGACCAGTAGAGATTTTAATATGAGGTAACTGGAAAAGGGGCTATATGATTAATATCTACATGAAGAGCTGCTACAACACTGTGAAATGCAAATTGAATTAGCCAGAGAGGTGGCTGAGTGGGTAAGGTCTTTTGCTACCTATCCCAATAAGCTAAGCTCCATCCTTGGGACCCATGTGGTCAAGAAAAGACCCAATTCTGGCAACTTGCCCCATGACCACCACATACATGCTGTGGCATGAAAGAACACACACACACACACACACACAGGTACACATACATACACATGCACACATACACAAATGTAATAATGCAAAACATCTTTCATGTGTGCCAATTAATTTTAAATTGATTGTTGTGTATTTATAATATTAACCTTAGAAAATGTGATTATAAAAATGAAATAAATCCCAGAACATTTGCATATAGCCTGACTTTGTAAACATGAGTATGAAGTACCCTTTACCATAAAACTCAAGAAAGAATAAAATAACAACAGCCATCTGGCTTGTCAGGGTGCATTATCCTGCATGTATAAATTATTTGTTATAAGTAGAATAATCTCTTTATATGTGTATCCAAGATGTTAATTGCTTTTAAAAAATTAAATAGGTAGGAGGGAGCAGAATTGTTGGACTTTCAGTACTGGTTGCAGGCTTGGAATATTCCTAGTTCATGCCAACCCATTCATAAGTGAACACAAGATGATCTAGGGAACAAGTTACAGAGTTGTGATGACAGACAAAGATGATCAACTCAAGTAAAGTAAAAATTGAATGAATTGGGAATACCAATTGATATCCAGAAAAGCAGGGGCAAGGGAAATGCCAGAACATCTGTAGGGATGCTGGTAACTCCACTACCAGGCTAGATATCACTCATCTGTTGTATCTACCACTAGGAAGCTGTAAAACTAGAATGAGGCCTAGCGATGTAGATCAATGGTGGAGTGCCTGGACAAGACCCTAGGTTTGATCCTCAGTACCACTAAATAAATAACAAATAACATGCTTTCACCAAATCATGGAATGTGGTTATGTCTGTAAAACCTAGGAAGCCTTGTGTTTATTCTAATACATGTTATCAAGACGATTTTACAGGTAAGGAAACCATTGAAGAAGATAGATAATCAGGGTTCAAGCCACATAATCATGTTCCAGGAGCTACTCTCCTGTGTTCTCAATGTCCTACCTCACTGAACAAATCCTATGTAGCCTTGGTGCTGAAGATACATGTGGTGAGCCATCCAGAGGGCACACATCCTCACCCCCCTGGCATCTGCTGTTCAGGACAAAGGGACACGTGCTATTTCCTATACTCATCTTTCAATATCATCACCATGATTGCTCATGATTTGTTTTTCCATCTGCCTGGAAATGGAGATAACCTTGGAAGACACACCCTGACAACATCCTGCCTATACTGGCCTGGATTCCTGTGGAGCAGAGCCTTTCTCACCATATCCCATGCCCTCATCGTATAAAGAAAGCACATCTTATGAAACAACACTGGGCTTTGAAAATATATCTATTATAACAAAATAACACATAGGTATAGAAAGTAAAAGACAGATTATATCTGAGATCCCCCAAACACAGATGAATTTAATGTGAAAACATCTTAAAACCATGTGAAAGGCTTGGTCTCAAGCTGGTGGCACAACTACAGTGATTGGACCATGAGGGTTTTGATGGATGCCTTAGCTGAATTGACCACTAGAAATCAAATGTAAGGAAGATAGGGCAGAAGTAGAGAAAGTGTGTCACAGGGTGGCAGGGATACCTGTGGAGGTATGTCTTGTGTCTCTTCTACGGTTTCCTTCTTTTCCTCCTTATCTTCCCTCTCCTCCTCCTCCTTTTCCTTCTGGTTGTCATCATCACTATCCTCCATCCTCCCCCCTTCTCTTCCACCCATGACATTCTGTCCTCCATTCCCTCCATTCCTCAACCATGCCTTTCCACCACGAGGTTTCTTCTCTGCCAGAGGCATATAAACAATGGGGTCACTGGGCCATAGACTGAAGCCTCTGAACCCCCAAGACAAAATAGATGTTTTCTCCTTCAAGGTGTTTTTCTTTGGTACTTGTCATGGTGTCAGAAGACTAAAAGCACAGTAACTGATGTGCCAATGTTCCAGGTATCTGATTTGAGTATCTAAATACCCAATGTCAGAGTGCTGGGGACTGTTTCTGCTATAATACTAACTTGTCTGTTTACACTTGATTCAATCCAGTGTTGCTGTTCGCCAAACACATTTATGTGTGCTGTTCAATGTAAGGATCGCAATGTTTCTAAGATGGGAACTATAACTATTTACAAGGTTGGCTCAGATGGAACGATCCTTGCCTAAATCTTCCTGTGGAAATTTGAGAGCAAAATAGAATTTAGCATCACACCCTGGGCTCCCAGGGCTCTGTCCACACCTCCATAGCTGCCGCCCATCATCTACCCTATGTCTGTCTCCTGAAATCTTCCTCATTCTCACTTCCCCTCCCCAAGTGGCTGTTTTCCTTCTGAGCCTTGCTCCTTGAGATTGAAATTCCAAGTTGCAATGCTCACCTCGTTCTGCTTCCATGGACCTGAGAAAGAAGGAGGGAGGGAGAAAACAGAAAATAGCTCAGCAGATGTTTCCGGATAAATGCTTTTTTTTTTTTAAGTGCAAGTTGCTAATGTGGAAGTTTATTTTTGGGCCTGCCAGTGCTAGCAGATGTTGGAGAAGACGAATACCTGCTTAGACAATTATAGAAATTTATAGCAGGTTGACATAAAGAACGAATCTTTTTTCCACAAGAGAATATAATCAGATTTCTTATATAGATTCACCATGCTTATTCTGGGTTAGTTCTTGAAGACCGATTTGGTTCCTATATTTATTCTTGAACTTTTGTACTTACAAAAATGAGGCCATGCAAAAGGGTGAGTCAAAATAGCCCAGGCCTTCAGATACAGGCTGGAGAATATAATTAGGGAACAGGATGCTCAGAAGCCCTGACACTCAAGAAAGAAGCTCCCATTAATTGCTGCTGTGTTGTTTTTGGGGGCATAAATATTTACACTTCATTTCTCATTAAAATTCTGCTTCTTAAAATATTAAGCCCAAATGCTCAGATTGCTGGATAATTAATGACAAACTAGTAGCTTAGACTTTCAGAGAAGTGAAGGTGTGCAGTTTTCACTCTGGGCATTCAGACCTTGGGACCAGGGCAAGCCCGTCAGTTCTGCTGGGTAAAATATTCACTGACCATCAACAGTCGGTGAGCTCTGGAGCGTTTTGAATTTGGAGGCGGTAGGAAATAGCTCTAGTTCTTCAGCAACTTCAGTCTTAGAACTCTCCAGCAGCAAAGCCAAGAGGTCTCACAAATCTTGTGGAAAAGTTTCCTTGTAGGTAGGAAGAAGTTGCTGGAATAAATGTGATGGCTGCCTTGCTGTACAGGAGAAATGTGTGCTTGGAAAACTGTCCAGAGATAAATGAGATAGCAGAGCAAGAAGGGCATGGTTTAATATTACTTAAGATCAATGGGTATTGTGGGCAATAAAAGATTATTTTGCAGATTTGATGGACACAGAGGTGTTCCTTCCAGTTCCCCTCCTCCCACATAGCTGCTGATTGTCGTTCATTGGACTTCCATGATTTCCTTGTGCCTTCAAGTCAGTTCCTAAGAAGCACTAGAGCTCTGAAAACCTCACTGAGTGACCAGGTTGGCGTTTTCTTCCTAGTGGGATGACATCTATTCAAGTACTCTGTCACTGGCAAGCCCTTTTCTTTTACACTTATTCCCTCCCAACATCAGTAATCATGCCAGTAGTTTACCCAGTACCTTAACACCACACATTTACACCCTCTTCTCTCTGGACCTTCACTCTTTGGTTTCAAAGCACTAAACTATTCTTGAGGAACATGCTCTGCTGAGCCCATATAAAGGAAGAATTTACTCTCCCATTCTTTATCTCGTGTGAATCCAGATATGTAGTCTGCCACTGCAATTAATTTATAGCAATGACTGTATACATTTGCATATACATCCATCCACCTAGCTGTAGCACCCCAATGGCATAATCCCACCATACATATCTCTGTAGCTTCTTCCCCAGCACAGAGCTTAGATACAGTTGGGTACCACTGCATACCATCAAATTGGCTTCAACCTACTTTGCACATCTCAATTACAACAGAAATGCTTGACTTGACTGTGAGCCTTGACTGTGAGACTCTCTCATATTCAGGTGTTGACATCACTTAAGTCATGTTCTACTCCTTACCAAGGTCTTTTATTCAGTCACAATTCAAATGAACTTTTATTTAGTCATAATGGTGTAATGTCTTGAGATTTTATCCCTGCCATTCAGGCTGGATGGATGGCTCAGTGGTTACTTAACCATTTTTACTGCTCCTCCAGAGGACTCAAGTTCAGGTGCTAGCTAGTGCTCTGTTGGGTAGCTCACAATCAAGTGGAACACCAGTTTCAGAGAACCCCACACTCTTTTTCTGTACCCTATGGATAACTACACTTACCTGCACATACCTCAACACAAATGCACACACACATAATCAAAAATTAATATAAAGGAAGAACATGTTTCTCCAGTAGAAGATTCTAGGTAGCTGGGATCAGGTTCCAAGTCCACCCTGGAATATCTACTGAGTTTAGAGAACATGTGTATAAGAGTGAGAACAAATCTGCTTGAGTCAACCTTTCATCCCAATGGCTATAGGGATGCCCAAGGTAGGGCTAAGGAAGAACATTAAGGAGTTTGATCAAAAGGAGACAAAGAAGGCATCCTTCACAGACACAATGACAACTTTCTAGTTCTAGTTACTTTTGCATCATGCATGACACACAGTGAGTGCTTAGCAGATGTTCACTGCCTGAACAGATTTGCAAACAACATCAGTTGGGCACAGGAGCCCACCCCTGTGTGTTTAATGACTGAAAGGCCACTTCTTTTCCTCAAGGCCCAGACAGACACCAAGCTCATACCATGCAGTCTTCAGTCTCCAGGCTGAAGTTTTCTCCTTATGCTAAGAGCTTCTTCATTGCAGTAATGCAGGGGGGCTGGGCTGCCTTTGACTGCTGCCCACAGTTAAAGAAAGGAGTCTGCTTCCTGCAATGTGTTGTTTGCTGTGATAAAATCACCTCCACTGAGTGTTCCTATCTTTAAGGCCTTGTTAGAAAATCGTGCAGTGAAATCTCAGTGCTGACACGATCCTGAGCTGAAAGTGGCTGGCAGCACAGAAGAGGGAGGACTGAGGCAATTTTGGGGACATGTGGAATACACTGTAGGGATGTCTTCATCAGCAAGTCACCATGGACACACTACTTTACCCATATGAAAAAGTCTGGATTAGTTCTCTACACGTGTAGGATATTTGAAAAACCCCGATGTTATCCAGATCCCAGAACTAAGAACATATCATTATTGCTTATTCACTCGGAGTCTGCTGACTGCTCAGGAAACATGCATGTCTTTGGGCTTTGTAATATGCAAAATTATACAACTCCTAATGAAAATCTCAAGTTGGCTATGCTCCTTGTAATTTTCCACATGTGTCTGCTGTATTTTAGACATGTTGGACATGCTCTACCTGATAGCAGTTGATGCATGCAGAAGCTTGGTTCCCAGTGTGAAACTACAGAGAGACAGATGATCTTTACAGGGTGTGGCTAGTGGAAAGCCATCAGGCTAGAGCAGTCCTACTTTTACTGGGGACTTATGCCCTCTAGAAGAGATGAATCAGCTAGGTCCTGTGGGGCTGCATTAGTTTCTATAGCTGAGGGTTAAGATGGATCAGTGGGTCTGTCTCCAATTGTTTCTACTTTCTCATGCATGGCTTCAAAGTTTGTCCTTCTTAGCTGTCATGCTAAGATGAAGCCAGAAAGTCATTATCAGACACTGGAGCCATGTTACTTTGATTTCCCAGAATTAAGAGGCAATAAAACTCGTTTCTTTATATTTTATCCAGCCTTGGGTGTTTTGTGATGGTAACAAAATTAGACGGCTCTTCTCAAAAGAACTGATCCTGTAGCATTTTCCGAGAACATTATTATTGTTATTCTACTTTTGAAGGTTTTTTTTTTGTACTTAGTTTCTTCCAGATAGAATGTGTTTCCCTTCCACTTGAACCTGCCCGTGTCCTACCCATCCCAGAAGGCCCAGAAAGGGATGATTTGCTCTGAGAAACTTTCCTACTTTCTATTTATTCTCTTTTGATCAGAATGCTTCTTTTCTTTTCTCCACTGAGCTCTCACGACTCTTTGACAGACTTTGGATAATGGTCACTGTGCCCTACTTTGGATTTTAGTTATATGGGGTTAATCTCACCCCGCCCTCTGGAATACAAGCACCTCCCCACCCAGACAGGCTTTTCTGTGCTGTGAAACTTGAATGGGCTTTGCAGCAAGTCAGCCATAATAAGATCAAAGCACTATTTCATGAGACTCTTGGGAATCAGGTCTCTCTGAAAGTTACCAGGCTCTTTTTCAGTCCAGATGTCTGTTAGTGGAAAGTCACAGTGGGATCACCTAAGCAAAGTGGTGGCAATGACCTTTGAACTTGGGACAGTTTCAATTCAGGACATTCTGCAAACATCCCTAAAAGGTTCTGAAGCCTTTCCCTACTACATATGCAGCCCCATTTTCACATGGGATCTTAAGGTTGACATAAACTGCTGCATTTCTTTGACCCCATTTTTGTCTGTTGTTAATGGCTTTATGTAGACATTATTGATTCTCACTAAGCTAGGCATATTGAAATTTAAATCCACATTTCAGCAAGCATTACACCTAGGACCACTTTATCCTGGCAAGGATGGTGAAGGTGGATCCCAACCAAAGTTCTTTCTTTCAGCTTTTCTGAAATTCTTCCCTGCTATACACCCCCTAAAATATCCATGCTCCAGTCTCCAGGCAGCCTCTATACTGCCTTCTGTTGTGGTGTTATCAGTTTGTATTTCCTAGAATTTTACAAATAGAATCACACAGTATGTCCTCTGTCATATCTCCTTCCATCCATATATTTACTTTCAGACAATTTACACTATATACATTTCCTAGCATTATCAATAATTGATCGATTTTATTACAAAGTATCATTCCAGTGTATGGATATACCACATTTTGTTGATGAATGCTTTAACTTTAGATTTTAACTATTAAAAATAAAACTGGTAGGCATGTATCAGGCTCTGTGAAAACATTATGAGTCCATTGGATGATATCTGTGAATGACATGAATGAGTCATATAATAGAAAAAGCTTAATATGTTACAGATATTATCAAACTTTATCTAAGATAGTTACACCACTTTTTACTTCTGCAGAGTATATCTGAAGTCCCAGGTTCTCCATATGTTTGTCAACACTTGGAATCATCACTGGGTTTGAATATGTTGGCAGATGCCTCCCATATCTCATGGTGATTTAATCTGCCTATACCAGGAGCAAATGATGTCCAACATCTTTCCATACACTTAGCAGTCATCCACGTGCCTTCTTAAAACAATTTATCTGTTCAAATCTTTGCATTGTGTTTTAAATTACTTTCTTGTTTTCCTATTCTTGAGATATATGGGCTCCTCCTGAATTTAAGATGAAAGATGTGTCAGATATACATTTTTACTCTAGTTAGCAGCTGGTATTGTTAACAATCAAGAACAGATTTTCCACTTAATGAAAAATTTTACATAAGCTAAAGGATTTTGGCTTATCTTTTGGAGTTTTTTGTTATATATCTTACATATCTGATATTTAGAACTGTGACAAACTTGATTTTATTTGTGTGTATGTTATGAGGAATTGGTTAAAGAATATTTTTGTATATGCATATCATTTTTCTTACATTTGTTAAAGATTTTCCTTCCTCAAGACTTGCTTTTGTCACCTTGTAAAACACACATGTGTGCATGTTTATTTCAAAGTTCTCTCATGTTCTAATGGCCTCCTTGCCTTTGTCTACTTTCCATAGGGCTTTTGTTATCCTAGCTTCATAACAAGAACTAAATGAGCTATGAATATTTAGTATTTGTCTTCCAACTTTGTGACTTTTCAAAGCTGTTTTGTTTTTGTAGATTATTTATACTTCCACATTGTTTTTTTCTGCCTGTATCAGCTTGTCAATTTGTACAAAATAAAATGTTTAGTTTTATTCTAGTTTAATCCTGGCATGGATTTCATGGAATTCACTGAACAACCTTTGAAGCATCCTTGTCTTAATAATATGGAGAAGGGGACTTGAGAAATGGATTAGCAGTTAAAAAGCATTTGCTGCTCTTGCAGAGGACTTGGGTTTGGTTCCCAACACACACATGAAGCTCACAACCATCTGTAACTCTAGTTACAGATAATCCTGTGCCTCTTCTCATCTCCAAGGGGATCAGGACAGTAAACATGCTCTAAAATTTTAATAGCATGGATATTTAAATCCAGATAAAGCAATCCTTTCTAATTTATTTACACTAGTTTGAACTTCCTTTGGAATGCCTCATAATGTCCCATGCAGTGTCATTTAAACCTTCTGTCAAGTTATTGTTCTTCAGGTCCCTCGGAGTCTTTCTTTTCTTCCCTCTTTTCAAGAAATCCATCTTATCAATGTTTAAAGCTTTTCATTGACCTGAACTCTTAGTTGGGTCCTGGAAACTCCTAAAACACCCACCTGGGACAATTTTAGGGATTCTTTGTCTGTTTCAAGGAAACAGATAAAATAATGGATCTCTTCTCTCTCTCTCTCTCTCTCTCTCTCTCTCTCTCTCTCTCTCTCTCTCTCTCTCTCTCTCTCTCTCTCTCTCTCTCTCTCTGCTTGATCCATAAAGTCTTACAAAGAGCTGCCTCCTCAACTTTCTTTTTGGTTGACTTTGGTAGGAAATCACCTCTTTCCACATGTGCTCACATGTACTCACATGTATTCCCACTGGGTTGCCCCATTCTGTCTCTGCACATAAAATTTATTCACATTTCTAGCCCCTTAAATCTACTTTTATTTTTCTCTTCTGCATGCAATCCTTCTGTAAGTAACCTACAAACCAGTTCTCCTTTTTGAGAACTTGCAACATGACAGACTCCTAGACAAGTATATTTTCAGCTACATCAAGGAAGCTCCTTATCACTAAATGATCTCTATCCTAGCACCACATTGCATCAGAGTACTGGACTCTGCTGACTCAGACACTTCCTAGCACCCTGAAGACCCTCTTCCTAGTCAGTGAAACAAGCTCAGTGAAGGGATAACTCTCCTCTTCTCCTCCCTACTGAATCCCGAACCTAGAACAGTGGTCTGTACCCGGGAATCCTACTAATCTTTGTGTAGTAGACAGGTGATGACAGTTATAATAATTCTTTAAAAGGAAGGCCGTGTGTGTGTGTGTGTGTGTGTGTGTGTGTGTGTGTGTGTAAAAGCAGAGTGCATTAGAAAAAAAGGCAAACTCCTTTCACTGTCCCCTCCAACTTCTAGAAATCCCATCACAACTCGCTCCAAACTTCCTGTCATTCTTTTATACATTCTAGGTAATTAATATTTAACTCACTGAGTCCAATAGTACTGACTTTATGCACATGGACTTGGAGGTCTTCCACTTGGGCATGGGGAAGTTACCAGTGGTTACATTCTTTCCAGTGGATGTTCTTTATGTCATCCCAGTCACTTATAGTAACCGTTCCTAAACTGATAGATAGTAAGTAGGATGGAAATTACCAAGATTGGTTTAACATAATCAGAATATATTTTCACTCAAACTGTCCTTCCCTCAACTGAAGGTTCCATGAAATGTTCTTTTCTACCCCTCCCCAATAACATAGGTGCTGTCGGCAGTCAAGTTGTGCCCCAGTGGAACACGGGAGTAATACCACTCTGTAGGCTCCAGCAGGTTCTCGAGATAGATAGGCTGAGAGCATGTGTTCCAAAGCTGTAGGAAATTCATTTCAGTCCTCTGAGATAATCTCTGCATGGCTCTTCCCATTTGCTAGAATGTGAAATGAGTCTTCTGAAGTCATCGGAATTAAGCTCAGGGTTGTCTTCTTTTTCTGTGTGTAACATCTCCTATTTGCAGCCCTCCCTTCTGGTATCTTGCCCACCACACTGGTGTATGTTGTCAGTTGAAATACTGTGTCTACAAACTTCCAGAAAGCTGGCAATAGAATTTCTGAAGTGCAAACATATTTCATTTTTCTGTTTAAAAATGGAAATTTGATCATAGTACAGTTCTTGTGATGATGTATCCATTCAGAAGCATTTTCAGTTGACTGTTCACAATGAATTCACACATTTCACTAAATATTTTGATCAAAATGACTGTGATATGTTTAATTTACCTTTTGAACAACTTGAATTCACACGTAAAATTAAGTTATTTTCTCCAGGAATGAATCCTAAAGATAACCTAAATAAAGTTCGTGTGGATGATATAGAAGCAGAGTCTGAAAAAATTATTCAAACTCAAAGGCATCTAAGGGTACTGAAGCTGACCCCTTCAGTCCACAAGAGATGATTCTGTTCATCAGCTCCTGACCTCGAATTCAGCTTGAAATTCACTGGTATGGCAGTATTTCCCCACGGAGATAGGCAAGCTACTATAAGATTTCTTTTCTGAAACCTTTCCTGTTAAACAGTTGCTACCATGCCAAGTAGTTAAAAACATGAAAAGCAAGATTTGGAAATTTTGCACTGAATGCTTTACACACTTTAGAACTACATGCAAGTAGAAATCAGTAGTATTAATGCTTTATGTTATTATCTTTATTATCATGTCCTGATTTGTGTCTAGTTATGAAAGCACGTACCATTATACAACCTTCTATTGTTTACCTCTCCATTCTTCTTCCTAATTAGGTGGATCTATATAGGCCTAAATAGAATTGGACCATGTAGTATTTTAGAAAGTGTTTTGATGATGAAACTAAAAATGTCTCCGGCATGCAGAGTAGCATAGCTTATTAGCAGGATACACAGTAAAAGAGAAACAAGAGGTGATGAGGAATAAGCCTTGGAGAATGGACAAGAATGCAAGGACCCAGCAGCAGGAGCATTCTAAGGTCATATTAATAGGGTCGGACTGGCTGTGACATGGCCAGGGATGCCTCTAAATCAGTTGCTGTTCCCTTATATCTGCACATCCATGCCTCTTTAAGTGATAATTCAATGTGAAACTCTGATATCACTAGCCATATAGCTCACATGAACTTCCTCTTGCCACTATCACACCATAAGACTTTCACTTGGCTTCAGAGAAGCATCTCAGCTGAATAGTGACAAATGGGTAAGTTAGTATAAAATGGACTTGGAAAGAAAAGCAAAGTTCAGAGATGAGCAGTTCTAGAAAGCCATGAAGATAGGCACACTGAAAAGGAGAAGCATAACACATAGATTTTGCTATCTCATGCAGATACTCACCAGATAACACCCATCCCAGAAGGAGTACTGAATGATGTCCTGCTGTCCTGATTTAATTTATCTTGCTATGATAAAATACCTTTTAAAAACAAACAAAAATGACTCAGGGGAGTTTATTAAGTTTTTGATTCTAGGTCACTGTCCAACATTTTGAAGAGGTCAAGGCAGGAACTTGACACAGCTAAGTCAGATTATATCCACAGTTAAGAGTAGATACAAAAAACGTACTCATACTGCTCCCCTGCTCCATTTCTCCACCCTTACACAGTTCAGGATCCTTCCTCCCCCTCCTCCCTAGCCAAGGGACGTATACCCTATTTACACAAAATCAAATCAACAGATTACATTTACTATATGCTTGATTTTTAATAAGGGGACTTTATACAAAGACTCTGAAAAAGAAAAGCACGTGTAATTCAAATTCTACTCAAAAGCAAAAGCGCTGAAGGTGACACTCACACCCCATGGCACATCAGATCTGCGTCAGCTCTGGTCCCAGCTAGCTGCTGCTCTCACTGTGTTGTTCTGAATAGCCTATCTTGGTCCCAAAGCCATCAGCAAACTTGAAATAGCTGAAACATAAGAGGAGTTTAAAAACAAAACAGGAAGAAACACTTCAGAGACAAGTGTCGTCCCTGTGATGGGACAACTTGCAAAAGTCTGGATTCCAAAGGGGACTTCCACCAGGGCCTCAGTTCAGGAGCAAATCAAAGGCTTAGGCCAGTTTCCTTCTGCTTTGCTTTTTCTTCTGGGATGACTCATTCTGTAATGTGAGTCAAATAACTCATACGGAGTTTATTTTTGCTGTTTATTTTTGGTTATGGTAGATCTTTTTGACTCAATTGCACATAGGAATGAAAGGCCAATTTTAAGCTGCATTTTGAAAAAAGCATGCAATTGTAGGATAAAAATATCGATTTTTTTTGAAGCCAAAATTTGTGTGCAATTCTGACTTTGATACTCTGTGTTTGACCTTCATTGAACCTCCTAACATTTTTGAGTCTCAACTCTAGCTTACCTTAAGGGATATGTCAAAGATTTCATAGGGCTTGCATGAGTTTTGTTTTAAGCTACAGAGCTCAAGAGTCTCAGTGGGATGTTATGAGTATTGAGTCTTTTCATTTATTATACCTCATTTTCCTTTTCTCAGTGCAGCTATTACATGATAAGCATTACTTCTTTTAAAAAAAGGTAATGGCGTTGAGTTTTTCTAACCGAATTTTGGAAGCAAGATGAGATGAGGTATTTCAAAATACACAAAGAATGCCTTTGATTTTCTAAAATGTTGAAAATCTTCTTAGACCTATTGGCCTAGCTCTCATCTGTCTTCCTTGGTAATGATAAATGATTAACTCAAAATCCGGTTCCCCAAAACCAGCTTGTGTAACCTTGAGCATAAGGTTACACGTCAGAGACTACTGTCAACTTAGAAAAGTTCAGATAGTGTAAGAGGTGTGAGTGCACATGGATCCCAGGAGACATAAAAGTCGAGAGCCTTGAAAATGATGAAGATGGAGGTATATCCAAGATATTAAGAAAACACCCAAATTCAAGGGGAAAAATAAACAAGAACTTGGCCCTCCTCAATTCCTTCAGATGGCCAGTTGCCACATTCACTGTTAAGATGAGGTCTTATCTCACTGGAGAACATGTTTACAACATTCCTTCTTGTAGCTTTCAGTGAGCCAGTGAGTAAGTCAATTAACAGCAGTCACTAATTTCATTGTAGATTGGATAGTCTAAGTTACTACTATCCCAGCAAAGATGGGACTCCCCCAAAGACTGCCTTTGAACATGGACATGTCACTCAAACACAAAAAATGTATTAGCTTTTCTGTAGCTGAAAGGTATATTTCTGTTGTCAACTGGTGCCATTATGAAGATAATAAAATGATGAAGCAAATTGCTTACCAAGATTATTTATTTAATAAAGTCTAGAAAAAGATCTAATCTTTGATGAAATAGTGAGCTGAGGAAATGTTATTAATCATTGATAAGTGCATCTTTTCTTCCTTTTTGCTATCTCTGTGATACGGGAGCACTGGGCTGAACTTCAGATGAGACCCTTTGCTTCATATCACAATAGCTGTATGCTCTAGATTCAGTTAAATCCATTCTGGGTGTGATCATCATCCTTAGTAAAAAAGAGAAAATCATAAGGCATTAGGCTTTGAAAGACTCAGCCATATCACACTAAGTAATAAAAATTTAGTAAATAGTCTCTATTAGTTATTATGATGATGAGTAATATGTATTATTTAACATCTGTTCTATTTATTTTAGATGAAGTATGCCAAGAAGACTCAGTGCAACTTCGCACTAACATGTGGTTACAAATTGGGTTAAGAAATAGGGCACCTAAAACAGATATATGAGCTAATGGCCCAAGAGGAAAGTGCAGAGTATATCTTTAACATTTTCAAGTCTCATTATTCTCAGCACATAAATGCCTTCATGGACTAAGAAGACTGAGTGAAACTTGAAAGAGTAACCATGGGACACTGAATGACAAATTGTATTCCTCTGGAGGTTGTGATAAGATACTGTCTTTACTGCATTAGGCAGGTGAGTCTTGGGGTACTAGATAAGGCTGCTCCCAGATGGTCTCCCAGAATCAGTGTGACTATCTTGGACAGCAACTCTCATTTGGCATAATATAAAACTTCCACAGATGTGTCAACCAATATATATCCAGGTAAAATTAAGTAGGGGTAAAAGTGAGTTTATATTTCTAAGATGTTGTTTGCCAAATAAAACACTGAGCTGAACTGGTTTAACAACTGGGAGAAGCATGAGCTACAATATACCCTGGGTAAACAATAAGAAGCAAAACATGACTAAGAACCAGTACTGTGTAGCCCATGAACATTACTGGAAAAAAGTGAAGGAATATAAAATTCTTACAAAGCAGCCTTAGCCAAAATGTGAGCTGCTGATCCAGTAGTGGGGCTATACTTGTCAACTTTGGGCATTCAGTGTCTTCAGACCGCCCCCCTAACCCATCTCTCTGTGTGTGTCTGTATTATTTGATATACTTTTCTCTATGCTTTCTGATATTGTTTCAAATACCCAGAAAGGGAAGACTTAAAAAGACTTCCATTATTATCCCATGCCACTCTTGATCTAGAAGTCATCTGCTGCTCTGTCAGTAGGCATGCTCTGTGATGTCAAACAATACAAATGTGTCACTCACAGATTTTGCAGGACTTGGCTGGGTCTTCTGCTCCAGGCTCTATTAAGAGGTTTCAAACATAAAGTGTAGGAGAGTGTAGTCACATGTAAGTGTGTTAAGTATGGAAAGATCCCCTTCTAATTTCAGTCAGGTAGAGGATATAACTCCATATCATCAATTGGCCAGAGGCTTCCCTCAATGTTTTGTCACCTCACTTTCTGAAAAGAGCACTTGACAAGAACAGTAAAAAATTATTCAGTGAATAAAAATAAAAGCAAAGAGAGGAGTGTCAAAAAACAAAAATAAAACAACAACCAAAAAAACCAATAAGAGTGCTAAGGCAAAAATCAGTATTATTAATCCAGTTGTTGAAGTTACATCTACTACTTTTGGTAGGTCTTATTCATTATGATCAGACAACTATGTTTTTCCCATATGCAGGAGAAGGGAACAAAGAGAATTAGTATCAGGAGTGGGGTTCTCAGGTATCATTTTAAAAGGCTTTCTCTCTTGGCCCATTCATGTTGTTATAACATAATGCTATGCACTAGGATATTATACGTCCAAACATTTTTTAACCATTCTGAGGATCTGAAGTTTAATGTCAGAACTAGATTTGGAATCTAGCTCCAAGATTACCTCCTTTCCTTGTGTCTTCTTCATACATGGGGAATAAGTTGGCAGTCTGGGATCTCATCAAATTGTTTGTTTTTCATCCATTACTTTGTTTTATTTTTTAAGACAAGGTCACCTTTTGTCACTCCTGCTGTCTTGTAATTCTCTTGCCTTAAATTCACAGAAGTCTGCCTGCCCCTCCCTCCTGAGTGCTAAATTAAATGTATATGTGACCATGTCCAACCATGTTGGCTTTTTGTTTTACTTTGTTTTAAGTAAGGGCGGTTACTGCTAATCTTATTCTTAAGAGAAGAACCATCATCACAACAACAATTACCTAAAGGTACCCCCTTGAAGTACTGTTGTTGCTAGGCTTAGGATTTAGAGGGACCAGAGCACTACTTGCTGCATTTACTGCTTAAATTGTAAGGATCCTGGCCTGTCTTCCATTATATGAATTATAGTAGCTTTTCTTCCAACAATTATCTTGGAAATCTCCAAGGCCAACACTTTTGTTCCATTCTTGACAATTGCTAGTAAAATTGGCATTCCCAGTGTTCAACCAAATTCTAATCTAAGTATTATACATTTTGTGAACTAAGGAAAATCACTTCATCTTTTATTTTCTACAACCTAAAATTGCTAAGCAGTGCTACTATTCAATACAGTAAAAATGAAATTTCGAATTAGAATTCCTGAGTTAGATATTAGCCCCCTGGTTTTCTAGTATTATTTCACAGTACAAAATTACATCACATTTTTATACTTTTAAAAAATTTATAATTTCATGATAAGGGTAGTTTGGTGGCTGAGAGAACTCGATATTACAGAGAACCCTAGCTGTAGATCCTAACACTCAAATGGTTGTTTTCAACCATCTGTAACTGCAGTTCTACCTGAGAACTTCTTCTGACCATTGTAGGTATACAAGTGAATGCATGTAGGTAAAACACTCATGAAATAAAAATAATATAGAAAATTCGTTACTCAATGAAAATTTTAATCTATTTACAATTTGCATTTGAAGAAACTGAAGCTTATAGATTGCTAACATTGTAGGAAAATACATAGCATTCTTCAAATACCCAATAAGGCATGGCTCCTGGCATTGATTTTTTAAATTTTTTATTCTTTGTACATCTTACATCATGCACTTCAATCTCACATACTTCCCTGTCCCTCCATATCTGCTCTCTACCCTTGCAACCTCCCTCAAAAGAAAAACAAAAACAAAAATCTTGCCATGAAATCTGTAGTGTGTCACAGTGTGTCACACAGTATAGCCTTTTACCCCAATCATTTTATTTACAATTGTTCATTACAGTGAGTCATTTGTCTGGTTTGAGGCCTCTGGCTTCTGCTATACTATCAATACTGGAGCCTCATTGAAAATCCTCTTGATATCCTGTTGTTGCCCTGTGTCACTGCAGCTTTGGATCAGCAGGACTGGCCCTTTCAAGTGTTCAGAGTGGGATAACCCAAATCCCCAAATGTAGACTTGGGTGGTAGCTGTGTTAGTGAACCTACCATCTCATCTATACACCATCATGCTATCAGGGCCAGCTAGCATTATCCAGGTGAGGGGTGAGGCTGAGTTACCTGAGTGCCTTGGCCAGCAAGGGGCAGGGCCAGCTTTCCTGCTCTCATACTCTCAGGGCATGTTCTCCCATGCCCATACTGCCAGAGCCAGCTCCACTGTGCTGCCCAGGCAAGGTGCAGTGTCTTCTCTCTCCTAAATGCTACTGTTTGTGAGGGGCAGAGCCAGATCTCCTGTGGGCATGCACTTGGAGCCAGTCAATTTTTAATTTTTCTAGTATTTTAATTTCATATGAAAAATTAAAATCGTATACATATAATTCAATGATTGACTAAATAAAGTCAGATTGCTGTCAGCAGTTTGTATTATTTGATCGATGTACGTACTCTGGGAACGAAAGTTATATGGCAATGAACACACTTACTCTTTCTCATCTGTATAGCTTAAAATAATAGGTATCAACATGAATTGTAGAGTTTAACTTTCTGAGTTCAAATCCTAGTTGTGTCTTCAGTTGCTGGGAAGCCAAAGGAGAACTCCTTGACCTCTCACTGCCTTTGTTTCCTCATTTGCAAAAGGGAATTAATAACACTGGTTATAAGCTTTTCTGAGATATGAACGGATATGAACTGGAACACAAGTTCCACTTATTGAATCAGAGGACACAACAACATTCATTAGGTGTCACAATGTATGATGCTAGCAATTATATGAGTCCTATAAGGTTCCATTAAGGTACCATAATTGGTCTCAGCACCACTTGGTGGTTACGATGGTTACTTTTTTTATTGTCAACTTGATACAACCTAGAGAAACTGGGAAGAGAGAACTTCAGTTTAACAACTGCCTTCACAAGGTTGGTCTATAGCCATATCTGTGGGAGATTGTCTTGACCGATGATCGACATGGGAAGGTCAAAGCTATGTGGATGGCACCACCCTTACCCAGTGAGATCTAGGGGGTCTAAACTTAACTGAGCATGGATGAGAGGGCAAGCCAGGAAGTAACATTCCCTTACAGCTTCTACTTAGGTTCCTACCCTGCCTGCCTTCAGTGATAGATCGTGATCTCCAAGTACAGGATGAAATAAACCCATTCCGCTTCTCAGTAGCTTTTGGACATGGTATTTGTTACAGCAACAGATCAAACTAGAATAGTGATATATCCACTAAGTGAGACTGATAATCAACTCTGTTCTGGGGATAATGGCACCGATTCCCTAGCTGAGGAACTGAAGTAGCCTGCCCAAGGCAATGTGACAGAGGAACAGCAGACAATGTGACAGAGGAACAGAGTCTGAAAGCAGGAAGTGTCTTCATTGACAACACACACATATACACATACTCAAACAAACACACACACACACACACACACACACACACACACACTTCAGTATGTGGATTAAGTACAATGCTAAAATGAAAATATTTAGAATGTAGAAACAAAATGTTCTTACAGAATATTTTTAAAAACTATTCTCAGAAGGAAATAGAAAGCCTTGAAAGGTTCTATTAATATGTATATATGTGTATAATTAATAAACCACACTTTCAAATTTAGACGTGATGATGTAACTAAAAAGTCAATTGAAGGGAATGAAAAACTATTTCATAAGAAACGTACAACATGAAACTAGAAAAGCCACCCAAACAAATTCTGGTTCTCTGAAAAATTCCTGGCAGCAATTAAAATAAGTTTTTTTTTTTTTATAATGAGATTTGCCAAAGTGAGACAGTGTAATTTAAAATATTTGTAATGAAAAGTTAGAATTGCAAAATAATCTAGCAGTGTGGAAATGATTAAAATTATAAACAGAATGTATGAGTATATGAGTACTGTGGAATACTAGGGAAATATTCTAATAGAAATAATAAAAATGTTAAATTTAGATAAAATAGGTAAATATTTAAGCAACATGTGTAGATACATGGAAATACATGAATATGATTATATACAGGAATACATGAACATTTACATGGAAGACTTATATCCAAATATCTCCAAATACACAAATACTCACCTATGAAAGCTTTAATCATTTAATTTTATATAAACATGAAAATTAGTTAAAAATAAATAAATAAAAGTAATATTATAACAGAAAGTACCAGCATCCAATGGTCTTACATGATTCTAACTAAATATTGACAAAGTGCATAGAGCATTGTGTAAAACTACATTAGCATGAAATTAGATATTCCTGCAATTTAAGGCTAATTCGATACTATTTATTACCACAATTTATTATGTTAACACATTAATAGATAAGATGTGGTTGTATTCACAGATACAGATAAAACATTTACTATATGAGCCTATGGTATGAATCCTAATAAATGCAACTAATTTATAGATCTAGATTGTCAAGCATTTTTACTATGAAAATGAAGAACATTCAAGTGCTTGTAGTATTCAACTTCTAAACAATTGTGCACTTTTTTAAAGCTCATATCACACAAGTTTCTGAATATGAATCTAATTTGTCAGTAGGTATGTGAAAAATATCCAAAAGAAAAAAGTACATATGACAGCTATAAACAAAGTTCTCAGATGAGGAGACCACAATGGTCCACAAACATTTTAAAAGATGCTTACTGTTGTAATCCAGGAAATGTATATTAAGTGCCTTAAGCCATATTTATCAGATTCACAGGTTTTAAAAGTCTGTCATTATCAAGTGTTGATGAGAATGTGGATTAGCAAGAAGTCTTCCACATTGCTTACAGATGTCATTCTCTATAGACACCTATGGTTTTTTTTCCTTTTATTAGATGTTTTCTTAATTTACAATATCTCCTTTCCAAGGTTCCCCTCCAAAAAAAGAGAATAAATAAAATTTTAAAAAAAAACAAATAAAAACTAAAACAAACCCGTTTTCCCTCCCCTCAGCCCTGCTCACCACCCCACCGCCTCCTGCTTACTGGTCCTGGCATTCCTCTACACTGGGGCATAGAACCTTCACAGGGCCAAGGGCCTCTCCCTCCATTGATGACCAACTAGGCCATCCTCTGCTACATATGCTCCTGGAGCCATGAGTCCCACCATGTGTACTCTTTGGTTGGTGTTTTAGTCCCTGGGAGCTCTGAGGGTACTAGTTAGTTCATATTGTTGTTTGTCCTAAGGGGCTGTAAATCCTTCAGCTCCTTGGGTCCTTTCTCTAGCTCCTTCATTGGGGACCCTGTACTCAGTCCAATGGATGGCTGTGAGCCTCTCCTTCTGTATTAGTCAGGTACTGTCGGAGACTCTCCGGAGACAGCTATATCAGGTTCCTGTACAGACTCCTTTGTAACTACTAGGATATTGTCAGTTTTAAGTTGAGGAGAAAGTAATAAGTATTACCCTGATGAACATCTGCAAAATGAGACACTGACCACATATGCGTAGAGATGTAGATACACTGAGGCCAACACTAAATAGAGGATGCAGAGGAAAAGCTGAAGTGTGCATAGTGCAGTGATCAGATTCAGCCAGGGGGCTTGTGGAGCACATCTCCTGGGAGCCCATCCCCATAGTGCCTGATTTAGTGGGTCTCGGATAGGACAGGAAGGCTCACATCTTTTACCATGTCCCAAATGCTGTTGCCCCTAGAATCAGTTCTGCACTCTGAGTATGTGGAGATCACTAAGAGCTGCCACTGCCATAGTACTTCATATATATTAAGCACAGCAGTCCTCAATGACCCCTTGTGAGGTAGAGCCCTCTTAGCATCTTCTGTTTACAGGCAAATGGAGTCATATAGTCTATTGTGGGTTAAACTGGGAGACATAGAGAGATTGACCCTGAACCTTTAAAACTGAATAAAAATACTTAGGTGGATCAGTGGAGAAAGATATTTCAAGAAAACTAAAAATTTGGCAGTATTGATTCTTGGGACTTTGTTAAGAACTAAAGGTAAGGCCAGAGGACACTAAACTAGATCACTCTTGGCAGGAATAAAACCCAGATGGGTGGAAGGCAGCAGGGTTTTATTACCAAAAGTTTAAATTTTCAGATAAAACTTTTTGTATATTCTATTGAAGATTTCCAGCACCTCAGAAGTGTTCAAGCAAGAGGAGACAAGAGCTTAGTGTTCTGAAATGTGGGTTTGTGGAATGGGTTGAGAGAAAAAAAATATATTCCTCAGTAGTGTAGCTTCTCATTTATTGCCCCAGCTCAAGCAAATAATCATCCACCCACACACATACAGATAACTTGATTACATGCATGGGGTCACAACAAAAACAAAGCAAAGAGAGTGGGGGGGGGTTGGTGGTAAGAGGTTGAGAAGGTGGTGAGAGGTTTGTTGGTAGAAAGGGATGAGAAGTTAATGTGGTGTACTATTCTTTCTGTATCTTTCTCCCTCTGTCTCTCTTTCTTTGTGTGTTGTAACTATAAGAGAATAAATTTGAAACAAAAAGGTTAAAGAGAGAGAGAGAGACAGAGAGACAGAGAGAGACAGAGAGACAGAGACAGAAACAGTTGGAAACTATAAAGGTCCTTATTAGAGTTTGAGTTGAACTGTTTCCCACTGGCTCCCATTGTCAGTGGCTTGTGGCACTATTTAAAGGCTGTTAAGCATTCAGGAGATGGGGCCTAGCTTAAAATAGGTATCACTGAGTGTAGTGTAGGGATTTGAAGGCTATGCTTGTCTCTCTTTCCCTCTTTTTTCTGCTTCCTCTTACACCATGATTAAAAAGATCTCCATCACAGGCTCCTTACTGCCACGTAGTAGCCATGCCTTTTCCTCTGTTGAACAAAATTATTCTGAAAACTTGAGAAATAAAATCAATCTTTCCTCTCTTGCTTTTACCAGATATTTAGAGTATAGCAACACAACAGGACACATCCAGTACAACAGGATGACAGGTCACAGAAGCTTGTACCACATAGATGAGAACAAACAGAAAGATGGAGATACACCTGGACACAGACTCAGCAGGATCTGCAGTCTGGGTTAGAATAAGAAAGAATAAGGGGTTTAAAGTTCATGTCTGACTCCTGATTTGGTCTTTTGCAAATGGGGATGCCAGAGACTGGAAGGAGGAGGAAGATAGGTGGGTAAACAGGCTTTTCTCGGTGCTGGGTTCAAATCCCTTTTGAAGGTCTTGGGAACTCTTAGAGCCAGTCATCTCTTTCAATAGCTTCACTCTCAAGAACAAGTGGCTCTGATGATAACTGCCTTTTCAGAACAACCTGGTTTCTTCTTGTGGCTGCAAAGTTCACCTGTACTTTGCAGCATGCAAGTTCGCCTAACAAATATGGGGAGAACCTTCTAAGTATGGTGGCAACAGAAGTGCAGAAAATACCTTCTCTCATGGAATTTATGTTCTATGGGTGTCATCACTGCCAAACCAAATGTAGTGAGTCACCGGTAACCACTTAATACCTATGAGTCCAAAACAAAACAGAGAGTTATGGTGGTAGCGTGGACACAAAGGATCTGCCTCTAAGCCATACAGCTTGGAAGCCATGGCCCTCAAAGACAAACATTAACTTTATTTATGTCTGCAGCTTTCAGGCTTCTGTCTGGTCCATAACCAGCATTCAATAAAGACTTGCTGACGATGCAGAAGAGTGTGTTCAGCAGTTTTTACTGGTGAAAAAACGCTGACTGTTAGAAGTACTCTGTCCATGCTGAGGATGGGGACAGTCTGAGGGACCTCATCATTGGACCAGAGTGGGTCTTCCACACTATGAACAAAAATTCCAGTGACCTACTTAGTATCTTGAATCAAAATGAGAAGTCATCCTGCACTTTGCAGCATACTGTGATATGAAATGCTAAGATTTTCCTCTAACCTACACATAGAACCACCTAAATCTCAACAAAACCTCACTACAATTATTGCAATAACATGATGCCTCGAACCTGGATAATTTCTTCATACATTTTGCTGAGGGCATGCATTTTTGACATCTTATTATTTTCAATTGTATGTTATCTCCTGGTACGATGCCATCGCAATCCTGCCATGGCTTACTTGTCAGAAATCTGCTTAATTTTGCACTCCCTTAAAGCTGTGAATGCTCTCCTGAGGAGGTTGTCCTTATGCAGAGCAGCAACTAAATTCTAAAGGGGAGCAATCTGATTCGCTCTTGTGACAAGCCTAGAATTCAGTTGCTATTATATCTGTTAAGCATTTGGGGTGGGACAGGCATGCATGGAGCAGATGAGGAAGGACAGGACCATGAGTGGGGCGGGTGGGGAAGCAGAGGCATGAAGAGGGTACAGAGGAATAACATGCTCGTGAGAGTAGTAGATCACAGGGTTTGCTTTTGCTGTTTCCCAAACTTGTAGCAGTTGGACTTCCATGGTTTCTTTGATGTGTGTCTGTCTGCTCTTTACTGGCAAGTAGCTGCAAGGAGAGAAGCCTTGATCTGCCGGGTCTCTCCCGGGCTGAGTGGGATGGTGGGTGTCCGGCGGCCTAGAAGAATCACACTGAGTCTTGTGGAAGCAGAAGCAGGAACTCGCTTTATTGGATCAGTCTCTCGCTTTTAAAGAGCAGATGACAAGGGGTATGGGGTGATCTGGTGGGGCCTATGAGATTATTCTATCTCAGCAGTTGCTGGGCAGCCAAGGGTTCGACCAGGTCCTTGTAGGTCGTGCTGAGTCACTCCGCAGAGGAAATGACCAGGAAAAAATGGAGGCAGGTCAGGCTGTTCCTCTAGGAACAGGATAAGGCCCAGCATGTGTCTTAGCTAGGGTTTATATTGCTGTGATAAAACAGAATGACCAAAAGCCACTTGAGAAGGAAAAGGTTAATTTCACCTTATAATTTACAAGTCCATCACTGAGGAGTCCAGAGTAGGACCCTGATGGCAGGGATAGGAACAAAGGGAATGAGAGGGGGGCTACCTACTGCCTTGTTCCTGTGGATCTCTCAGGCTGATTTCTAATGACACCAAGGACTATGAGCTTAAGGCTGGCACTAGCAGTCCTAAATCAATTACCAATCAAGAAAATGCACAATACACTGTCCTGTGAGCCAATCTGATGAGTCCCTCTTCCAACATGACTTTAGCTTGTGTCGAATTGAAAAAAAAAAAAAAGTAGCTCTGAGATCACAATTTTTTATTGGTTATTTTATTTATTTACATTTCAAATGTTATCCACCTTCCCAGTTTCCCCTTCACAAACCCCCTATACTATCCCCTCCCCCTGCTTCTATAAGAGTGTGCCTCCTCCCACCAACCCACTCCCACCTCACCACCCTACCATTCCCCTATGCTGAGGCATCAAGCATTCACAGGACCAAGGGCCTCCCCTCTCATTGATGCCAGATAAGGTCATACTCTGCTACATATGCAGCTGGAGCCATGGGTCCCTCCATGTGTACTCTTTGGTTGGTGGTTTAGTCCCTGGGAGCTCTGGGAGGTCTGATTGGTTGATATTGTTGTTCTTCCTATGGGGTTGCCAACCCCTTCAGCTCCTTCAGTCCTTCCCCTTACTCCTCCACTGGAGTCCCCGTGTTCAGTCCGATAGTTGGTGGCAAGCATCCGCATTTGTATTGGTAAAGGCTCTTGTGGAGCCTCTCAGGAGACAGCTATATCAGGCTCCTGTCAGCAAGCACTTCTTGACACCAGCAATAGTGCCTGGGTTTTGTAGCTGCATATGGGATGGATACCCAGATGACACAGTCTCTGGAGGGACTTTCCTTCAGTCTTTGCTCCACTCTTTGTCCCTGGATTTCCTTTAGACAGGAGAAATTCTGGGTTAAAATTTTTAAGAAGGGTGAGTGTCCCTATCCTTCCCATCAACAAAAGAAGAAGGAGGAGGTAGAGTAGGAGTAGGAGGAAGAATAGGAGGAATAGGAGAGGAGGAAGAGGAGGAGAAGGAAGAGGAGGAGGAGAGGAGGAGAAGGAGGAGGAGGAGGAGGAGGAAGAAGAAGAAGCTCAGTTGTGTCATACACTGATAACTGACTTTCTCAATATCAAGGTCAGAACCCGTGAAACTTGCATTTACCTAGATCTTTTTGACATTATCAAAAAATGTCAGAAGTAAAAGTGATGGTAACTTTACTTCCAGTAGGGTTGTTAAGGAACATTTTGCTCCAGTTGAGATTTTTATCATGGTATCATATGAAGGACATTAGTAGAAGAGCCACAGATCTCCTCTACTGAACTTGTTCTCCTTTATCAGTGGTATCTCTACAATTTGTTTAACTTCTCCTTTTTTGTTCACTGTTATGTTTAGAAATGTTTTTGTAGTAAGTACACAAATCCACAAAAGTAGCAACAATCCTCCCAGCTTGGAGAGCTACCGCTTTTAAGCATGAACCAATAGCTCAGACTGTTTCTCTGTTCTAATATTCCCTTTATCCCACTTTCCCCATTAAAAAATTTTTTATGTAATTCTATAACCTACATCAATATGGTTTTGGTACAGGGATGGATTAAATGTTAAATATATGTATTTCTCTTCAAGGGGGAAAATACCTTGAAAAGGAAATCTGTTAGTAGGTGACATTTCCTAGGAATTTTCCCAAATCGATAACCCATAAAAGGCACTGCTGACAGTAAACGTGGAGGCGAACTGCTCCCTCCCTTTGTACAGACGCAAGAGCTGATAGGGTCATAGTCAAGGTCTCTGCAGAATGGAGAATGGGATCTTGCTGCAGGTTGTGTGCCTCTAAACCCCACATTTTTTTCTAATAGGCTAGCCTCCCTCTTCAGGTGGAGCATCATAATTCCTCAAAGAAGCTATGTGGGGAGGCTGTGAAAGAGAAAAAGCATTAAGCTAGGAGTGAACAGCCACCAAGGGAGGTTCCTTGTAGGTTGAGTTTGCAGAGTTCTATCACATTCAGCCCCCTGAGATGGGTGCCATGACCCGCTAATATGTGTTGTGTGTGCTGCCTTACAGCATGGTTGATTTAAGGAGGCAGGCAATTTATGAGCTCTGTGCAGACCCTTTCCATAGCTGCAGAATGGAGCCATCCCCAGGAGGCAGCCCCAGAAAAGGAGCCTTTTCTGTAGGATCAGCACACTTTCAAATGAACTGGCCCCACAGAAGAATGAATAAGGCTTGGCTGGCTGAATCTCATCAAAGGCAATTGTTACCAGCACACAGGACAGACTGGAAAACTGGTGACAGCCTGGAATGTAGCTCAAGTTGTGTTTCGAAGGTCAGACAAGTTGATTCCACAGCCTGCCCTGCCATAAGGAAATGAGTAATCTCCCCTTTTTCTCTCTGTATATTTTCAAAACAACAAATTGTCGTTGAGAGACAATAATAATATGCAAAGAAGCAAAAATACATTAAAACATAAAAATACAATATCTAATCTTTCAGATGGTCTCTCTTGCCAGATCATACTTTTACAGTCTTTCCATATGTAAACAAAACTGCAAAATAATATAAAACGCATATATAGTACATCTACCCCAAGAACAGCTTTTTTTAAAAAAAAAAAATATTTATTCATGTAAATTTTGGCTCATTCCCCTCATGTGCACTGTGGGTTTTACAGAGCTAAAGTCAAGGTGTTAACAGGCCTGTCCAAGTTTCGAAATATCATTTTCAGTTCTTAGAATTGTGCCCCACCCCCTTTTTCAAAGCCCGCAAAGTAGTGTGTGAGCCTCTTACACCATCACTCTTCCTCTGGTTTCAGGCAGGAAAATTCTCCTCTTTGAAAGGCTTATGAGATTAGGTTGTGTTCACATGGATAATTAAAGACAATTTCTCCCTTTCAAGGACTTTAACCTTAATCACATGTACAGAGTTACAGTATATGTGATTAGGTTGGTGATGTAGCAACAAAATGCTGTTTTTTCTAATGTAGGAGAACACCTTCCACTGTAGGATAATCATGTGTATAGTCAGTCACCTGTTATGATGCACTGGAACCCCTGTCAACATATGCACTCCATAATCCACTTAATGCATTCTTCAGCAAAAAAATACTATAACTAAATCTTTGCACAGATTTAATTATTGCCTTGAAGGAAATTACTAATGGCAAAATTGCTAGATTAAAGCATAAAACATTGATCTGAATACCATAGGTTCATTAATGAAGAAAACAGATGAATACAGCCCTTTAAAGAGCAAAGTGTATGTCCTATGTCTGGAATCTTTATTTATTTATATTTTTGTAGAACATGCTTTTAATATATTCAACTGTTAATATTCAACAAATAGAATATTTATTTTAGGATATGTTTCATTGTTATGTCTCCCTTTTCATTTCTGATTTTATTAATTTGGATTCTGTCTCTATACCCTCTGGTTAGTGTGGCTAAGGGCTTATCTATCTTGCTGATTTTCTCAAAGAAACAGCTCCTGGTTTTACTGATTCTTTGTATACTTCTTTTTGTTTTTATTTGGTTGATTTTAGCCCTGAGTTTGATTATTTCCTGTGGTCCACACCACTTGGGTGTATTTGCTTCTTTTTGTTCTAAAGCTTTTAGGTGTGCTGTCAAGCTGCTAGTGTAAGCTCTCTTCAGTTTCTTTTTGGAGGTGCTTAAAGCTATGAGTTTTCCTCTTAACACTGAATTCATTGTGCCCCATAAGTTTTGGTAAGATGTATCTTCATTTTCATTAAATTCTAAAACACCTTTAATTTCTTTCTTTTTATTTCTTCCCTGACCAAGTTATCATTGAGTAGAGAGTTGTTCAGCTTCCAAGTGTATGTGTGCTTTCTGTTGTTTTTGTTGGTATTTAAGACCAGCTTTAGTCCGTGGTGATCTGATAGGGTGCGTGGGATTATTTCAGTCTTCTTGTATCCATTGAGGCCTGTTTTGTGACTGATGATATGGTCAGTTTTGGAGAAGGTACTGTGAGGTGATGAGAAGAAGAATGAAATGCTTTAGGATGAAATGTTCTATAAATATCTGTTAGAATCATTTGGTTCATAACTTGTGTTACTTTCATTGTGTCTCTGTTTAGTTTGTGTTTCCATGGTCTGTCCATTGCTGAGAGTGCATTGTTGAAGCCTCCCACTGTTATTGTATGGGATGCAATGTGTGCTTTGAGCTTCAGTAAAGTTTCTTTTATGAATGTGGGTGCCCTTGCATTTGGAGCATAGAGGTTCAGAATTGAAAGTTCATCTTGGTAGATTTTTCCTTTGACCAGTATGAAGTGTCTTTCCTTGTCTTTTTTGATAACTTTTGGTTGAAAGTTGATTTTATTCGATATTAGAATGGCTACTCCAGCTTGTTTCTTGGGACCATTTACTTGGAAAATTGCTTTCCAACATTTTACTCTGAGGTATTGTCTGTCTTTGTCACTGAGGTGCATTTCCAATATATATGCACCTCATATTTCCAACAAAATGCTGACTCCTGTTTATGCATCCTGTCTGTTAGTCTATATCTTTTGGGGGAAATTGTGTTCATTGATGTTAAGAGATAGTAAAGAAAAGTGATTGGTACTTCCTGTTATTTTTGTTATTAGACGTAGAATTTTGTTTGTGTGCCTATCTTCTATTGGGTTTGTTGAAAGAATACATTCTTGATTTTTCTAGGGTGTAGTTTCTCTCCTTGTGTTGACATTTTCTCTCTATTATCTTTTGTAGGGCTGGATTTGTGGAAAGATATTGTGTGAATTTGGTTCTGTCATGGAATATCTTGTTTTCTCTATCTATGGTAATTGAGAGTTTTGCTGGGTATAGTAGCCTGAGCTGGCATTTATATTCTCCATTGGTCTGTATGACATCTGCCCAGGACTTCTAGCTTTCATAGTCTCTGGTTAGAAGTCTGGTATAATTTTCATAGGTCTGCCTTTATATATTACTTGACTTTTTTCACTTACTGCTTTTAATATTCTTTTTTCACTTAGTGCATTTGTTGTTTTAATTATTATGTGACAGGAGGAATTTCTTTTTCTGATCCAGTCTACTTGGAGTTCTGTAGGCTTCTTGTATTTTCATGGGCATCTCTTTCTTTAAATTAGGGAAGTTTTATATAATTTTGTTGAAGATATATACTGGCACTTTAAGTTGGTAATCTTCACTCTTCTTTATACCTATTATCCTTAGCTTTCATTTTTTCATTGTGTCCTGGATTTCCTGGATGTTTTGGAGTGGAAGCTCTTTGCATTTTACATTTTCTTTGACTGTTGTGTCAATGTTTTCTATGGTATCTTCTGCCCCTGAGATTC
>NW_022196905.1:33595489-33623395 GCF_008632895.1 Mastomys coucha | reverse complement strand
CAGAAATCCGCCTGCCTCTGCCTCCCAAGTGCTGGGATTAAAGGTGTGCGCCACCACCGCCCAGCTTCTCCTATATTTCTTTAAGGGAATTATTTATGTCCTCTTAAAGTCCTCTATCCCCATCATGAGAAGTGATTTTATATCCTAATATTGCTTTTCTGGTGTGATGGTGTATCTAGGACTTGCTATGATAGGAGAATTGGGTTCTGATGATGCCAAGTAACCTTTGGTTTTGTTGCTTATGTTCTTACACTTGCCTCCCACCATCTCATTATCTCTAGTGCTCTCTGCCCTAGCTATATCTGACTGTATTCTGTCCTTCCTGAGATCCTGATTGTGTCAGAACTCCTTAGAGTTCTGTGATCTTTTGATTCTGGGATCCTGTGATCATGAAATCCTGGGGATGCCAGAGCTCCTGGGAGTCAAGTTATTTCTGGGACCCAAGATCCGGGTGTGACCAAGCTCCTGGAATCCTGGGATCCTGAGATCTTGTGGTCCTGGTCATGTTAGAGAGACTGGGAGTGGAGCTTCTTCTGGGTGTTGTGGGACTGGCTGCAGAGTTAGTGCCCATGGTCTGCTCAGGCCACTGGCTCAGACTGGAAGTAACCTGTGCCACTTGTCTGGTGGAGTTTCTGGGTGCCTGGGTCCTGCTGGTCCCAGTTACTCTTGGTGTTGGGACAGATGTTGCATCCTCCTTACCTCTGATCCTGTGATTCTGCGCATGTTAGAGCACTAGGAATTGGAGCTTCCTTTGGGTTTTGTGGGACTGGCTGTGGAGTTCACACCCAAGGTCTGCTCAGGGCACTGGCCTAGCTATATCTAGAATCTTATAATGAATAATGTGGGAGCCATAGTTCACATATTTTTGATGCTAGACTTTCAGCTGTCTTCTTCAATTTATTTCTCATTTCTAAGAAACTATTTCCTTTCCATCTATCTGTCTGTTTTTTTCTTCCTCTCTTCATTCCCCCCCTCCAGTCCTTATTCTTCACTATCTATCCTCTGTAAAATTTTATTGTAAAACATATAAGGCTGTTGTGTGATAACACTTTTCTTACCCATAGAAAGCCAAAGCTGAAAATAAAGCTTCATCTATTACTGGTAACCAATATATACATGGAAAAGCCTAGACTTTCATAGTCTCAAGTGATAAGAGCAGGATACGTTCCTCATGTTAAACATCTTTTAAATAGTTTTAAACATATCATAATTTTAATTTTTACTAAGCTCCCGTGAATTACTATCTACCATATAATTTTCCAAATAGAAAACAGAAAGAGAAATATTGGATAACCTATTCAAAGTCAATCAGTAGAGAAGCATTAGAGTCAGGATTGAGACAAGACAATCTTATCTTGTGGCTGAAACCAACCTTCCTAATCCTTGATGACTGTTGACCCTTTCTATCATTCCTTTCTGACCAAGAAAACATGATGATGTTCTCATCTGAGTACCTCAAGATGTAACTTTATCTGGAAATCAGGATATTGTTGATGTAACTCATTAAAATGAGCCACAATGAAAAGTGGATTCTTTATCCAATATAAGCAGTTCTAGTGTGAAGGGGAAATCTGCACATATTCAGACAGAAGGCTACATGAAGACAAAGTTTGATGCCAATGAGACATATACAAACCAGGAAGAAACAGGGATACCCAAGAAGCTGAGAGGCTGGAGAGCCACAGACTGACTGCTCCCCAAGGGCTTTGGCGAGAGTATGAGGACTGCTCCTGGATGCTAAATGTTTCCCTTCAAAATTGAACTTTAAAGACAGACTACATATATAGATGACAGAGTCATAGTAACTAGAAAAGCCTGGTACATTCCCCATCTGCATTGTGTGGAACACCTTGCTTACTTGGAGTTTATGAATGACGGGACTCCTTCTATTCAACTTCTGTTTTTCTTTCCTCTATCTAATGTGATACTTGAGCCAGTGTGACAACTGTAGAATCTTAGGAAGTAAATTTCACATCTAACTATCTTAATATGGACCCAAGCATTCCAGCTTCAGCTGACCTTCACTTTACTATCTTTACTTCTAGAATATCTTTCTTATTGCAGGCAGCTATTTTCATTAGTTATTTTCAAAGTACACCTTCTGGTTTACTAATATGTCTGAGATAGACTGATATAAAGTGCTAGATTGAGAAGTAACTTACATAAAACCACCAGTCACTTTTGCGGGGTGCAAGCCAGAATCTGTTTAAAGCCTATAGAAGAAATTTTTTGTCCTTGTTCTACCATACCTGCCTAATATATCCATATAATATATATGGATATCCATATATATTATATGGATACATATATATATACTATATATATAATTTATATTATATATATTTCAAGTATATATATATATAAATGTATATATATATATATACTTGAAACCCAATATATTTGAAAAGTGTTTTGATTTATTGCTTTTTCTTGTTCTATTACTATGATAACTTCATGAATCTGGTACTATATCAGTGCATGTAAGAAGTAACCTAAAAACTGTGTCCCTGTGCTACGGTTTTTCATATTTAGTTAGAAAATGAATTACCTTCTATTTTCATTGATACTAGAGCTGTGTTTTTACATTGATTGTGAACAAATTCATGGTCAATATCATATTATATTAGGAAAATTAAACAAAGCAAGCAAGCAAACAAACAAACAAACAAAAAAACCAAAATCTTCTACATTAGAAAGAAGGTGAGGGTTTGTGTTAGAGACTCTACTTCAGTCAAATAATTAAACAGAAAAGTATACAAATAAGCAAGGGGGAAGTCAAAACATTCATGAATGGTAATAAAATAACCTTGTTTTCAAAACTCTAAGGATTCCAACAAATGACTTTTAGAGCTGAAAAAATTAATAAAGTAGCAGGACATAAACTAGTTTTATAAATAGCACCTTTTTTAAACAGCAATAATGAACTAAAGAAGAAATTATAAAGAAAACTCTAGTTATAAAGCTATAAAAATAAAATATATAGAAATAAGCCAAACTCAGAGACAGAGACAGAGACAGAGCAACAGAAAGAGAATGGTCTCTAGAATGAGAATTACCAAACATGAGAAAGAGAAATTGATGGCACTGAAAGATAGAAAGGCCTCTCAGGCGTGTGGACTGGCAGGATCAACATTCCAAAAATGGTGATGATGCCCCCAAAGAACCTCCACATTCAACACAGTCTCTACCATAATAGCAATGCCATTCTTCAAAGAATAAAATCCTTGAGCACATTAAAAGACACAAAGGACGGTATATTATCAGAGTAACCCTAAGCAAAAGAATAATGCCAAAAGCATCAGGATAACCAATTCAAACCCTAACACAACATTCTATTGGCAACATATCATGCAGACATAAATATACATTGACCAGTGAGAGAGAGAAAAGGAAACCCAGAAAAAATACACAAATCTTCAGCCAACTCAACCTTAGTTAAGGTGCTGAAGGTATACTGGAGGAAGGACAGTCTCTTCGTGAAATGGGCTTGGAAAAGTGGATATTCATGGAGAAGACTGAAGCAGACTCCATTCTTCAACCCGAATATAATCAACCTAGCATAGATCAAAGGGACATCAGACACATTAGAACACAAAAACATGGGAAACACACTTGAATATATATTGTCCAAAGAAATATCTTCTTGATAAAACTCCAATGGCTTATAAAATAAAAAGAAATGGTAAATGGATTAGATCAAATTAAAAACCTCTGAACGACTAAGAAAACAACCTAGAGCAGTGATTCTTAATGTGTGGGTCACAACTCATTTGGAAAATTTCTATCTCCATAAGTACTATCATTCATAACAGTAGCAAAAATACAGTTATAAAATAGAAACAAAAATAATTTTATGGTTGGGATTCTCTACTACAAGTCATTGCATTAAATGGTCGCAAATAAATTAGGAAGGTTGGAAATTACTGATTTAAAAAGTGAAGGAACACTCTATAGAATTATGCATGGCATGTACAATATATTCAGCTGACAGAGGACTATATAAACTTCAGTGGCTAGAAAAGTGAAGGAGGATGGTGGAGAAGTAGAAAGGGGATTGTGATAAAATACATTGTGTGAAATTCTCCAAGAACTATTGAAAACAGAGAGAGAAAGAAAAAGAGAGATATGGTCAAACTACTTAACTGGGCACTTTATAAAAGAAAAGGTACAAGTGACCAAGAATATATAATTACAACATTTAACTTACCAAAAACATATAATTACATTTAACTTTCTCAGCCATCAAGAAAATAAAAATAAAAATTGCACTGATTTTATTTCATCAAGTTATAGAAACTATTATTAAACCAAACAAAAATATTGATGATAATGTGGAGAAAATAGTACTCTTTTATACTGTTCATGGGATTGGAAGTAGGTACAGACACTACAGAGATGGAGCTCCTTCGCAAACCTAAAAAGAGAATGACCATATATGCCATTTATTCACTACTGGTGAGGATTCAAAGTTAAAACAGTATAGATACAAAAGAAACCTCTGCATGGCCATGTTTAGTGAGTGTTCTTCATGGTCATCAAGGTACATAGAACCCCCCAGATGTCAACCAACAGTTAGGCAGATAAAGAAATTATTAGCTACATACATCTTCACATGATGGAGGCTTACTGGGCCACAAAGAACAAAACCCTTTCATTTAAAAAAATAGCTGGAACCAGAAGTCATCTTCTTGCAAGAAATAAGGCACGGAAAGACTAGGACCACTTTTTTTCTCTCTTATGCTAAAACAAACAAACAAATCCAAAGATGAACTCAAAGTAGAAGAGAGACTAGCTAGAAAATAGGGGAGGAAGAGGAGAATGAGATAGAGGTTGGGAGGACACCATCCACCTATGTTGTATGCAAATATCACAGTGAGCCCCATCAATTTGTACTGGGTACTTAATGTGTGTTAATACAATGACTGGAACATTTACATTATAACACTGTTGGTCAATAACAACAATAAAAGTCATATTTTCTAATGAAATATTGAATGTCGGGTAATGTATCAAATACTTGAATGAAAAAAAAACCTGCACTGGTTATATGAGTATACTTTCATAAAATTGTGAAGTCAAAAGGCCTAACCACCTTAAATCAAAACTATTGTAATACAAAGACTGTCTGTCACAGGCTTTGATGCTCAGGGCAAGTCACTTAGCCACCTGAGGTGTACTCCACTCTTTAGTTGTGAAATAGGAATCTCTGCCCCACAGGAAGTTTATACAGAAAGTAATTCAGTGTCCCTGGAAAATGTGGACATATAGTAAATGCTAGTGCCTGGGCTTTTATTGCCCAGCTAATTGGTTCAGACTCTGGAGCTGCTGTCCCCCAGAAGGAACTCTGATGTCCCTAATGAATTAGAGTTCAGCTTTTCTCCATCTTCTGGCTCTGTACTTCACCATGACCAGGATGACATAGCTATGGAAACAAGAAGATAAAAGCTTTTCCTCACATATGTGAAAACAGAGCTGGAGGAAGAGATAGCACTTCATGTTCAAATCATGTCTGTCATTTTTTGGGCCATTTGCTTCGACAAAAGACCTGAGACTGCAAAAACCACTGTTGGTGGCTGGGCTACGTTCCACTGTTCCCAGCTTGCCTTATCTCTGTGGTTCTTGGGGCAGGGTATGTGAAAATATGAATAGACCCAGTGACTATAGGTCGAAAGTTTAGCAAATAAAAGTGACATTTCATCTGGAAGATCATATGTCTCTCTAAAGTGCCATTACACAGAAAGTTCAGACAGTCAATATGTGTGGACCATGAATTTGTAAGCAAATATGATAGTGGGCTGTGGCACATGTATTTTCTGGGATAGTGGAGGCAAGAAGCTGAGATTCTCCTGGCCATGTGTGTCCCAGACATAGGATAGAGCATCCCGTATTCTCCCTCTTTATCATAACCCAGGTGTATGACATGGTGACTTCCATGATCAGGTGAGCATGGGGCCATTGAGATGGCTCATTTACTTTATACTTTCCTCCAGACAATGTAAAATAGCACATAATTTCTAGTGCATCACTTTCCTCTACATAAAATGCTTCGGAAATGCAAGCACAGAATACAGCTTCTTATCCTGTCTCCACTATAGGTCTGGGTAAGCCTGCACAACTCCTGAGCTTGAAAACCATAGCCCTTCCAAAAGAAAGGCATTAACATTGACATATTGTTCATGGCTCCTGTCAGTGTCTGTGAGCATGTTGTATTTGAGTTAGATAGAAAGTGAGAGGGACCATGTTCACATTTCAGCCCCATCTCTAGTTTGCTATCTGAGATTAAGAGTTGTCCATCCAGACACAAGAGGCACAGAGAACACCAAATATACAGGACTAAGAAAGGAACTCTCCATGTGAGAAAAATATAATAAATACTTAAACTACATTTAAATATTTAAAATATAGAAACTAATAAAATAACTAAATATTCAGAAAAAGAAAGTTGCACTGATTAGTATAAGAGAAAAGGGCCAAGACACACATAAAGACAGGTCCATTAGAATAATTACTGACTTCTCAATATAAACCTTAAAAGGCAGAAAGGCTTTGAAAGATGTATTTCAAGTTCTGAAAAACCACAACTGCCAACTCAGCCTAATAGACCCAGTAAAATCATCTATCATAATTGAAGGAGAAAGAAAAACTTTCCACAAGAAAAATAGGCTAAAAGAATTTATGAACATCAAGTCAGTCCATAGAGGACACTGGAAGGACTGTTTCCAATATGAGAGAAAGATAAAACCCAACCAGAGGCAACAAACAAACAAACAATGCCAAGGGTTGCTAAACAAAGAGGACTTTGGAAAACACCAAAACCTGCAAAAAGATAAAATGACAGAAACTAATTGATATATTTCAATAATAACACTGAATGTTAACAGTGGCAATTCTGCTATAAAATGACACAGACTAATAGGCTGGACCAGAAAACCAGATCTCTCATTTTACTGCCTTCAGAAATAAATCTTGCCACCAAAGATAGACACATACTGTGAAATGGTAGAAGAAGATATTCCAGACAAGTGGGACCAAACATGTCACCTTTCTAATATCAGACAGAATAGACTTTAAGGCTACTTAATACTGATCAGGAGAACAATGTATACATAGGAAATTATAATTCTAAATATATACTCACCAAACAGAAGTTCACCTGATTTCATAAACTACTAGATAGAATAACAGAGTAATCCCAACATGGTAATGCTCAATGATGTCACTACTCCACTCTCACTATCAGATAGATCAACCTGAGAACAAATTAAGAGCAAAACACTGAGATTAAATAATGTCATGGATGTTATGGACCTAATAAATATCTGCAGTACATTCCACTCACACAACACAATATACATTTTTCTCAGTAGCCCATTGAAACTTCCCTAGCTAAAATACAACAGATATTAGTGCACAAAGCAAATTTCTACCCATAAAGGGAAATCAAAATAATTATGTTTATTCTTCTGATCACAATAGAATAATCAATAGTCAGAAGATTGATGTTTGTAATGTTCAAAGCTTATAAAAACTAAACAGGAAAGAAACACCAATTGGCTATCCAGTATCAAATGTTTATATCTGAAATTATATACATACACCAAGTGCAGGCAAGTATGTGTATGTGGTGGGATGTGCACATGTGTGTGTGTGTTTAAAGAAAAAGCCACAAATTTGAAAAAGAGCAATGGGGGCTGCATGGAGAGTTTGGAAGGAAGAAAGGAAAGAAGAAAACAATGTAATTATATTATAATCTCCCTAAAACAAAAATAAATGAAAATAAAAACAGAAAAATATGTAAAATTTGCCCATGGGATGGAACACTTTTCAAAAGGAGAAATACAAAAAGCTAGCAAATGCTTTCAACAAAAGTATTCAACAGCCTCAGTCATCAGGAAAATGCAAGTTAAAACTACTTTGAGATTCCATCTTAGGCTAGACAAGTTGCTATTAGTAAGAAACAAATGATTACAAATGCAGTGAAAATATGTAGAAAGGAAACATTTGTTCACTGTTTGAGGGAAGGTAAACTTGTATAGCCACCTTGGAATTCATTGAAGAAGTTCTTCCAAAGGATGAAAATAGAACTGATATATGAACTGACTAATACACACCTTAGAATGTACTCAAGGGACCCTAGACAGGAATACAGAGACACTTTCTCATCCATGATCATTGTTGCTCTCTTTATAAAAGCCAGAAAATGGAAACAGCCTAGGTGTACATCAACTGAAGAATAGGAATTAAAACATGGTACATATACCCAATGGGATTTTATTTAGTGGTAAATAATAATAAAATTGACAGGAAAAGATGAATCTGAAAAATATTACACTGAATGAGGTAATACATACCCAGAAAGGTAAGTGGCATATTTTCTCTTTTATTTGTACATCTTATATACAAATATTCAGAACAGTGTACTCAACTTGAATGCATGTGAATGATGGAAAGAAGCAGACCATTGGAGGGAGGAAATGGGGTTAGAGGAATATATTGGGCATGAAGGAAGAGAGGATAAATACTGTGTAGAAAGCTCTATGTATGGCAGGAGTGACAGAATAGCTAAAAGGAGAGGAGTGGGTTAAAAAAATCAAAGCTAAAGATACATTTAAAAGCCATGTAGGGATCAACTATGATATAAGCTACTTAAAATATAATTTAAACACATAGAGTTAGAATACAGATACCTTCCATGAATGAATAATGTTCCTCTCAGAATCCATTTAAACAAATATACTAATGCCAGCTGTGACATACCCATAACAAACTTATGGCTAGGAAGATGCTAAGCCCTTAAAACAATTCAGGCAATTTTTGTGTCCTTGGTTGTTCACTGATAATGACTTTCTAGACAAGATGCATCCTCAAATACAACAGTGGCATGACTGTTAAGAGAGCAGCCAACTGCTTTCTCAGTTTCTCAGAGTGGTTTGTCTTGCTCCATAGAAAGGAACTCTTGTCTAGTTATATAAACCAAGGGCCTGAAGCTTGAGGGAACATAGATCTTAGATGGAAAATCCTGTAAATGCCATTTTGATAAATAGTCATGTTGCCAAACTGCCTTTCAAATGCCATTTTTTGATAACCAGAGAGTAATTTTGAGTGCAGACCTCTTCGGAGAAGAATCTTACAGTGGTGGGTAGAAATTAATGCAGACACTAATAACCAAAATGCCAAGACTAAATGATGATGTATTGCTCAGCCCAAAGTGGAATGACTCCTTCCCATGTTCATGGGATTCTGAAGAAAATAGGGTTAGAAGGAATGTTAAAGCAAGAAAATGTGGCTATTTGCAGTCAAAAGATATATATATGCCAGGGCCAGAAAGTGGGAGAGGGCGGGGTGGCAGGCATGGGGAGGGGGGAGGCAACAGGGGTTTGTTTTTGTTTGTTTTTTTGTTTTTTGGAGGGGAAACTGGGAAAGGAGAAATCCGCATGTAAATAAAGAAAATATCTAAAATAAAAAAAAATGAAAAAAAAAAAAGATATTTTCTGGATATGATCTAGCTATTGCACTCAGGAACTGATTGCTGCTGTGACTATGTAACAAAATCTGTACAAGATTGGCCTGTCCATATTTCATCATGGATGGAGAAGAACTCCATAGTTCTCCACACAACACTTTCCTGAGAGACTATTGGCAGTTCATGGATGTTGTCATTTTCTTCTTCACCTGATAAGTTTCCTTTGTTCTATCAAATAACCTCCCACCTACACTTGGACAAGAAACTCTGATTTAACTTTGTGGACTACACACAAAAGATGAGAGAAAAGTAAGAGGAAGACTTGTCTCGAGGAAGGATACTTACAGAGAAAGAAGGGGCAGGAAGGAATGGGAAGTGAAATGACTAATATTCATTATATAATATATGAATCTTCCAATAAAATAGAGAAAGGTGAATATGGCATCTATTACTAAACACTTGCCTACAGGGAACCCTAAAATTATTCCACCTTTATAGCGTCACAGTATTCTTGTCACTGAGCACTTATACCTTAGATTTCTTATGAAGAGATAGTGAGGAGTTGCTATACAAGACAGAGTTTACTGGCAGTCACATACAGTTCTCTCGTGTTGTCTCTCTGCCAGAGGCATCATTCAGACACCACCTGTCCCCAGTGATGCAAAGGCAGAGACGTTCATGCAATGACAAGACAATGGGGGATTTAGTTGCAATGTATTCACTGAACATTGGGTACACAAGACTCCTTTTCCTGGACCAAGTTAAAATTGGCATTGCCAAGAAGAAATGAAGAACAAACCATTGTTTGCACCAACAGTCTAGTCAGTGACTGGCACTTATCAGGTAGGGAAAGTTTGACACATATGCAGGGAACTCTACAACAGCCAAGTCCCTGAACCCATTCAACTGTATCAGGCCATCAGCTATATCACATAGCCTTATTATGATAACAGGCTCACCTGCTGTACTCTCTTCTGGTAACCAGGACACAAGGAAGAATGGCTGAGACTTAACCCCCAAGGCCACAGGCATGAGCCAGAAACATCTTAGACAGAGCAGAATCTCAACCAACCAGAATTCTGACTCAAGAGCTTGTCACTGAAATGCTACCTAGCTTTTGAGGTCCCAGATCACATTTTTTAAAATTTGTACAAGCTAATTTACAGCCATTAGTAATGCCATTTTCCAAATCAAGTACTGACTCCATGTGCACATTTTTTCTGAAAGGAAGTTCAATGTCATGTATTTAGACAGAAGCAAGATACTGTTATGGGGTGAGAAGGGTATTAAAAATTGAGGTATCAATGAGAGATAGACTGTCTTTGTTACACATTTTGCATTTGTGTCTTTACATTGCATAACGTAGCAGGATTTTAATTAGTATTTTTAACTACCTATGCCCCATTAAATCTGTTCATTGACAAACGCAGTATAGTGTCAAGTTCAAATGACTTAAAACAGTGAGCAGAAATCACATTCAGGTCATTGACATCATTCTCATTGTTCCTGGAAAGGTGGCACTGCTGGACGTTTCACTGTCCTCTAAAGAAAATTCTAGGCACAGGGAAGTACCATTCTCGGACTCAACTCTCTCTATCCTTGGTACATTTCAGCAATGTGCTTTCTAGTTCTCTGATCTCTTGACAATTCTGCCTTGAGTAAAAGCACTTCAATGGAAATGTATTCACTGCATTTTGTTTAAGTAGAAATAATGACTTACATAAATTCAAATTTTCATACAAGAACCTTCATTAGAAATGTACACAGTCTCAAGCTCTGGGCTCTAAAGAGGCAAGTCACTTCCTGTGAGTCTGGAGCATCTGAGTAATATACCAATCTTATTCTTCCCCCCGAGTGATGAAGATCTAAATGCCTGTACCTGCTCTGGAGGGTTAGCAACCACAAGCGGAGCCACTTAAATGCACACTTTACTCCTTTGTCAGCAATTTCGCATCACCCATCTTTGTCAACTCAGGAACACTTTTGTGAGAGTTAAGTGAAACTATAAGCAAACTGTGCATATAAGATGTGTATGTATACATGCACGCACACACACATTTTTTTTTCTGAATGTATGTGGATGAAAGTTGAATAGTGAGCCCCATGTAAAATGTGTGTTTTCATCCTCAGACCCCGTGACAGTGAGCCTGTTTATAAAAAGTAAATTAGAAGATTTGATTTATCTCAAAATAATACTCTCTAAGATCATCTGGTCAAATAAATCCAATATCAGGTGCCCTTACAAGAGAAAACTGGAGATAAACTTGAGACAGAGAAGAGAAAGCACAGAGGAAACATACAAAGATGAGAGTAATGCAGGTATAAGCCAAAGAGCTTCTCACGACTGTAAGATGTGAGTGGAGATTCCCTTTCAATCCTCAGGTCTCTACCCTCTAGAGCTTGGTGAGGATACATTACTGCTAAATTAGAGAAGTTGTAATCAATTTTCATTCCAGGCCTTGGAAATAAATGAATAAATTATAAATTATAATTAAATACATTAAGACAAAAGTTCAGACATATATTTTTATATGTGCAAATATCTATACATAGTTAAACATTTACTTGTAACTATACATAGAATACATTTGTATGTATAAATCACACACATATAAATGTGTATTGATTCTCAATATAGGTCTGGGCACTCTGTTTATATACAGTTCATACTGAACCTTGGTTGGTTTTCCATCCAACTTGTCCCAGGTCTTGGAAGCAATTGTGGTCATGAAAAAATAGCACCTACTCTTCCAAGTCTCCCCCACTGAACCCATTCGAGTACTGAAGGATGAAAATGTCTATCACTTACTGAGCCAATATTTGAGAAGTATCCATAAGGCCTTCCAAAGCTTTGTTTATACTTATTTGTCACATAAATTCTTGAGAGCCCTCACCTATTAATCACAATTGTCAACTTGATGAGATCTAGAGTCACCTGGGAGACAAGCTTTTGGGAATGGGTCTTCTCCAATAACTCTAACATATATCAATTGTCAAAAACCTAATTAGCACAATTGACTCTTTATAAATATGACACACAAATATATCACTATTAGATAATAACCTTTCTCTTCTTGTTTGTTCCCAAGATCTGGTTAAAAACTACAGTATAAAACAGTGTAACTTTAAAAGGCCACAGCCTCAAAAAATTCAAATACTTGAAAAGTTAAATCCCTTTAAAATAGCCAAAATCAATCACTTGTAAAATAAAGTAAGTTATATACTTTCTCATTTCAAGAAGGAAAGACCAGGGCATGGTTACAGTTAGACCAAAGCAACACCCAAATCCAACAGTATCTAATGTCTTGAAATCACTCATGATCTGTTGGGCTTCAACACCTTGGTTACTCACACTTCTCTGACTCTGCCATCTACAGTACACATAGATTATGTCAAGGGTTCAGGGTCATCTCTAATTCACATCTGTGATTGTCCTCCATGGTTATCCTTGTTACTAGCACCTCCAATATGTTAAGACATTCACTACTACTGATCACAATCACTGACACCTTCCTGCACTTTCTTCAAGGGTCCCAACCCTGCCCCATGATGCCAAGTCTCAACATCTCTCTACAACCCCTTCAACCAAGGGGTCTCCATGGTAGCTGAGGCTGCACCTTTACCCACAGTTTCTCTTTTCCTCTTATGGTGCCAGCCAAGCCTCAGGGTCTTTCTGTGACCCCTTCAATCCTGCAACTCTCATGTCAACAAAACCAGGTATACATGTGAGGCTTGTATACATTATCAAATTCAACTGCCAGCTTAAAGAGGTATGCATGTTCCCTTGGAATACTTTCTAAAAGGTGTGTTCACCTTCAAAATACAGATATCTTAATAATGACTGATGAGATTTCTTCAGCCTCAGTTTACCAGGATTGATTTTCCCAGTAACATAAAGGTTTCACTTTAGCGCTGCAGGTCTTTTGTTAATCTTAATGCAGTCTTAGCCCTAGCTGTCCAGTAACCATAGATTCATAATTCGAAATGTCAAATAAATAGCCTTAATACCATTGCTTCACTCTGAAAATACAGAAGTGAGCCTCCCTTGCCTATATCTCTCTCAGCATTAAGTGCCAAATCCCTATAGAACAGCTCACCTAAGTTTTGAGCACACGGAGATTTTCCAGCCCCAAATTCCAAATATTTCCACAACTCTACTCCAAACAAAATTTACCCCAACCCTGGTACCAACTTTCCTTTTAGTTTGTTTCTCTGTTGCTGTGATAAATCACTGAACAAGTTTATTTGACATTATGGGTTTATTTCATCATACAGCTTAAGTAGATAATAATGAGAAATCAGGAACTCAAGGCAGGGGCTGGAGGCAGGAACTGAAGCAGCAGACACAAAGGAGTGTTGCTTACTGTTTGGGTTTGTTGTTGAAGTGGTTGTTGTGGTTGTAATTGTTTAATTTTTTGTTTGTTTTGTCCCTCAGAGTTGGTCAATCTGCCTTTCTTATATGACCCAGGACCATCTTCCCATGGTGGGATGAACCTGTGTTGTAATTGTTTAATTTTTTATTGGTTTGTTTTTGTTTTTTTTGTTTTGTTTTGTTTTGTCCCTCAGAGTTGCTCAGTTTGCCTTTCTTATATGACCTAGGACTATCTTCCCATGGTGGGATGAACCTTGCCATATCAATCATTAATCAAAAAAATGTCCCACAGATATATCTACAATCCAATATTATGAAGGCATTTTCTCAATTGAATTTTCTCTGTCCATATAACCCTAGCATGTGTTAAGTGGCACTAAACAACCCACCACACATATTTACCTCAGACTTTTGACCATGAGTGTGGATTTCTCAATTATGCCAGGAACTGTGTACAAAAACACCAATCTCATATCCCAACCTGTTCTTTCTCTTACACCACCCCAATGCTTTGATGTTTTCTTCTCTTTATCACACATATCTGCTTACTTGGGAGCTAGTTTAAGAAGAACAGATGCTTTTTGGTATCAACTGCGAGAGACATCAGATAAGAGTGAATATATTTGTAGTGATGTTCCTTACAGGAGATTCTGAAGAGCTTTGAGATACATTGAACACTTTTATTGTGGCTTTTCCAAAGCCTTCCTCAGGAATAGAAAGATCTGTATTTTATTTATAGTATTATATTTATCATGTTATATTGGATCTTTATTGTCTTTGATAACAGGCACTAGCTCACTGCTGTCTGGGTGAGACAGTGAAGAATTCTACATGTTTTCATTTATTTCAGAGATAGATAGATAGATAGATAGATAGATAGATAGATAGATAGATAGATAAATAGAGAGAGAGAGAGATTTCTGTTTATCTTCCAACAGAAACCTCAAGTGATAGATAACATACTTTTTTCTAACATAGAAATTTCATGAATACATGCTATTAGTTAATTAGTTACTTACTTACGTACTTCAATCAACTTTCGGTTTCTCTTCGCCCATTTAAAACTCATTTCTCACAGAAGAAATAGAGTGACTCATCAGATTAGCTGATTCTGAATAATAAACAGCACATGAGCACACACAGCTCACCTCCATCCCTTTCATTATCTGTTGCTGTCTCTGACCAGTTCTACCAGCTGCCCCCAGCTCCAGCTTTACAGAGTCATGGGCATCTTCCAGGACCAAAGTTTCCGGTTCCTATTCCTATTCCTGCAGCATCAGCTACAGTAGTACATATTTCCACTTTGTTCTTTAGGCGTCCATGTATAGTGGTGAGCCACCTTAGCCATCATACTATACAACAGAAATTTGTGATAGGTGCAGCCTCATAAGTATCCATTACCAATGAAGAGAAGAGTAAGTGGTCCTTATAACACAGCTTTCCTTCCTACAGGTGATGGTTCTGCAGGGTGTTTGCTGTTGTTCACAGAGGTATTACAATAATGAAGTTACAGTAACAAAGCCTTCTTTGGCTAACAGTGACCTTAGTAAATCTGTGACCTTGTCCTTTCTCCTAGCCTCATTCCCATCTCTTCTCCTCTGTTCAGCCTTAAAACATCTTCTAAATAACCCAGCCAGATCCAGACCCTTTGTATGTTCCCTGACTGAGAAAGAATGGAGCTTGGGGCAAGAATTGATTTTTGACTCAGTTAGCTTGATGGGAGCTAATCTTCTAGCCTCTCTTGGCAAGAAGCTGAAATTGTCTCCATATAACTGTAGACTTACATATTCTATTGCCACTTACGTGGGGAGGGGGAAGGAATCACAATCCTTTTGTGAAACATTTGGAGGCCTCATCACAATATATGACAGTCTCCAAAGTTGTCTTATAGGTATGCTTTTAAATATAAGGAAACACATTTATACACATACACATGCATGCCAATTCACATTCCAGCACATGTGCCAACACACATGCATATGCACACATACATGCAAGCACATATGCAAATACACTTGTGTATACCTAAGTGCTTGCACACACATACACACACACACACACACACACACACACACACACACACGAGTCTCAACAAAGCAAGCCCAATTCTTTGCAAACTCAAACTCTACATAAGATAGATTAGCTACAAGAAAATTTTGCCTTCAAAACATTCAATTTGAACTAGAATAAAATGTAAAGAAAACCATGGATCATTAGGAGAAAAAAATTCTATGATTCTACACCTCTGTGTGATATACCAATATATCAGAGATCAATCTAACACCCTAGTCCATGGGGCCACTTTGAATTTTGGCTTTCCATGTAAAGTGCTTAACATCTTTAAACTCTGGTATCCACATCTGGAAAATGGACATATAGATTTTGAAATACTTCCCTGAAATAGACATTTATGAGGTAGGGAAAGCAATTAGCAGAGTGCCTAGTCTGCATTAATCTCTATGTACCAGGTATTTATGGCAATGATTGATTGCTCTGTACACATTACCACAGAATGTAGTAGCTTATAAAAATATTCACTGCAGTTGCTAAGACTGAAAAGTGCAGTCCGCTGAGCTGCAGGAGTGTGGGTGAGAGCGTCTTGTGAGGATTCAGAGTGAAATGTGCCAGAGCCCCAGTTACTCAAATCTTGACTGGACTTACATCCTTACAGCAGAAAAGCAAGAGGAACGCCTCCAAGCTGCTGCAGCATCCCCATGATAGTCAATTACTTCATGTGCTCATGTTTATCCATAAGTATAATAATACTTCTACCTATGTTTATTATCTGTGCATTTGTGTATATAGCCTATTGGATAGCATGGTGATTTTTTTTTTCTTTTTTGGACAAGGTTTCAAGCCATGCTGGTCTGAAACTCACATATATGGCTGACAAAAATCTTGGATTTCTGATCCTCTTCCTTTTTCTTCTCAAGTGCTATGATTACAAAAATGCACTCTTCTGCCTGCCTTTTCCATGATGAGGATCAAGCCTAGGATTTACACATGCTTGCCAAGCACTCTACAAACTGAGCTATGTCTGCAGTCTTTAGTTCATGGGAACTTTAACTTCTTTTTTTTTTCCAAAAGGTTTTACACTTATTTGTGACTGACTCTGTTTCTCTATTTTTCTTTCTCTCAGTTTCTCTGTTTCTCTGTTTTTCTGTCTCTCTCTCTCCCTCCCTCTCTCTCTCTCTCTCTCTCTTTCTCTCTCTCTCTCTCTCTCTCTCTCTCTCTCTCTCTCTCTCTCTGTGTGTGTGTGTGTGTGTGTGTGTGTGTGTGTGTGTATGTAGGAGTGTGGGAATGTGGGTATATTTTCCATGTTTATGGAATTCAGAGGACAAATTTTTCAGGGATCAGTTCTCTTCTTGCACTTGTAAATTGGGAAGCTCAAACTCTGGTCCTCTGGCTTGAGACCAAGCATCTATACCTGCTAAGCCACCTCACTGGCGCCAAGTAACATTTGAGATCATTAGTTCTCACCTCAAGAGTGGAGAAGACTGAGCTGAAGACTTCCTATGCTACTTGAAAAACAAGCATGCTAAGTTTGGAAACACAAAGAGGTGGCAGCATGAGATACCACAGAGGAAGGAGAGACACACATTTGAAAGACAGCTGGGAGTACTGGTTGGAGGAAAGCATTAGATATGAGAAGAATCATCTTGGAAAGAATTCAGGAGGAAGTGGAAAACAGATGGCAATGGGCAAGATAGCGATGAGGTCAACGGCAGGGATTTGAGCCAGGGCACTAACCTGATCACAGACATAATGGTTAAGATTGGTTTGGGCACATTGTTGAGTATGGCTGTCTGACAAATCCCAGAGACAGGAAACTGAATTTTTATATCCATTCACTCTGAGCAAGCCACATGTCAATGCACAGTAATGGCCACTACTATATTCAAAGGCCTCCTGAGAGAACATACTATTCTGTATTGTCTTTAGAGTAGACAGTGAAATAAGAGTGTGCTGTTAGAAGAGAGCTCAGTGAGTTACCATGCCTAGCCATATTCGTGAGCTGTGTCATCCTAGCCGTGGCTGGCCACATTTGAGGCTATGCTACCAAATAGCTTTCAAGCTTCTCCTGAGACATGCCATCACTTCATTGTGAGAGCTTGCTGGCTACAATAACATAGGGAGTACAGGAGCCTCAGATCCAGTGAGTAATGGCAAACTCCAGTTTCCCACCCCTAGGGTGAAGCTCAGAAGAAAATGGCAAGGTCTTTGTCTGGTCCATGTATAGATGCTGATAGTGTGTGCAAAAAATATTCCTCCATAGTTTATCCATTTCTCTATAGCCTAGAGACTTCTCCCCTATAGAAGTTACTCATGCTGAGATTAGCTAGACCCATCTCCTTGATTCAACTATGAACCATATAGCCCTGCCTCCTTATTAAGCTTCATTGTTCAACTCTACATAATATAAATGATGAACTTCCAAGGTACTACAGTTTCTCCCACAGAGAACCCTGTCTCCCAGATCCCAGGTGTTTTGTGTGTCCATCTCTGTCACTATTATTATTATTATTATTATTATTATTATTATTATTATTATTACTATTACTATTATTTCCTTGCCATTCCAGTCTTGTCCAAATCCCTGGTCCAAGCAAGGATCTGGCAAAATTATTCTTGTCCTCTCACAGCACATCCACGGGCACTGAACATAACTGACTGGTAACCCAATTCCATTTCATAATTCCCAGAGTGAAACACATGGTAAGAGGACCAGAGATTGTACCATGGAGAATCAGATTGACTAAGGCTCCAAACTGCAGTTAGTGCCTCTGATTTTCATGAACTGGTGTTCATTTTAAAGCAGAAAAGGATAAGGGGGGAAAGACTATGGAAATGACTACCAAGAGGATGGAATGAGATTCTAATTGAAAATAAATAAGCTCAAAGATTATTGCAGCTTCCTCTCCCTGTGCTTGAGTTCACAAATCACATAAGGAAGAAAGCAAACACTGAGCAAGTCCAAAAATTGTTCTCTAGGGAGGGTGACTTTGAAGCAACCGTTGTACCCTATTGGGTAGGCATTAACACAGAAGAGTTCTATTAACCAAGTAAAGTTTCAGAATTCCTCATGGGCTGGAAAGGAGGCTCAGTGGTTAAGAACACTTACTGCTCTTCCAGAGAACCCAAGTTCAATTCTCAGTATCCAAATGACTGTTTACAACCATCTATTATTCCAATTTCAGGAGATCTAATGTCCTCGTGTGTGTGTGTGTGTGTGTGTGTGTGTGTGTGTGTGTGTGTGTTTATATGTATATGATATATATACATAAAATATATATGCTTATGTATATGAACACACACATATATGCAAGCACTAACATATATCATAAAGTAAGTCTCTTTAAAAATATCACAGATTTATTTAGTGTCTCTTATTTTCTGCTCTTAAGCAATTTACTGGCTTGCTTAGAATTTATACCATAAAGTTTGATTATCACAATATGAGAAAGTTGACCTGTGTCCAATTCTGCTTTCCAAGGAAAAACTTAATCCTACTCTAATTCTTAATCTGTATCTTACTTGGGGGTTGACTTATTTGGCTGCTTCACTCTATATTCTAGTCTTTAGGATAAGCTGCAGAAGTCCTATTGTCCAATCATACTACATGACTTGGTATATTAGATGTGTTGTCTCTGTCATAACTATCTGATAGAAACAATTAAAAGTAAGAAGGGAAGATAGGGAAGAATAGATGAGTCAGGGGCTTATAGTGTTTGTTACTCTTTCAAGGACCTGAGTTACATTCCTGGAGCCAACATGGTGACTTATGACAATCCATAATTTCAGTTCTAGGGGATCTGATGCCCTCTTCTGGCCTCTGTGGGCACCAGGCACATGTAGTCAAGATACACATATGCAGACAACACATACACACACACACACACACACACACACACACACACACACTTACAACAAAAATCTTTCTAAACAGTACAAAGGACTAATGTTGGTTCATAGTTTCAAAGACTATTGTTAAAACCTTATTGTTTCTAGGCCTATGAGTAGTGTGTGAAGAGCCCCAGGCGATTATCTTATTGTCTTAGTCAGAGTTTCTATTCCTGCACAAACATCATAACCAAGAAGTTGGGGAGGAAAGGATTTATTTAGCTTACATTTTCACAATGCTGTTAACCATGAGAAGGAAATCATGACTGGAACTCAAGCAGATCAGGAAGCAGAAGTTCATGAAGAGGCCATGGAGGGATGCTACTTACTGGCTTACTTCCTCTGGCTTGCTCAGCTTCCTTTCTTATACAACCCAAGACTACTAGCTTAACCACCTCTTTGATCATTAGTTGAGAAAATGCCTTACAGCTGGATCTCACTCATGGAGACATTTCCTTATGGGAGGATAATTTCTTTGTGATATCTTTAGCTTGTGTCAAGTTGACACACAAAACCAGCCAGGACACTTGTGGTGGCTGGAAAACTGACATTAAGCAAGAGAAAGTATCTAGGGATCAGACTTACCCTTAAAAGCCACATTCCTCATCTTCATCATCTAATAACACCATCAAGTTTTGAAGCTATAAATATATTCCAATAACTGCCTCTTAAGGTTGATTCTACTACTTAGGACCAAGTTTTCACCATGAGGGCTTTAAGGACCCACAACATACCCAAACTGTAAGATATAGGAACCAAACCACAATCTCCTCACAAATATACAGGTGAGTAAGGATTAAATACTTGCTAATGAAGTCATCAAGAGAGCATGGTTGTTTCCCTGCAGCAAAAATTTGCCTATCCTAACTAAAGAATCCAGAGGGTCTGAGATTTAATTCATGTGCAACAATAAAAAAGTAACCACTCGTGGATATACTAAGTCCATAGACCAGCTACATGAAGAGGCATTTGAAAGTAACTTTGGGGCCTCAAGGTAACTCTGTTGGGGAATGGAGGGTGAAATGCTGGTGAGTGTAGTCATTGTAGATCAGAAGAAATGGTTCTGAGTGCTTACCCTGAAGAACAAAGAGTAATTAAAATTGTTGAAGGTAGTTGAAAATGTGATAAGGTCATATGTAGGAAGGACATAGCTAGACAGACAGGGCTGAAATTATGAGTAGCGAAAGATACCTTCTTGAATCGAGGGCTCCTTCACTTTTGTATAATACCTTGAAGATTATATTTGTCTTTAATTCCAACCTGTTCCTTCTACTTCCTAGAAAGCTGGATTGATAGGGCTTAGACCTGAACCCTAGTGGAACATTACCCTTTTCAGTCATGCTTTCTTCTCTTTTAAAATGAAAATAATCAGATCTCTCCCATAATTATGATACACATCAGGGGGTTGGCCATAAATATGCACAACTTCTTACAAGACAAATTCTACTTGAAGTTTAACCCTAAGCAGATGGTGGGATCTTCCAGGACTTCTGTGGGACAATTTCCTTGTCATGTGAACACACTTAACAAATGTTACTGTTGTTCTAGCTGATGCAAAGTCTACATCCAGGTTGGCAGGCAGTCAGAGATTACAGTGCAGTCTGACTCCATTCTGTGTCGATTGGAACCTTCCACCCTCAGCAGGTGCTCTCCATTCTTAGGACTCATTTCAAGGTTCAAGAGTAAAATAATCATTTGTAGTTAAGGATACAGTAACCAGAATGCTATTGTTCTAATATTTTCCAGCACTGGAAAGTCAAATTGTTATATAAAAGTGTACATATTTAATGTATCCAACTTGATGAATTTATATATATATGTATGTATGTATAAATGTATATATGCATACACACATATATGTATACATATATATATATGTATATATATATATATATACACTTATGTGTTTATGTTATCATTGCCACCATCAAGATAATAAACTTATCTATCACCTTTAGAAGTTTCACTGTATGCTTTTGTTACTGTATTGCTGTGGGTTTGAATGTAAAATGCCTCTCATAGGCTCATGTGTGTCAACAATTGGTTTTCAGGTAGTGATGTTTAGGGAAAGGTCATAGAAGCTTTCAAAATTAGAGCCTTGTTTAAGAAAGTGGGTCACTGGATCACTGTGAATGGGCCTTGAGGGTTTACAACCCAGATTCACTTTCTATTTGCTGTGTGCTTCCTGATTAGGCATGCAATGTGACCTTCTAGCCTCATGGTTCTGTCACTGTGACTTCCATGCCTGCTACCATATCTTCCTGTTCACTATGGACTGTACCCATCTGGGGCTATAAGCAAAAATAAACTATTACTCCTCTATATTACTTATTTCACTATCCAGGCCATTATATACATCAAGAGAAAAGTAATCAAAATACTGTCAACATAACATAACTCAGAGTCACATAGGAAGAGAGAACCTCTTTGAAAAAGAACCTTGATCAGATTGGCCTGTGAGCATGTCTGTGGGACATTGTGTTGATTGCTAATTGAAGCAAAATGGCTCAGACTACTATGAGCATTGCCACCACTGGTCAGGTGTGCCTGGGCTCTGTATCAAAAACTAGCTGAGCCATGAGTCATTAAGCAAAGTTATTTCGTGATTTCTGCTTTAGAGTCTTCCCTTTCTTCTCTCAGTGACAGAGTCTGACCTCCCCAAGTTGCTTGTAGTCATGGGCTTTATCACAGCAACAAAAAAACAGGCTAAAACAATCACTACACTGTAAAAAGGTTAAAACCCACCATGTTGTTTTAGACATTGCATGTGAAACATCTAAAACAGATGAACAGGAGGGGCCTGTAATGGATACAGTGGTATCTACCTAGAAACAGCCCAGACTGCATTCCTTTCCAAACTCTGGCCTTCTTCAGAAGATACGCTTTCTCTTACCCCTTTCTGCTGTAGTGTGGTGAAAAAAATCACAGTTATTGGGACTTTCAAGTGCTAAATATGATCTAAGTAACTTTGTTTTTTTTTCATAGACATTTAGATGAGCATTATAATTTGAGTGTGAAATATCCCCCATCAACAGGCTCTAGCAAAAATTTTCAGTAGAGTCCTTGGTTCCATCTGCAACTCACAAGCAGAGTTTTTTCTGCCTACAGTTCTGCATGCTGATCTTCTGGACGTCCACCAAAATTATGTGCTTACAGCATCTCCAGACTTATTTAGCTTACAACTCCTAGCTTTTTTATATTTATCTCCAAACCTCAGGTTCTAAATTTGTAACAAGTAAATGTTCAGGCTTAGCACTGCATCAACCCCACTTCTTGTTATAAATTTTCTGCATAACTTTCCTCATTGTTGCAACAAAATGCACAGCAAAGGCAATTTAAGGAGTGAAGGGTATGTTCTTACTTAAAGCTTAAAGGGTTACATTCTACTGTGACAGGGATGCCATAGAAGCAGGAGTAATAGGATGGCTAGTCATATCTTAGTAGCCAGGAAGCAGGAAGAGAAGAGGAAATAGATCTAATCCATAAAACCCTAAAGCCAACCCAGATATCTGTTTCATCCAACAAAGTTCCACTTTCTAATGGTTCCACTACCTTTCTAAGCAGAGCCATAAATGAGGGACCTTGTAATCTCATATATGTGAACCTATTTCACATTCAGGCCATAACACCAGGGATGTGTGAGTGTGCCAAAGAAATCTGGAATTTCCAGTAGAGCTGACTCAAAAGAGAAGTCACGAGAAGAGACTTCTGAAGCTCATTGGAGTTCATGTGATGACATCAAATACACCTGTTCTTAGAGTTGGGGTTGTAAGATTTAACATTTCCTCTGCTGGATTTCAGGCTTGCTTCAGTTTAGTCTTTCCTTAATATTCTTCTATTCCTTCCTACTGTAGTGAGATGTTACTCCTAGGCATTGTATATTAAAATTATGTGGCCTTTCAGATTGTAAAGCTTAGTGGTTACCTTCAATACAAAAAGAGACTTTGGATTTTCTGGACATTGTTTGCAGTCTTGTATCTATGGTGATTCTCAATGTTGAACTAATTACAATTTGTCATATAAGATGGTCATGAGTCTTTTTGAATCAAAGGCAGAATGGAATGGCTTAAATCTGAATTGTCCTCCACAGACTCATGTGTTTTGGGTTGTTTTCTGTGGGGAATTGAATGTAGGGCCTTACGTATTCTAGACAGTATCCTACATAATCCCTAGTATTATGTTCTCAATACCCAGCCCCTAATTTTCAGCACTATCTCATAGTACTATGGAACTCTCACAGGAAGAGCTTAGTTAGCAGAAGTAAGTGTCTATTAATGGGTCTTTGAACGTCCCAATCTGCTTCCTCTGCTTCCCAGACTACCACCATTGGAGGAACTCTTGGCTGCCACCCTCTCTTACTACCAGGGTCTAAGCCTTATTTCAATGTCTTCCTTGATATGGTAGATTTATACTGTAAGCCAAGACACATCCTTCCTCCTAATGATGCTTTTGTTAGAGATTGGTCACAGTGCTGCAAAAGTAGCTACTGCAATGAAGGGCCTGCATAATGTTATCTCCGTTTAAAGGTAAAAGTACTAAACCATCACAGTGAGTCTTGGGTCATACAGCTGATAAGGTGCAAGCTACAATTTGAAACCAAATAGTTTAATCCAGCACCTGAACTTTGGGTACTTGATCCTACTCTCCTTAGTCTGTGTTCATGAGCTAGCATGGTTACGTTTATCAATTTGGTGATCAACAGTCTTATGAGGACACAACATAAAATACCAACTTCTAGACATCATTCTATGTGTGCACAGTACTTCCCAGATCTAACCAGTTCCTTGCCTCTCTTATGCCTAATGTCAATATGCTTCATTCCTGAATAGCTTTCTTGTGCATTCACAGCACTTGCCAGGAAAATGAAACTTTTCCCCTCTGGCTTTTCTATTTGTGCATAAAGAAATAGTTTTATGAGCAAATCTGTGAACATAAGAGTTGCTGTAATTTTATAGACTCCAATTACATAATTTGATTTAAAATTTTAATGATGTTTTTAATTGCATTGCACTTAAAAAAAATCACTAATACTAGAAGTCAGAGAGTGGAAGTTTGAACCCTTCAGAGCTTGATAGTAAAAGGAGCTGACCGCCACCATTCACTAGGAGACAGGGTTCTAGACTTCAGCCCGTAGCATCTGAAACTCTAAACTGGTGCTTGTTATAACGTTGTTATATCAGGCATTGTGCAGTTTTTAAACTTTGTTTCTTTTGGCTTTCAAAATTCATTTTACAAGGGAAAAATTTACATAACACCTCAGGCCTAATTTACCTAGTTAATAATTTTACTATACTGATCTTTAGTGTGTTCTGAAATTGTGTGGTTATGGGGTTCTAGGAGCTCCAATTCAGCCCAGCCAAAGTATAAGTAAGTGAAGAAAATGCCACATTGAAAATGGCTTTAGGCTCCTCCATTCCTTGTTCTATTCTTCTTGGTTTTGCTATATCTGCTTTATCAAAAAGTATGAAATAATTTTCTAAGAAGAAAAATAAATATGAGCTACCTGAAATCGAGTTCAATAGAGCCTATATGTTCTATGAGAAATCCTCATGTGTTTGCTATGTTCACTGGAAAGAGAAAAAAAGAAGGAAGGAGGGGAGGAAGAAAGGAAAGGAGAGAGGGATAAGAAGAAGATTAGGAAGTAATTGTTGTTGTTAATCATTGGAGGAAATTTTTTTCATAAGATGTATAGGGTCATTCTCTTTCTTAAGAAAAATATACATATCTCATTGAGCAGACTGAAAATTTTAAGTAATCTATTTTGCTTTGATATGAATTTCTAACCCTAAGATTTTGAAGCTCATAAGCAACTCTTCTTCTTCCTCTTCTTCTCCTTCTCCTTCTCTTTCTCCTTCTCCTTCTCCTTCCTCTTCCTCTTCCTCTTCCTCCTCCTCCTCCTCCTCCTCCTCCTCCTCCTACTCCTCCTCCTCCTCTTCCTCTTCCTCTTCCTCTTCCTCTTCCTCTTCCTCTTCTTCTTCTTCTTCTTCTTCTTCTTCTCTTCTTCTTCTTGTATATGCTCCTCCCATAAGCAAGGAACCTCAGCCTCAGAGGCAAGCTATATTTTCTATATATGTTAAATAATTGCATCATTCAGAGTTCAATAAGAGAAATATTAACAGGGAAGATGTTAGCAAGTAGGAATCCTTGAGGCCCAAACCTGCTAAGGTCAGGCCCACCCAGGATAATCTTTACTTTCATCATCTTGAAATAAATAATGAGGGCCTGTATTCTTTCGTTGCTGAGACAATACAAGATTGAAAGCAACTTATGGAAGGAAAAGATTTATTGTGTTTGCACATCCTGATCACAGTCAGTTAAGGAAATTTGGGGGAAAAGTTTAAGCCTTAGCTTGAAGGCAGGTAAACTTGCTATTTCTCAAAGCATTACCTCCAGCCAGGGAACTAACTTTCAGCCAAGAACTGTATGGAGGGTGTTGCTAAATGGCTAGTGCAGGTTCATGGTTAGCTGACTTTCTCATATAGCCCAGGCCACCTGTCCAGGGAACTGTACCTCCCAACGTGGGCTGGTCCCCACTATAGCAATTAGAAATCAAGACAATCTTTAACAGGCATGCCCATAGGCCAATCTGGGCAATCCCTCAGTTAAGACTCCCATTTCACTCCTGAGAGGCTCTGACAGTACCTGACAAATACAGATGTAGAGGCTCACAGCCATCGATTGAATGAATACAGGGTCCCCAATGAAGGAGTTAGAGAAAGGACCTATGGAGCTGAGGGGTTTGCAGCCCCTTAGGATGAACAACAATATGAACTAAGTAGTACCCTCAGAGCTCCCAGGATCTCAACCACCAACCAAGGACTGCACATGGATGGGTCTGATTGTTCTGGCAGCATGTGTATAGTAGAGGATTGCAAATTCGATCATCAATGGGAGGAGAGGACCTCGGCCCTGTGAAGGTTCTGTGCCCCAGTGTAGGGGAATGCCAGGGCCAATAAGTGGGAGAGGGTGGGGTGGCAGGCATGGGGAGGGGGAGGCAACAGGAGTTTGTTTTTGTTGTTTTTGTTTGTTTCTTTGCTTTTTGGAGGGGAAACTGGGAAAGGTGAAAGTTACGTGTAAATAAAGAAAATATCTAATAAAAAAAAGACAGCCATTTCAGATGACACTAGCCTATATCAAGTTGAAAATTAGGACAGATTTAAACCATATTTACAAAATAGCTTTACATTGAAACCCAAATAAATATATGTGTAAATAAGGAATACAACTGAGTTAACATACTAAAAAAAAATCATCAGAAGTGTAAATCAGCCTTCAAGGTGTTAACATGAGTACACCTCGTTCCACAATATATTTCCTTCTACAATATATTTCTTTCTACAAGGAAAACCTCTGTTTTCCCAGAGAAACCATTTGAAGACAATATACTTTCAGCAACAGTGCCTCACCATAGAAATTTTCAAGAACAGCGGCATAGATTGCTCTCAACAAAGTTCACATGGTACTTTTGAGTGGGTATGTAAACTTCTCTGGATATATCTTGTCCTCTAAATCCTATGACAGGACAGGGCCTCTTGATATCAAGTACCTATGATATCCTATAGACATCTTGATATCTATATTAATCAAGACAAGTGTTCAGTAGATTCATAAAGACTGAGTAAGCTAGAGGAGAGATGTGTAGGACAGAGGTCTTTGTTCCTAGACTGTTTAATTTCCATATCTACTAGGGAAGACATACATCTTATTATATTTATTGTTAGCATCTAATCTGTTATACTTTTAATTATTAATTCCTGGAATGTCTGTTTATCTTACATTTTCTATAAATGTACAGTTATTCTAAATAAATAAGACCTAAGAACTTGCAGTAATCATCATCAATGGTTAGCTTTAATTATCAACTAAACACAACCTGGAGTCATCTGTAAAGAAAGCCTAAATGAGGGGTTGTCTACATTGAATTTGCCTGCTCATATGTTGTGAGGGATTGTTTCAGTTAAGTTAATCAATGTGAGAAGATTCAGAGCACTGTGAGCAACACTACTCCCTAAGAAAGTTGTTGTGAATTGCCAATGAGTGGAGATATCAAGCGGAGTACAACCAATCAACTGAACACTCATGCATTCATTTTTCTTTGCTCTTCACTGGACAGAATGTGATCTGCTATTACAAGTTCCTGCCACCTTCATTTTTTTTTTTTTTTTTTTTT
>NW_022196905.1:33580501-33595469 GCF_008632895.1 Mastomys coucha | reverse complement strand
TTTTTTTTTTTTTTTTTTTGCTTTGAAGGACAATAACCTGGAACTGAGAACTAAAATAAATCCATTGTCCCCTAAGTTAATTTTTGTCAGTATTTTTTTTTCAATCACAGCAATTGAAATGAAACTAGGACAATGATAATATTAAAATAGCATCACTTTGATACATTTAAAGTATGGTGGGTCGGTTCTGTTCTCAATCGCTGCAGGCCATACCCTGTATAAGCCAGTGTAGCAAACACTCATAGTCCTAGGAATTCTTACTCAGAGCCATTGAGGACAGTGCACATGCATGGTCACATCTTTAAACAAATGAGGTGGTTTGAAAGCTGTGTTTTCAAGCAGAGATTGTTTGTCCAAGAAAAGAACTTTTGTCTGAAAAGCAATCATCATTTCTATGAAAAGCCAGAAGCCATATCAAGTCCCCCATCATACACACATAAATTAGGGGTTGGATAATACCTTCATAGAACTGCACATAAGGGCTGTGCTGTACATACAGGCATAACTACAAAAAAGAAAACACACCCATGACATCCCAACAATATGCTAGGTTGAATGAACAAGTCCTGCATAATGACAATATCAGTTAACATGCTAACATGGGTAGGAGAAATTGTATGAGACCCCACCCCTAGATGAAGAGCTACAGGTGAACAATGGCTACTAAGAGAGGGAGAATTAGATGCCTCCTTGGACAAGTTCTCACATACATTATCCTAAATATATGATATATAATGGATACATGTATATAATGGATATGTATATATAATGCATATATATATGTATTTATGTATATGTAAATATATCAACAATGTTAAATGGATTCAGAAGGGTGTATATACAGATGTGCGTGAATAAAGAAGAGACCATGAATTTGGCACAGGGAAGAGGAAGATGATCTGGGAGAAGTGCAAAGTAAGAATGTCCATGTATCATGTTCTCAAAACCAGTGCTAAATAAATGTAAAAAGGGAGGAAGCACAGACATTAGGTGTGTTAACATGCTGTGCTGGACTCTCAGGGCAACGGGTCAGATCACAAGAGACAGTGCAATGCCGAGCAATTCAGAGTCTCGCCTGCTCAGAAAAGGCTGGCTTTCAATCACTGTATAAGCCTTGAAAAGCACATAATACATTCATACCTCAGGTTCTCTTCTAAGCAGGCTGGTGAACCTATCTAAGGTATCCTAGAGCAGGAGTCAAAAATTAAAAATATGTTGCTGGGTTTGATTGCTCCACTCCCGTTTTAAATTTATGTGTAAGAAACTTCATGGCCAAGACAGTGCATTAGAAAGTAAGGATACAGAAAGCCTTTAGGCTTTGATAGGCCTGCCTTGTGAACAGGTTAACTAGGATGTTTGTAGTGGCTTTGCTGCCCTCTTATTTTCAGCCACACAAGAACACAACGTTCCTTCCTTCTGGGGGATGCCGTTTACAAGATGCTATCTCAGAAGGGAAGACTGCTTCTTCCAGATTTTAACTCTCCTGCCACTGTCATCAGAATTTTCTGCCTCCAAACTCTGTAAAAAACAAAAATTTCCACGTTTTATAAATTACTCAGTCTCAGGCACTCTGTTCCAGAAGAACACACACACACACACACACACACACACACACACAGAGGTATATTTTAAGATCTGCCACAGTGGTAATGGATTGTCTGAGATCTAGCAACTTGCCTACTATCACGTCTCCAACTGAGGAAAGATGGAAGCCAGTTCAGAAATGGCTGAGCAGGAGTTGTGTCTTCTGTACTAAGAGGTTGAATCATGGGATGGTGGCAGCAGCAAGAAAAGGAACACATGGGAAAAAACACATCTACTTTAGGACAGGGTTAACCGAAGCAAAGCCACTGTGCAGTGGAGCTTGCTCACTCATTGAAATGGTGTCAGAGTCCTGAAACAAATGGAAACACTGAGAAACCCACTTCTTTAAAAAAAAAAAAAAGAAAAAAAAAAAAAAGAACACAGTGTTCACCATGTTCTCTGTCTCATGGAGGTACTTCCCAGCTGCTCTTCGGACCAGAAAGCACAGGAGTTTCTTGAATGCTGCCATTCATGTATTAATGTACTTATTAATAAGTCTCTTTTTAAAAGGGGACTGGCAATGGACGAGCCAAGAAGAATGGAGTGGGAAGAGACCCTCAAATGAGTATTGGCCTCTGGCCATTCTTCTGTCTAGGGTTGATAAATATTCCCATAGACTCTTAAAGGAAGTTTCTTTCTAAGAGTAACTGCCAGTGGTGGGTGGGTGGGCAGAATCTTTCTAAGAGTACCTGCCTGTGGTGGGTGGGTGGGCAAAAGGTCTTCTGACAGAGAGAGAGAGAGAGAGAGAGAGAGAGAGAGAGAGAGAGAGAGAGAGGGAGAGGGAGGGAGGGAGGGATAGAGGGAGGGAGGAAGAGAGAGAGAGAGAGAGAGAGAGAGAGAGAGAGAGAATCAAAACAAAAATTATGACAGCAAAGAGAACGCCAAGTCAGTTGTTTCAAATACTTCTAGCTTATACTCAACCTTCAAAAACCTTTACTTTGGAACCATTTTACTGTTATTTTATTTATTTATTTTTTTTACTTCTAAATGAAACTCGACTTTGTTTTTCAAAGCAAAAAGTCAACTAAATGTCCTATGTTTGTGTGAACTGCCTCCGACAGAGAGCCTGACACATCCTGTGAGTTAGTGAATAAAACAGACCCTATAAACACAAAGGTGGTTAGGTCGATGGATCAGAGTGTATAAAAACATGCGTAATAATGTAAAGCACCGAGGTAACTCTCAGATTAGCCTTTCAAACACTTAACATTCTTGTCCTTGAACTCCTCAATAATGCTCCTGGCAAATAATTTTCTATCCTTCGACTACAAATTATTTCCAAGGGCAGAGAGCTTATTGCTTTTCCAGACAGCCCTAGCAATTGGAAGCCTTGTGTGAGGCCAAACTGATAGTCCCTGGGGTTTTCCATCTTCCTATTATATTATTGCCTACATTTACTGCCACATGGGACAAACCCTGAATTTCATAAGACTCCCTTCTCGAACCTCAGCTTTCTCTTTTGATGAGAGAGTAACAACCCATCCACTTCAAAGGTCACTGTAAGATTAAATAGGAATTTCTTCGTAAAAAATGTAGCACTCAATTTGACAGGTGAAGAGGCTCACTAGTTGCCCACGTCTTCTGTATTATACTCCATGTAGCAGTCTTTCAGAAAGATTTGGACATTGATTATATAGATTGCCAGTAAGGATCTGCAATTTTCTTTCTTTATTTATTTTTTGATTTGCAGGAAATGGGACAAAGTGTGTGAATTGGGCCCAAGGACTTATGCATGCTAAGCAACCACTCTATCACAGAGCTCCAGTAAGAAGTATGTAAGTAAGTTTAGATGTAAACAAACTCAACTAGTCTATTTTTTTATATTTATATTCTTTTAAAATTAATTTATTGGTTTAATTTACACCCCGATAGTAGCTCCCACTCTTTCTTCTCTCCCCAGTACCTACCTCTCAGATCCCCCTATTTTTACCACAGCTTTACAAAGAAACCATGACAGGCCAAAGGATCAGCTAGCTGCTGTGATTAGAACAAATATGGGTAAGACTTGGTGTCTGTCTCTCAGGAAAATTGGTAGCATGCTGTTCAAACTCATTGTAATGGTAAAAATGGCAGGCAGCAAAGAAGCAGTGATTTCTGACACTGGGAATAGGAACTCTCTCGTAGATGAGCAGCATTGGCTCCTATGTTTCAAGAACTTAAGAAATCCCTTCCACTTTCCAATACACTGTATGCTACCTAGTCTTCCTTGAATAAGAAGGTCCTGAGCCACTCATCTCCTTGTAGAACTTGATGTTCAGACTAGAAACACTGGATGCCCTGGAGAGGAGGGGAGGCTTTCGATACACTGGGAATGTGCCGTGCAGAAATGAGCCAGATTCTTAACTCACAATTGGAATGGGTTAAATATCACTTGAATCCATCACACCACTGAGGCTGCTTGACTCTCCCATGTGGCACAAAGTAGACCACAGAATACTGTGATTATCTAGAACAGGGTGAGGGAAACAGAAAGAAAAAAAAGTGCTGGAGGTGGAAACCAAGACTTAACCACAAACACTTACAGCTGAAATACTGTCTTCAGGTCATAGTGAACCTGCACCTGAGCTCCTGAGACTTGGAACAGGGAGTAAACTTCAGTTTGCCGTTACCCAGGAGGTTCATACTACCAGGAAGAACAGAGGTTTAATGTTTCCTTTCTGTTCAAAGACAGAAGCTAGGTAGCAACAAGACAGTTCCCACAATGGTGCTATTGGTCAAGCACTGACTACCTCTAAAGAATGAATGGCTCCACCACAACCGGCAGCCCCTGTGAAGGGTCTGTGCCCCAGTGTAGGGGAATGCCAGGGCCAAGAAGTGGGAGAGGGTGGGGTGGCGGGCATGGGGAGGGGGGAGGCAACAGGGGTTTGTTCTTATTGTTTTTGATTGTTTGTTTGTTTGTTTGTTTTTTGGAGGGGAAACTGGGAAAGGAGAAATTTGTATGTAAATAAAGAAAATATCTAATAAAAAAAAGAATGTATGAATGGCTCAGTGGCTTAAACCAATGTGAAGAGCAGTGTGTACAGAAGGAAGAACAAATGTAAAGGTCATTAAATATATGCAAACATTCCCCCACACACACACACACACATACACACCCAGTATTCTACAGCCACTGTCAACAGGTTGGGCTGTATGGTTTCTAGAAGGTTAGAAAGTAATTACAAAGGTTTGGGGCACCATTCTTTCTTCCTCTCTGATTCAGTCTTTCTTCTTTAGGGACTTTGCATCGGGAAATATTGACACACCTGTCCATTCCTCTGCCTCCTCCCACTTTCCCCTCTTCTTGAGCCTTTCCGATTCAAGGCACACACTTGCATCTGATGTTCTAATGCTAACTTTGAGTTACTCAAGGCAGAAATCTCTGTTGAGTTTACTGTCAGTTGAGGAAGCTTCTCAACTCTTTTGTGTTCTGCCTGCTCCCTTTATTTGCATAATCTATGAATCCCACCTCTTTCTCAGCATGGCTCTTCTATCTGCTTCAGCCAAGGAGACTTTGTATACTCTGTCTATTTAACAGTCTTTCTTATATATGACATATGCACTTCACTTCAGTTCTGGGGGATAGCCTTGAGCATCCTGATGTATGTCCTCAGAGACCCTGATTATCCATGATCCCTCACTCTGAGCAATTGTGGGTCCAATTACTTGGACAAGGTGTTCTCAAAACTAGCACTAAATTTCAGTTCTTAAAATACAGAAGTACAGTTTCAAAATATCTAGGGTTTTATTTTATTTTATTATTATTATTTTTTGATGTTGGAATGACTTAGTAGAAATGGTTTCAGATATTTTTCACATGACAGTCTTGCCACATCTTCTGAATGGCCTGGCCTCTAATGCACCATAATTGTGAATGTTGAGGTTCCAATCTATCTGCAGGAGAGTGGTTCCAGAGGCACTGACCATGAGCAGATGTGCCAGAGTCTGTATAAATCCAGATAGAGTACAGGAGAAAAGTCACTCAATCTCTCTTGTGTAGAATACTAGAAAAAGTTTTGTAGAAGTAAATAATTTTGTGATGTTGTTATGCATTCTACAAAATAAAGCTCTCTTTCCAAAATATCACTAAAGTGCAATCTAAGTACACTCTTGGCACATTTCCAATCAAGATAATTGCCATGCCATCTCTGCAGAGAGAGACAGAATTATATGGGGGACAATAAATTGCTCAGCTCTCTTTGAGAATTCAGTTGAGTCCATCAAAAAGAAAAGAGAACCCAGAGTTCTTTCAATATATTGGAAAATGAAATATAGACTTATTTCATGTATTCAGGAAGAAACCTCAATTGCTAAACAGAATATTGTTACTCTAGAAGTATTTAAATGATCACATAGATCAGAGAGACTTCAAATGACAGGTTATAGAAGACAGTCCTAGGATATAATGATTTTAGGAAATAATAAGAGTACTTATTTCATCTCATTGTAACCAGAGAAACATTTCCCATTCAGAAGATGTGACAAGATTGTCATGTGGAAAATATTTGAAACCATTCTTACTAAGTCATTTCAACATCAAAAAAAACCTTAGACATTTTGAAACTGTATTTCTGTATTTTAAGAACTGAAAAATTAGTTTTAAGAGCACCTTGTACAATTAATTGGATCCACAATTGCTCAGAACAAGAGATCATGGATTACCAGGTTCTCTGAGGACATACATCAGAATACTCAAGGCTGTTCTCCAGAATGGAATGTAGGTTTTACATATGTGTGTGTGTATGTGTGTGTGTGTGTGTCTTTGTGTATGTGTGTTGTTTGTGTGTGGGAAATTGTATACATTCCTTTTCTCTTATATACAGAAGGCCCAGTGACTTCATTGACAGTCAAAAAAGGAGGCACGGGAACTTAAAATGTTAAAAACTTCTTATGGATATCACAAAATATTGAATTTCTGAGACCTAATTTGTGGGCCAGTTGTTCCACAATATAATATTTAGTATAAAACTTCACCTTTATTCAAAGGGAGCCTTTCTTTTTCCCTTATAGAAGAAGTTGGAGATCTGCCAATTAGCTAACAAAGTGATTAACTGCAGGGTGGTAGGTGCCCACCTGAGCAGACCACAAGCTACTTAACAGTAAAGAAGGATATTTTATGATTCACAGGGACAAACATAACACAACACAACACATAACCACAGGCTATGACTTCTGAGGGAAGGAATTTACCATGAAACAACAAATCATGCCTACTTTAAATAAATCAAAATGATCATTGTACTGAGGTGATTTTTACCTAAAATTGACTCAAAGGAAATGTAATTGCCACAGTAGAAGCAAATAAGGAAAGAAGCCCTGCACACCATCTCAGGAAGGCCCATCAGATCCCATGATCAGGAGAAAGCAGAAGCTGTGTTTAAAACTACACTTTCCACCAGGAAAATCCTGAAGGTTTGGCTTTGCAAGGTGTCTCTCACCATGCATGGATAGGTGGCACATCTATTGTGCTGGATAATTTTATAACAGATTGACATCTGAGAGAAGGGAATACCAATTAAGAAAAGTCTTCCATAAGATCACACTTAGACAAGCCTACTATGAGTGGTTATCTCTGGGCTGGTGGTCCTGGGCTCTACAATAAAGCAGGGTGAGGCCGGGCGGTGGTGGCGCACACCTTTAATCTCAGCACTTGGGAGGCAGAGGCAGGAGGATTTCTGAGTTCGTGGCCAGCCTGGTCTACAGAGTGAGTTCCAGGACAGCCAGGGCTACACAGAGAAACCTTGTCTTGAAAAACCAAAAAAAAAAAAAAAGAAGAAGAAGAAGAAGAAAGAAAGAAAAGAAAAGAAAGCAGAGTGAGCAAGAAGACACTGAAGCAAGCCAGTAAGCAGAAACCTTCAACCTTGCATCAGCTTCTGCTTCCAGGTTCCTGCCCTGTTTGAGTTCCTATCCTGATTTCTAAGATAAACAGTTCTATTAAGGTGTAAGCCAAATAAATGTTTTCCTCCCCAACTTGGTTTTTGCCATGGTGTGTTTTGCAGAAGTCAGAGCCAGAGAAGTAACTAAACCCTTTGGAGGAGGCCAGGATATAGTGAATGAACCCGGGTAATTGGACATTAAGTTATTTACACTGTTGAAGTTTGATTATGCTTTTCTCGGATTATGAGTGTGCCCTGGTCCTTCCCTCGTGGGGAAAGTACTTAACTTGATTTTAGATTTTACAGGAGCTTACAGCTGAAAGACTTTGAATATGTAAAAGAGATTTTAGATTTTTTTTTTAAGGGAAAAGACTACACTTTTAATGTGTTTAAATTGGTAAAGACGGTGGGACTTTTAAAGTTATTTATGTTTTTAATGTGAGATCTTACGAATGAATGAGAAAGGAAAGGTTGTGGCTTAATGGGAATGTGCTTGTGTGTCAAGTTAACAAGGGGTCATTCAGATGTACTGGCTGGTATTGTGTGTCAACTTGACACAAGTTAGAGTCATCCTAGAGGAAGTAACATCAATTAAGAAAATGCTTCCATAAGATCGAGTTGTATGCAAGCCTTTAGGGCATTTTCTTAATTAGTTATTGTTAGGGGAGGGACCAGCATGCTGTGAGTGTCGCCATTGCTGGGCTAGTGGTTCAGTAAGAATGCAGGCTGAGCAAGCCAAAGATATGCTAGCTTTATAATTTGAAGTTAAATAATTTTTTAAATTTTTTTTACCCTATTGTACAAGATAAATTATCTTGTGCAATAATGCACACATTTGTAACTCCTTTTAAGTTATAAATAATTCTCAAGCCTTCCTGTAGCAATAAGTTCTTATAATGGCTTCCAATCATAAGCTATGTTATTCTTCTATTCATGTTTCCATGTAGATCATGCCATTTTCAGTTTTAAATGAGGTGAGACAAACCTCACTGATATTTAGTTTCGCCATTCAAATGCTGGAAGTATGGTGTTTGTCCATTGTATAGTGTTTGGTCATGGCCTTCGGAACAGAGCAAGAAGGATTAAGCAGTCAAGGACCTAGCTGTGAAGGGAACAATCGAAGAATCCAGCATTTGCCACCTATCACCAGTATGGCTTTAGCTACAGTAGCAGTGTTTCCTATGCGTTGCTCACAGGGTTACTCTTCTGATCTCTGGATGAACTTAGCAATCATTTTCATTTTCTTGATTACATTTACCCAGTGTTTGTTTCTTTACTAAGACTAGGTTCTTGGGTTATTTTTTAATGTTGACTTATCAAGTTTAATCCATTTTGGCATTTGATTCTTCCATTTCTACCACTTCTCTTAGGGTTTACCTGCTGGTGGTATCACGATATGTTGGGTTTTTTTTTTTGTTTGTTTTGGTTTTTTGTTTTTTTGTTTTTTTTTTTGTCTTCTCGAGACAGGGTTTCTCTTTGTAGCCCTGGCTGTCCTGGAACTCACTTTGTAGACCAGGCTGGCCTCGAACTCAGAAATCCACTTGCCTCTGCCTCCCAAGTGCTGGGATTAAAGGTGTGCGCCACCACCGCCCGGTGATATGTTGTTTTTTTAATATGCTCTCCTTTAAATATTTTGACTGCAAGTCACTGACTGAAGCTGACTCAAGATATAATCTAAAGCAGAAAAAAAAAAAAAAGAAGAAGAAGAACTCTTCTTTTGGCCCTAATGCAATGGATACTGAAAAACATATAAAATAATAGACAGTGTGCTTACCAGTTCTTTTTTTTTTCTGTTGTCTTGACTTAGAATGTAACTTTGTTGGTATAGTTTTTGCCTAACATGTATAATACCCTAGGTTCAATACTATATAAACTGAGTAGAATGGTGTTACCTGTAGCCCCAGTATTTAGACTGTGGAAACAAGATGATCAAAAGAGTAGATTTTCAAGGTAATCTTTGGCTACATAGCAAGTTTCACAGACAACCTGAGCTACTTGTGACCATGTCTCAAAATAATAATAGTAATAAAATAATAGTAATAATAATGATAATAATCATAATCTGAATGGCTTCTTGTGTCCTTTATAAAGAGAATCTTAGTTAAAAGATGTTTCAAGCAGGTCCCTGTGCTCAGAAGAACCTTTCTGATTATATTCTGAAAAGTATGGAGCTGAACATAATCAGCTGTGTTGGCTTCTAAAAGAATGGCCTTGCCAAAGTTGCCCAACACTCTCAATTTTGATTGAGAAAAAGGATATTCAAAGACCATCCACAGACAAGGATGAAACGAATAAGTATTAAACACTTAACCAACAAACTCAGGCACATCACTTTACTTCTTTTTATTTATTTTCCTTTTTTTAATATGTGCGGGGTTTGTATGCATACACATACACACACACATACACAGACACACACACACACACACACACACATATATATATATATATATATATATATATATATATATATATATATATATATATATGGAGATGCTTACTCATAAACACAAGAAGACCAGAGGACATTCAGTATCCTGATGTCCTGCTATGTCACTATCCCTTAGGACAGATTCTTACTGAACCTAGAACTAGACTAATGGCCAAAAGTTCTCTAGTCTTCAACTCTGCTTGCTATAGCTCTGAGATGACAAGTGTACTGAGCATGCCCAGCTTGTAATTTATCTCCCTGTCCCTGATATATCTCTACTTTCTATAAGTCAGATTCAATGAATTCCCGGCTAGATGGGAAATTGAATCTCTGTCAATGCTGGAATTCTTCGTCTGCCAGTCTAAAGTTGTAAGTGATATTTAGAAACAGGATGCAGAGCCTTCCACACTCAGGCCATTCTGTTTGCCATGAGATCTGCCTTGTCTCCACTGATACAGCTCCTGGATGTCTGATGGCTTCCTGGCAGTTCAGGTTCTGTGGCCTATCAGCTGCTGGCATGCTCACTAGAAACTGCAGAACGGGGCAGGGTGTAAAAATGAAAAGAGTCACCACCATCCAGACCCAAGTCAGTTTCCCTACTTTCTCTTCTCCCCTCTGCTTCTTCCCTGGCCTTCTCTCCTTGTCCCTGTCACTTCACATTTCTCTTGTCTTCCCCAGAGAGGCTTTCCAGTGAGCCTAGACCTTGACAAAGGACAAAGATTGACATTAAGGGCTGGCAATGTGTTTTTATCTCAGAAATAAATTCTTTTCACAGTCTGAATCAGGGTCAGAGGAAGTGCAGAATGAACATCAATGAAAATATTTTAATCAGCCACCTTGGCACACATATAAAATGTTAACCACTCAAAAGTATGTGAATGTCCCCCCTTTTTTTTTCTTTTAAAAAGAATTCAGTGATTTTTACTAGGTGTGGCATTTCCATTTGGAATGACAAAAAGTGCTGTGGACAGAAGTAATCTTTGCACAGTTTGGTGAATTATTTAATGCTCCTTTCCAGCTTTACATGTAAAAATGATGAAAAATGGGTAATTTCATATTTTGCACATTGGTCATATTAAAAAATGTTACATGGAACCTTACTCAAACACAATGAAACAAAGTCTTCAGATGACTGAAGCACTAAAATACCGATCACAGCTCTTTGCTCTCTCTCCTTCCTGTATTTTTCAGTGTTTGTTTTCTTTGTGTTGTGCTGCAAGGTCTGATGTGATGTATGTATGCATGGGACACAATTGCAAGGATGAACATGGGAAGGTCAGAAGCCAACTGTGTGTAGTCACATCTCTCTTTCTTCGATGGATCTGGGAACTGAACTCAAGCTCTTGAGCTTGCACAGTGGAAACACTTATCCACTGAACCATCTCAATGGTAGCTCCTTTTTGAGTTTTCTAATTTTTGTGGAAGAAATGATATAACCCAGAACCCCAATGCTTCTTTGGCTTAAAACAACTACTGTTTACTTTCCCATCATTTCAAGTATGGGCTATGCTCTGAGAAATGGGTCTCTTCAGGATGACCTGGCCCCTTTCCTCACCCAGGGCTTTCAGAGAAACTTTCTTTTTTTCCCCCAATTAAATGATTTACTTACTCACTTTACATCCGATCCAGGCCTCCCTCTCCTCTCAGTGCTCCTTTCACACAGCCCTTCCCCCACCCTTCCTTCTTCACCTTCTCTGATGAGACATCTTCCAGAGATTGATCTGGAACTCTCTTCTTAACTTCTGTTTCACACAGGCATGTCAATACTTCCTCTAATTCCATCGCCCAAAGCATATTAAGTGATTAAGCAGCAACAACCATATACAGTTCAACGGCCAGCAAGATTTGGTCCAAGAAACCTGACTAATGAGGAAGAAAGGACTAAGAAAGGACAGACATCCTCACAGAATCGAGTTAAGCACATCTGCCACCCAACAACCCAGAACCTCAGTTTATTATGGAAGCACAGAGGAAGGAGTTAGTTAGGCTCCACAGGAGGTCTCTGTCAGTCAGAAATCTCAGGCTGTAAACATCCAGAAGAATGCTATGTGAGTGCTTTCTGTGCACCCTGTCAACATGCCACAGGGACTGGAAAGCTTTGCCATTTCCCATGGGTTTAAAGCATCAGTCCTTGTCAGTAACACACAGCCACTCAGAGCTTCCTCAGCTTCCCACAATAAAGAAATGGTTCTTCTTATTTTTCCCCCAGATTCCTCCCAGATCTTCCAGAACAACTATTGACTGAACAACATTAAAATATAATATAGTCTCCCTCATTACCAAAAATTCTCAAAAAAACAAACCAAGTAAACAAAAATGGCATTGGATCCATCTCATGGAGGTTCTCTCAAGGCTCTTTGTCTCCAGAGACTTAAAAACTAAATGACACACACCTAAGGTAGGCTGGCAGAAGCAGGAGAGGACCTGGCACTCTCTACCCCAGCGTGAGGTAGAGAACAGTGACTAGGCAGCTCCCAGGCTAACACTGGCAGTCCACTATGCTGTACATAAGGCTACCCTTCCATTACTTACCAGCACCCCAAAACCTACCATTACCTTCCATGCATAGCTCTCCTGGCCCTAGATCACAAACTTTGAAAAGTCTATTTCTTTGCATTATTCTCAGTTGTGAATTGAGTATAAGATCCCTGCTCCTACTGTTAGGATGTAGTTTCCTGAGTAAAGCGGTCTCAGGAAATAGTTCCACCTTGCTGGCAGGATCAAAACTGAGTTCATGTCCCCAGGTCTTGGAACCCAACTCCTGTCCTGCTTAGAGGGAAGATGCTGTTATCTATCATCTAAACTAAGACACACCAGTTATCACTGTGCTGCTTGTCTTGACTTAATTGTCTATGTGCAGCTTGCCCACTCCTTTGTTCCCTTATCATTCTAAAATTCCAGGTCAGAGTCCAGGAGAATACCTGGCTACAAAAGCTGACTCAAGGACCTTGAAGCCAGATAACCTGGATAAGGCTCAGTCACCACTCTTAACCTCCTTGCTTAACCCCTTGTATCAAAATATGATTGGTCAATTCAACAGTCTACCCTGATCCTTGGCTTTGGGTTCCAGTCCTATATAAATGTTGTACAGTCTCCCTTTGGGATGCGGTTCAGATCCCAAACTGGCTACCTCCCTGTACTCACAGTGAATAATGCTTTCGTTTTTAAGCTTCAGTCTCAGAAGTGTTTTCTGAGCTTCTACTCCAACCACTACTGTTGTGCTGAAGCCTTGATATCCTTATGGTAGTGCTACCTTGAAAGGTGGGGAAACCTTCACGGGTGGAGCTCAGTCAGAAAAAATAGATTAATACCTGAATTTTCTGCAGGTTCCCCTTGTCTCAGGGCCCCTCTTGTATCCTTCTGTGCTTCCTGGTCCCCACAGGGTGAGTAGAATTGCCCTCTGTGCCCTTCTGTGATGATCCTCTGTCTCACCACAACCCCCACCATAAGCCAGAATCAGTCCCCTTAAATCTGAGTTTATGTCAAAGACCTCCCACAAAAACTAAAATTCTGCCCTATTTCTCTGCAGCCATTTTAATTCACAAATTGTGTATGTGTATATAAATATAAATATGAATATGAGCATGTGTATGTATATATATGATGATTACAATATGTTTTGAAGTACATATGCACAGCAAATGGCTAATTCAAGCTAATTGGAGCAAGCTTTAACTCTAACATTTGCCATCATTTTGAAATGCAAATTCTTAAAAATACCCTCTTAAGTTTAATAATACAATACTAAATAGAATATATTTGAACACAATGTTGGAATCAGGTGGTTTAACTTTTCTTATGAGTATGATGTTATTGTCCATGACATGTACAATACCCTCATTAGGAAGTTTTGATAAGAGTTACTGGAAAGAATTCTGGGGACACAGAGATCCACAAGCCAGATATGGCTGAAGAAACCTTGGTATCCACAGCAGGCAGCCGACTGCAATTACCTTTGTAATTATCAAACATGTATTGCTTTAAAAACTGTGATTTTTCCATTATCCCTTTTAATTTCACCTTATCATTGCCTAAGGAAGTTACTTCATTCTCTCTGAAACAGTAATGTTGGGAGTTGAAAGAGTGATTAACAAATTTCTCATGGTTCAAATTCTATCCAGCGCTGAAAGCAGTCCCCAGACTACTCTGAGTACCGCCCATATACCTCAAAGGACATACATGGAACAAGCTGGAAAGAACTCAGGTGTCTGGACCAACTTCCTAGCACTCAAGGACATTCAATGCCAAGTACCCCAGCCCGGGAGGCTGTGAACCACTGGAGCCTTTACAAAGTATGGGAAGCTTACCTGAGCCCTCCCAAAATATACCTATAAACTATAAGCCCTGCAGTGAAGACTGGGGGCATATTTGTAAGGCTTTGGTTGGGTAAATTCAGAATCCACAAGGGCCAAGTGATCTTAGTTCTCTGTTAGTTTTCAACTTTCTAAATATCTATGCACAGTTGGGCTTCATCAAACTGGGTAATAGGTCCCATTCCTAGGTTCCCCAGATATTAGCACTGGGATTTAGATTCAGCCAACATGTCCTTCTGAGGACTCCCTAGGGAATAAGAGGGTGCTTAGCTTTTAGCAATAAAGGCCAAGTGTCTTCACAAATAATATCACCATTTGATATTCTTGAATTTGATATGCTTGAATTCTAAACTGACCAAGATATGAAAGCACCTCTTACATAAATGGGAGACCAGAACCATGCTTTCCTTGCAGGTAAAGATCCTCTTGGGTAATGTAAATCATAACCAAACTCCAGCAGCCATAGGCCATAGTTAGTCAGAGCAGGCTCCCTGGGTAGGTGGAAGCAGCTGTACCTAACCGAATATGGAAGAAGGTTCTCTGAATGAATTCACCCAAAAGGATGAGAAGAGAGAAGAAGAAGTGGACCCATGGACCACTTCAGAGATTATCAAGACATACTGTAAGATGTACTGTAGGCAAGAGAACACAGTAACCCACAGATGAGAGATGAGCCAAATACCAGGTAGAGGTAGACGTGCCATTTCTCCAATAAACCCTCAATTTCCAATGTCAGTGGTGGAACCATGTCTTTACTGCTCAGAGAGAGAGGGAGAGAGAGAGAG
>NW_022196905.1:33508032-33580491 GCF_008632895.1 Mastomys coucha | reverse complement strand
GAGAGAGGGAGAGAGAGACGGAGACAGAGAGACAGAGACAGAGAAAGACAGACAGAGACAGACAGAGACAGACAGAGACAGACAGAGACAGAGGGACAGGGAGACATACAGACACATAAAGACAGCACATACACACAGAAGGAAAGAGAGAGAGACAGAGAGAGAGAGAGAGAGAGAGAGAGAGAGAGAGAGAGAGAGAGAGAGAGAGAAATGGAGGGAGAAGAACTAGCCCAGAGCATTGTACTTCCTGGTTCTTAATGCCTGTGGAATAGAACCTTCTGGGTTGGGAAAGAGTACTGTCATGCTCAAGTAGGAAAATTGACCCACATATTTTCTTTTAAAAAACTTTTTATTGTTTTTTCATGAGTGTCACCTCATGCACCCCATCCCTCTCATCTCCCCATTCCTTTATATCCACCTTTCACTCTTGCAATACCCTCCAACAACTAAAACACACACATACACAAACAAACAAACAACACAAAAGCATAGAAAGCATGCCATTATGGAAGCTGTAATATTTCATAGTGTGATCCAAAGTATATCCCTCTGTCCACATATCTTCACTTGAAAACATTTATTGCAATGAGTCATTGGTCTGGTTCAAGATCTTTGAATTAGTGTTGGATCCTCATTGGGGCTCTTTCTGGTTATCCTGCTGTTGCCCTGTCTCATGGAGATCCTGAGGCTTTGAAGCTGCAATACTGGTCCTTTCACACATCCCAGTATTTCTCAGATGATACAGATTTGGGGATAGGGTAATTCAGAGCTCTAGATCTGGGCCTGGGTGGTAGCTGAGCTGGTCAACTCTTAGGCTTTCTCTTATTTGCACCACCAGAACAAGCTCTCCAGCACTGCTCCAGCAAAGTCCTAAGGATGCCTGTCAGCTGTCTTGCTTTCATGCACTCTGGACTAATTCATCAGCACCAGACCCATGCTTCTAAAGCCAGCTCTACTCTGTTACCCAAGCAAGGTGTGGAACCCACTCTCCTAAGTGCTGCAGTCTGTGAGGGCTCCCACTCTCACAGTCTCACACCCTTGGTGTTGGCTCACCTGAGCCTCACCATCAGGGCTAGCTCCACTGCATTGCCCAGGAAAGATGCAGGGCTACTAACAGTAAGAGGGCAGGGCTAGCTCTTCAGCTCTCATGACCCCAGGACCAGCTCTCCTGGATATGGTGGGGAAGGGGCAGGGCATCACCTCTGCACCTATGCCACCTCATGCCAGATAAGTGATGGGGCCAGCTCTTCTTCAACCTGTCCTAGGGGCTGGCTCACCACCTCTACCTTAACCAGGGTCAGTACTACTGTGCTTCCTAGGCAAGGTACAGGGCCTGCTCTTCTGAGTGCTACAACATATCTCAAGACTACAAGGCTAATTCTCCTGACTGTATCAGGTGGTAAGGGATGGGAGGAGGCTATCATCTCTGTACCCAGATATAAGGCCTGCTCTCCCAAGTGCTGTAGCCAGCAATAGACAGGGCCAGCTCATCTGCTTTCATGACCTAGGGCCAGTTCTCCATTACTTCCCCACACCTATGCCACCTCAAGCCAAATGAGTCTCACTCTCCCCTTCAGGGTTGGCTCACCTGCAATTCTGTGACCGAGTCAGTTCTGCTGTGCTGTTCAAGTAAGATTTTCTCTCAAGCGCTCATGACCCTGGGAGAAGTTTTCCAAACTGCTGGAGATGGTAAGACAAGTGGATTCAGCACTGTGCCTGTGGCATACAAGACAGACAAATGATAGGGTCAGCTCTAATACATCTCTACCACCAGGGCAGGCTCCACCATGCTTTCTGGGTGAGAGACAGGGTCTTCTGCTGCCAGTTAAAGGTGGGCCAGTTATGCATAGGCCCTGGACTCCCACATGGTCCCCACAGGCTTCCCTGATGTAGGACATACCCGTGTTTTCCAGTGGTAAAATGACCCAGTTGCTGTATAGCCAGGGTGTCAGACATGGCTGTGATCTTAGAGTGGCCACAAGTGTCAGGGCTCACCACTCACAACAAGCTACTCCTCTCCACCTTCCTGTCTCCAGTTCCATCTCTCTTCATAACACTCAGGCTGCTCCACTTCCCTTTCTTTCCCATCTGACCAAATCCCATAAATCAGTATGTATCTGACCACCATATACTCACATATTGTGGTGGCTCCCACTGCAGGCTGGCCACACAGGTGGACCCCCTTTTGGGTGACATCCTTCATCTATTCTGCTTGTCATGGTAACAAGCTGGTGCCCATGGCCTGCCTGTCTGTGCTGCATGCTGGAGGGCAGCTCTGAGGGTGGCACGGTGGTCCACCTGCCTTTGCCTTTGTCTTCCTCCTCCTCCTCCTCCTCCTCCTCCTCCTCCTCCTCCTCTTCCTCCTCTGCCTTCTCCTCTTCCTCCTCTTCCTCCTCTTCCTCCTCTTCCTCCTCTTCCTCCTCTTCCTCCTCTTCCTCCTCCTCCTCCTCCTTTGCTGTGCTGCCTGGATTTGATTTGATTTGATTTTTATGTGTAGGCTTTAATATTTTCTCAACCTACTTTTAATGATGGTTCTTAAATGCTTTTACCTTTCTTCTAGCCCACTACTCACGAGAGGTAGTGGAAAAGAAAGGTTATTAGGATCTGGGTGAAGTGGACCTGTTTAGAAATTGTTCTTTGGAGCAAATCCCATCTGTTTTGTCAGGAAATCAGCAATTCAGTTTTGTAGTGTCAGGATAGCAACAGTGGTAGCAAGACCTAACAGGAAGAGCCTGGGCTCAGTAGAATCAGCTCTAGTCAGCAGGAGGAATTAGGACCAGCAGGGACACCAGGGGAAATTCTTTGTTGTGCTTCTTTCATCAAAATGGAGATCATCAAAGACTGGAGACCAAGAAGTATTGCAGAGCTAGCTCTACAGGCAAGCTCCTCTCAGTCTGTTGGGTCCTATTTATACTCCCTCTAAACATCACTTGTTCTCCATGGGTCTTGCCTTAGCACTTGTCTTGTCTCAGCTCTTGAGTCTGTCTTAGTAAATCTCTACATGAGTCTGTATCAGCTGACATCACTCTGTCCATCAGCTAGAATCCCCTGAAGTGGGAAGAAGCCACTAGCACTCCACCAGAAGTTTTTTGGTGCATTTCCTTCTATAGAGTCATGACAAAGGGAGCTCAACCACAAATGTAAGGCAATCCAATACACCCATGTTGTTAGGGAAGAATTGCTTACCCTGTGTTCCTCATGTGTTTGCTTTACCAAAGCAACCTTTCCCTTGTATCCACTTCAGGAAAACACTCCTTCATTTGTTTGCCCCAAGGAAGCACCATCCAACACAACTGACTTACCAAAGAACTTTTAAATTTCCACTTCATCTTGAGTCCTAGGCATAAGACAGCTTTTGCCACCAAGCCAGGCAATCAAGCTAGGATTAACAGAGGACTGCCATATGCTTTGCCCCTGACTGATGTAAAAATGTGATACCACAAGCAAAGTATCTCTTTGCCTTTTGCCAGGGGAGAGGAGGACACATATTGTCTTAATGAAAATTCAGAACTGAGACTCAGAAAGTCCCAATAGTAATCCATACCCTTGATTTTCTCATGCTGTGCTTTTTTCAAAACCAGTAGATTCATCCTCACAGGTTAGGGCCAATATTAAACTAAGTCAGAACAAAGCATTAGACAGTCACCATGAAGAGCTTCAGGGTTATGCTTTCTGGCATTCCCCCAGCATTCTGTACAGCAGCTATGTCAAAAAATGATGAAAGTGGCCATGAAACTTCTTACCAGAGTTAATTTTAACTCATGAATTGCAACTTTGAACACACCCTCCCAACCCCTTATCCCTATCCTCCCTCTCCCCACCATATCCCCACAAACAATATCCTCTGATGTTTACTCTTGAAGGCAGATTAATACCACAGTCATTAGAGTAGTTGGAACTTTTCAAAACACAGTGTTAAAACATGGACAAAAAGAGCTGAAGATGCTCCTGTTTGGGTGGAAAAAATAATGATCTCGGAGCACTGTTTGTCTGACAACTGGAGTAACTGGTACCTGGATCGCTCAGTGGTTGTCAATCCCATACATGTGGGACATCCTATGTATAATTATATCTTAGAGCCTATGTAAAAGACTAAATGGTCCCTCCACTAACTGTATTTTAAGTAACCATTAAGTTCAGACTGAAATAAATGAGTTACAAAGACATGCCTTCACCCTTGTTTTTACTAACAGCATCTGAAAGAAGTGAGACTATGGAGTCCACAGTTCACTGATCGATGGGGCAAAAACTGCAGTGTGATTTGTGATCTTTAGTTTGTTACAACACTCACCTTCAGGGAAAATGAGGAATAAAAAAGAATTATGTGCACCTGTCTCATGATTCTTTTACCAGGTGTTAAAATACAAACCCAGTAAGAAGCTAATGCCCTCTGCAATTATTGGCACTAAACATAATTATTTACGACATGTAAATACAATTATGCAGGTGGACATGCCATGAATATCATATAAACTCTCTAAATACAATATGATTTTGTGCCTTTCCAGCAAACTCCTATACTTCCTAGAGGAGCCAACACTGCTTTTTGGCCCTCTAAAACAGATAGATTTCACACTGCTGGAAAGAGGACGGTGCTTCTAGGTTCATTTTTAAGTGTTTCTTATGGATTTCCTAAATGTACTGTTCACCAAGTGCCAAAGATCTAAGTCACCTTTTAAAATTGCAGCTACTTAGTTCTTGATGGTACCCAAAGGTCTATCTCAAATTACTGAGTTTAGATGTAGACATTGGTCCCATTTCCATGGAATGTGTAGAGCATGTTAGAGATTGTATATTTAAGCACTTCACTAGGTGCTTAGAGTAATCTGTTTCAATTGAACTTACAAACCACTCTTCAATGCCCATATTTATGGACATTACCATATAGAAAATTGAAGATGTTAGAATTTCTGCTGGTCATGTTGATGTTGTTTGCCAAATCAGAATTCAAATCTAAATGTCCTGATCGTCAGCCCTTGATCTTCTCATTTGCTTTCGGAATTGAACACACAAGGTTGATTCCATTATACCAATGATGAAAAATATCTTCATTATTTAGATCCATGGAAGAAAGATAATTTGGAAAGAGATGGTTAGAAGAGTAACCAGAATGAGGTTCAGTTCTCAGAACTATCCAAGCTAGCAGGTCTTGAAAGAATTCACTAGCATTTATGGGCACTGTGGTTGCTAGATGTAGCTTTGGGCCAGGATGAATTTGTGTTCCTGTGTTCTAATCTATGTTTCTTTCCCTCTAACCTTAGAAACCTATTACTTACTTCTCTGTCTCCATGTTGATAGCTATAACACCTGGGCATAGAAGTCAATGATCTGCAGCATGCTGAACAAAATGCCATCAGCTCAGCCCCGGCATCATCTGCCATCATTTTGTTAACATGTTTCTATCTACTCAGTTTGTGCCTTTGCTTTCTTTCATCGGCCTCTTCAATGCACTCTCACATCCGACAGTTAATGAAGTACTGATCCCTTTTCTATCCTTCAAAGTAAACACAAGTGTGAGCTGAGCCCATTGGAAAGCCCCTGATCTGCTGCACTGAACTCATGAAAAACGTGTTCATCTTACGCTCCTGCCTGTTTCTGAACAAAGACATGTGCAGAGGCATCTTTCTCAGGCAGCAGGAGGTGTTGTTCATGGCCAACTGTTTTTGTATCTGTCACCCCGATGGCCTGTTGGAAACATATGAGCTGATGGAGAGTCAATATTGAATGCTTTGCTTTCATTCTTTGTCTTAAAGAGGAAAGTACCGCTTAGGCCACCCTGTTGAGCTATAGATCTTCTCCTGGTTGATTTTCTTGTGGTAACAAGTATTGATGTTGAAGAGAGGGAAACAGACAGAAATGACCAACAGGAGGCAGATGGCCAACTAGGAACACTGATACTTTGGTTTTATACCTTAAAAGGATCATCACAGCTTCGTGTCTGATTCTGAAAATGCTTGAGAACCATTTGTATCATGTGACCAAACTTAAGAAGACTGATGTTTTCTCACCAGACACATAGGACATAGGCCACTGCTATTTTGTTTACATACCTAAAACACCTGGGTGTTTTAGTGACTACTATGGTGGCAATATTACTAGTGTGTGTGTGTATATAGACACACATATGATAGTATATATATACATACATATGATATATATATGCACATATGATCAACAAAGTATAATCTTTGGGATGTAGACATTTATAAAAGCAGCCTGGGGAGATAAGTTAGCAAAGTGCTTATTATCCAAGTAGGAGGATCTGGGTTTGATTCCCAGAACCCATGTGAAAATTGGGCATGGCAGTACAGACTTGTAACTCTGGCTCTGTGGAGATGGAGAGAAAAGAATTCCTGGGACTCATTGCCAGCCTGCCTAGCCTAATAAGCGAGCTATGTAACAAGCAAGAAAACTGGCCTCAAAACCAAGGTAGACAGCTCCAGAGGATGACATCCAAGGTTGGCCTCTGACCTTCACACATATGTACACCCACTGAACCCACACATACTTGCATATATTTGCACACACACACACTCACACACAAGCATGCATGTATCAAGAAACACAGCAAACTGAACAGGAGCAAATAATGCAATATGATGCATAAGCAATTGCCTAGAAACCATCTATAAAGAGCTCACAGGAGTCCATTATTGCTAGAGCTCAGGTTCACGTTTAATTAATCAGTTGGAGAAATTAAAAATCCCAAAATTCTTATGCTGTAAGCAAAGTGTTTGAAAAGGTCGATATTATTGGAAATATTTTCTTGGCTGCACTCTAGTGCCTAGTGAAGTGTGTCCTAAGTGCTGCACCAATGAGCATTGATTTCTACAGCAGAGATGGGGAGATTTGCATGGGACCTAATCCTCAACCATCATTGGGTGCCACCTATGAATCTGTCTATAACAGGCAATATACAAGGTAGAATTAATAAGAAAACAGAGTCCTCTCATCTCTATGTAGAGCATGAGGACAAGGGAAGTTTTAGGGATTGCCTGAGATTAGGGTTGAGATTTTGTGTAATTTTGTAAAATAAACAAAAGAAGAAGCAATCCAAGGAGGCTTTCTCTTCCCAAGTCTTGGTATTTCCAATCATTCATTCATGTATCCATTAGTTGTTTTTGAGATCCTATTGCATCGGGGGATATAGCAAGAGCAGCATGATGGTGGTGTTTATGTATGGGTGGGGGAAGGCATAAAAGGGTGCATGGGTGGTTACTAATGGCAATAGTGCTGTTCATACTTGTTCTTATATTACCAAGCATAAAGAGTATTAGATTATACATTAGGCCTGTAATGCATACTTGTTTGAAGTAAAATATTAAACAGCCATAAATTATAAAGTTGAGAGGAAGCAGAGTAGTTATTTGACTAAGCTAAGTCTACAGAACACTCTGGGGACTGAGCCACCAGAGGCAGGCCATTTACAAGAGGACACTAAGATGTCTAAAGTACCAGCAAAACTCTGTGTCTTACGCTGGTGCTGCTTATGTCCAGGATAATGTATTATGTTCCTGAAGTTTGCTAAGAGAGTAAGCCTCAAGTGTTCTCATTATAAAAATCAGGTAACCATATGAGATGATGAATATGTTAATTAGCTTGATTGTGGCAATAATTTCACAGTGTATCCATATATCAAAGTATGTCTAGTTCTTAAGTAGGGTCAATTTTTATTTGTCAACCTTTCATCATTAAAGCTGGAAAAATGAAAGATATGGTATTAAAATGAGCATATAAAAGCAATGTGATATTATAAAATGTTAAACACACAAACAAAAATTTAATCATTGCAAAATCATTTGATGGAAGGTCATTTTGAGAACCATAAAGAAAGAGTGGCCTTCTAAGGCTAGACTGGGTTAGAGCCCTTCCTGAAATGAGTGACTATGGGAATGCTCTTGGAGAACAGAGGAAGAAAAGAGAGAATAGGAGGGAGGGAGGATGGCATTTGGGGGCCATGGATAATGCAGATTTTCCATCTTTCTCTCCCTGGTATGGTCAACTGATAACAAGAATTCTTCTCTCCCCTGGTGCCAAAGCTTCTCTTTGGTCGACTATGATAGCTACAGAGAAGGATTCACAGGAGACACCTCAGCCACTGTTGTAATGAATTCTATCCCCCTGTGTTCCACACCCGTACACAGAAGAAGAAGATCGCATGTGTTGGATCTTATATGTGACAGGCTTCGTTATTTCTTCACATTTGTTCACAGAGACTGTTTTGGGGAAAGTTATTTTGTCTCTCTTGGCAGCAATATGCTCTGTGATGCAGGGAGTTAGTAAGAAAACAAGAACAGTTGATTCTGTGGTCCATGTTCCCATGGCATCCTCAACCCCACTGGCTCTTAAAACTCTTCCTCCCTCGTCTGTGGTGCTCCCTTGGTGCTTTGCCTAGTGTTTGGCTGTAGGTCACTGCATCTGTTCCCATCAGTTGCTGGGTGAAGCCTCTCTGATGACAATTGACTCATAGGGCTCACAGAGGGGGAAGGCTCAAACATGTCTGAGCTAGGCCCTTTCCATATATATCTTGATTGTGTAATTTGGTGTTAAGGGACTCCTAATAAGGGTGTTGGGGATGTCTCTGACTCATTTGCCTATACCTCAGACCCCTTTCCTCCTACTGCGTTGTTTCTTCTAACCTTGATATGAGGTTTTGTACCTACCATCAGACTATAAAACCTCCATACCAGGTAGCAAATTGCAGGTGTCTAAATTTTTGTTTATTTACTTGCTTGTTTTTGTTTTAATTTCAGCAGGAAGAGACAATTTCTTCCCTACCCTGGGCTATCAGAAGGGTTACTAGCTGAGTGTGGGGACAAAGCAAAGCCTTGTCTAACTACAGAATAAAAGGCTTTCACCTATGTCCATGAGCATCATGCTGACACTGGACACTGTGGTGGATGGAAGCACCTAGCTAAATGAACAAATGGGCCCTACCTAAGGTTTTCCTTCTCAGGCAGTCCCCAGCCTCCTGGTGATCTTGCCCATGGCTTATATTTTCAGTGACTCTCTGCAGTACACCCCTGGCTGTGTGACCTCCTTCCTCATTACAGAGGACAATCAAATGGCTTTCATACTCACAGCATGATATTATTGCTAAACTCAGGAAACTCCTATGTTTGCCCTGTGGACTGCTACCTACAGCTTGACACCTCAATAAAAAGCATATAGCAAGTGAAATTAATGTATATATTTATCTGTGGCAAAGGTCCACACAGTGCCTGGGAGCCTTTTATTTCTCCTTTTGAGTACACATGCTTAAGGCTTGATCTAGTCCTTCATGCTAAAAAATATCAGCTTTCATCCTATCTGGATATTTTTATGATAGAAAAAAAAAGCTTGTATTTAAAGATCAAGCCTTACCCTTTGCTCCAAAGAACAAGCATGGTGAGTTTCTGTGTTTTTGTTGGCTTGGGAGTACGAGCCTCTTTCATCTACTCACAAATGCTGAGTTTTATGTTCTCCCTCACCAAGGGAGGTGAGAGTGTCTTACTGTGAGTCCCCATGGGGAGTTGGACGATGCCAAACAGAGATTCAGAACTCTGTGCAAAAGAGGACAGGTAGGAGGGCAAGGTCATGCTATTGCAGTCCAGACTGGTATGCTGGATACTATGTTAAGTTAACCGTCATCTTATTGATTCACTTAGTAAATCAGCTAACTAAATACATTAAAGAGGTCCAAGGTCACATGAAAGCAAGGAGACATGGGAATCTATCTGTATCTCTTCTTTTTTATCTCATGCATCAGAGACCAACTCTGCATGCACAAAACCCCACTCAAGATGTTGCAAACTGATGGCTCCTCCATCATGTCTGAGCTGCCCATCTTCCACTTTCCCAGATTTCTTTGTGCTCTTAAGGCAGCTGACATAGGCAGCCTATTTGTGAGATGTGGCTAACCTGGATAACAGTACAAAGCTAGAATCCAAATAGCTTTTTTTCTCCTATGCCTATATTCCCAAGGGTCAGTCCATGAACTGTTGGATTCCAGGATTGAATTGGGTACCCGTCACTATGGTAGCAACTACTATCCCATAAGCATTTTGTATGTTTTCAGAGTCTCCTCACTTGCTTCTATTGTTTTTGCCAATTGTTTGGGATGTTTAAGCTTTTTCTCTCTCTTTTTCTAGATATAATCTATTGCAGTAACTTTGTGTAGTTGTCACTTGATGGGTATTGATCTACTATTCTATTGAGATTGTTGCACGTGCATGCGATATATTTTGATTAGGTTCACACCCATTCTTCTGTCCAATTCCTCCCTCATCTCTACCATCACAATTTCCTCCTAACGTCATAGTTTTTTTTTCTTCTCTACTAGAGGTGAGATTCATCACCATGCATCCTACTCCAGTCTAGGTTTTGCATAAATACTGTGCATACTGTCACAATCTCTGTGAATTTGTATGTGCAACTGCCCTGTTGAATCCTTTGTTGTCTTGAAATCACCCGCCATCTTTGGTTCTTGTAGTTTTTCAAGTACCACTGCTGTGACATTCCCTGAGCATTGACTGGAAGAATGTGATATGCATTTACTATTTAGGGCTGTGCTCTTCGCAGTCTTTTATTCTCTGCACATTGACCAAATGAGGATCTCTGTACTAATTGCTATCTAGTGCAAGAAGAAGCTTCCCTAATTAAGGTTGAGAGGTGCACTGATCTATAAGTATAGCAATAACTGATTAAAAATAATTTTAATACTGTCTACTTAGTAGAATGATAGTAGTAGGTTATCCTCTGAGGCCTGTGACCTTTCGAGCCACGTGTTCTTGGCCTGATTAACAGTTCCAGAAAATGGTTTCATCTCATGGGATGGGTCTTAGTTGGATTCAATTTAAAAAGTGGTTGTTATTCACATAATGTCTCTGTCACTATTACACCAGTGTGCATAACTTGTGAGGCCAGTTCTTCTTGTAGGGTTCAGCGTTCACAGTTGTATGAGATTTGAGGTTAATGATTCCTTTTCCTGCCAGGAGCATGCCTATCACTTTCCGGCACCATAAAAACTAACCAGCCTCACAGGTTTCAAAGAGAACAAACTGGGGAACTGAAAATCTGAATGATTAATCCATCACGTACGCATGTTATCAGAGTTGTAGTTTTCTCAGTTATTAAATGAGAAATGAAATTATCCATTATTTTTAACATAATGGCTGACTTGAACCATTACTCAGAAATCCTTACTGATCATAACCTTATGCGTATATGCAAGGATCAAGCCAAGGACCCTTAGTGTGTGAACCAGACATCTCATCTAGACACCCAAGAAATGCTGCAGGAAACTCTATCCATAGGACATTCTTCTAGCATCCTGCTATTAAAGCTGAGAACTAAGGAGCTCCCACTGTGCCTTATTCTTCTTTGTTTGCCACTTTGATTATTTGAAAGCTGTTTAGTTTTCATTGAAACTATGTTCTCCTCTAGAGTGGAATGATTAGAAGTCTGTACCTGGAACTCATATGGTACATCCAGTACACCTTCAGAAACATACAAAGGATAAAAGCACTTGCTGCATGTGCATGCAGTCCTTAGTTCAGACCCCTCCAGAACCTACATAAAAGCTGACTATTGTCATGCACACAGGTAACCTCAGAGCTGTGGGAGGGGGTGGAACTAGAAGGATCCACTTGAATGTTCTGATCAGAGTGCTTAGCCATAAAACAGTGGGCTCCATGATCAGCGATAGACTATCCCTCAATGTAATGAAGAGGGGAGTGGTAGAGAAGGATCACCAATACCTTCTTCTCTTCTCCAACCATGCCCACCTGCACATACATGTGTCTATCCCTACACATATATGTATAACGGTTTACTTAAGTATTTTCATTAAAATATGGAAAACTATCTAATATGGAATCAAATCTCAGTTACTTATTCTTGGCTAGGTGATGATTTGTATTTGGTAAGTGGTCACTCTACAGATACATATTTTTCATGCACCAAAGTGTCCACTATTTACAGATTGACATTTCAGCTTTAAAGCAATATTTGTCATGCTTCTTCCTCTCTCTAATTCAAAAATGTACTACTGTGATTCAGACCAAATTTGCAATGTTCTTGCTTGAAAAAATGTGAAAATTTAAGCAAGGGAGTTTGATTTAATAGAACTCGATTCAATAAGCTTTAGTGAACAACTTTCATGTTCAGTGTTTTGGGACATAATAACAGAAAGAGTAACTGTTATAACCTTACATGGACTATAACAGTTTAAAATCTTTTAGTTGCCTGCAAACACATCACCTAATTTAACCTCAACAACCACCTGGAGAGCTCAACAACTGGTGTTATGTATATTTCAGAGATAGAAAAATGAATGTGAAGGCAGGAGTATCAAAATTGATGTATCACATATGATATCTTTAATTTCATATTAGGCATTTAAAATGTTTAATTTTCTCACCAAGCCTATGATTTGTTGATTACTACTGTTTTATTGAAAAGAAAGTTAAACATCAGGAGATTAAAAGATTTGCCCAAGGTCATATGACTAAAATGGTTTCAGAGAGCCTCATTTTGATTGTAGATAACAGTGTTTTATGCCAATGGAAGACATCCAGAGATGAATGCCAAGTGAGACCAGAGGCTGGTCCAAGCCTTGCTCAGATGAGCTGCCCCAGAAACAAAGACAGTAGGGCTCTATTTCTGACCACAGCCCCTCTTCTTCCCCATGGGAACTATGGTTCTCACTCCCTTCTCTTCATTGCTCAACCTATCAGAATCTGGCTCATTAGCATTCTCTGACACTGCCTGATGCTGGAAGTTCAGGCATCACTCATTATCAATTCCCTCATTTCTCTAAATATCCTGAGATCTTTTGTAATGAGACCATCACATAATTCATAGCACCTAGGAGGTGTTGTCTTTTGTAAAAATGATTAGCTCTGCTTACTCAGTGGGGCAAAAAAAAAGTGACACCATGGTCAAAAGAGCAGGTGTTAGGTGTTCATGGGCAAGCCACTTAGCATCTCCTTGAGTTCCAATTTCCTTTGTACTACAGTAGAATTATAGGACAGCATACTGACACCTCTGTAAAATCTCAGAGCTAAAGTTCCCACATCTGGAAAACAGAGGTAGAGACCCTAGCTACAAGATATTATAATGAAATATTATAATATATCTACCAGGGTAGGGTAGAAAGATGGCTGGCAGGGGAAATAGAGGGAATATGTAAGGAAAACTGCAAACTAAGGAATTCTTGCCAGCTCACATGCTAGTCTAACAGTTGTCTTCCATACCTGGGACTGCTTGGTAAATGCCTCCTCGAGGTCTGACAGGTCTGAGACTGTAGGCTTCTTCCAGGAATTACTTCCAGCTCTCAGCACTGGGTACAGTCAATAACTCTTCTGAATAAATGATACCACCTTGATTTCTTGGGGCCAGCATGACAGAATAATTCAGATTTGTGAAGCACAAACAGATACTCTTCCTCCCTGTGGATCCCTAGGCTGAAAGTGTAAGATGAGGATGCGCACAGCCTTCCCTCTTTCTGTGGTCCTTCTGTGGCTTACCAATGCCCTTATTCTCCCTGGGGCCTCACAGCTTCACATGGTCTACATTTTGTAGCTGCCCCCTCCCAGCCTCCTCATCTTATAAGGACACCACTGACATGATGAAGACGCAATAGCTTTAGGCAATAATCACCCTTTCAAAGACTCTTCCAAACCCATTCAGATTCAGGAGAACTGGACAGTGAGGCTTTAATATAAAATTTTTGGAAGACAATTCAGTCCACAATGGCAGTGTGAGTTAGGAGCGACATGCTAGGCCTTCACTTGCTCCTCCATAAAATGTCGATAAATGTCATAATAAGGTTGTGGCGTAGAGATCAGAAGTACTGTATCCAAGGAAACTGAATGCAATGGGTACAATAGAAATAGCATCTTCCTGTCACTCAAGAGATTGTAAGTGAGGGGACAGTGTCCAGACTTGGCAGCTCACCATGTCACAATCCAGGTTTTCACTAACCTTCCAGGTCAGGCTCTTCTCCTTCAACACAGGGATTCTGGGATTCAGACACAATGCATGACCTTTGCTGCTTCCTTTTACCACATGTGATAGCATCCTGAACCATAGTCTGGAGAAGGGTCATGGGAAATAATTCAGAGCATTAAATGTACATGAAACCACCTCCTCAGATGCCCAACTTCCCTTGGTCCAAATAAGCTATGTAACCCACCTTGAAATAAGGGGACAAGAAAGGATGGCCTTGGACGTGAGTGCTTCTCCTAGCAACAGTTCTCTGTTAGTCTTAGAAAATCATAACCAAACTAGGGAATGTAAATAGAAGTCTAATAAAAAAGATTACAAATGGTGGGACAGGTTTTTAAGAAAGCATAAGGTCATGGGTGGCAGAATGGTACATTGCCACTACTGGATTTGGAGGAACTCAAGAAGGAAGAGGAACCGGGGATCACTGCATTTGTGGCAAACGGTTCCTAAAAGGAATAGAAAGGCATTTCAGCTCAGCTGTGACAAGTGAAAAAATACCCAGCTGTCCTCAATGTACCAGCCATGTGCCTTGCTGCCTAGCATGTAAGTATCAAATCACCTATGTACCTAATGATCCATCCATGCTGTATCATTGATATAACATATTTGTGGCATCTTTTGGGTTCTGGGATCTAGGAAGAGCTGTGGACAGAAAGGCAAGTTAGAATAGTACAGTATATTTTCTATGTTCTTCAATAGGAAATAAAATAAGCCTGAATATCTTAAGAGGTTCCCAAAGGCAGCTCTGATCCGCCTTTTCCACAACCCTACACTCTCTTTTCTCAAAGGCGAGCAGGACATCAGGAGCATGGATGACTGAAAGCTGTGGGGGCAACTCTGGCTCTTGTGTTCATTTATGCCTAACATTAAGGACTCCTTGGTGCATCTACATTGCTCACAGACCACTGTAAGGTGGGCTTTATCTTCTCCATCATAAAGGGGCTCTGACTTCATCTCCTTCACCCACACCCCAACTTTTCCTATGGCCTTTCAGAATCTCAGTACCCTTCCCCAACACGAAAATCTCCAAAATCACAAGAGACCAGGGAAGATAAGCCGTGCAACTGTAAAGACTCCACCAAAGATGCCCACACCCAAACCCAAAGGGTTCATGCTTTGTAACAAAAGAGTGGAGACACCTTTAAGGATAATATATCAGGCATAGGCATAAGATGAGTAGTTTCAAGGTTTTTACTTCTTTGGTTGGTTTTTGTTTGTTTTGTTTTTTTTTTTTTTCTCACCAGTTATCTTTTTAAGTTAGAAAACCAAATAGGAAGATAAATAAGTCTGACAAAAGACCATGAAGCACAGAGCTTGGTTCATTTATCGACCCCCTTGCCTGGCCACACATTTGTGCACATGCACACATCTATCTCATACACACGTCTCAGCTGCCTTGACACACCCATATACTCTATCTCAAAAGCACAATTTGGATGGGATCTGAGGAATGACAACCAAGGTTGTCTAATGAACCCCATATGAACATGCACACACATGCCTGTGTACCCACACACATGATCATGCACACACACATACCCACAGACATACAAAAGAACATGTATAGAGACCACAGCTGGAAGCCATCTTTTTAAAATTCTAATTCTCATTTCTTTGCATAAAGATTCAGGCTAACCAAAATGTATATGGACAACCCTTGCTACTATTGCAGGAAAAAAGATTACAATAATTAAAGTGTCATAGATCAAATTTGACAGGATCGGTGACAAGAGCTTCTGTTAGCTACAAATGAAGAACACGTGTAATTAGGAGTAAAATAAGATCGATAAAGGTTACACAAACCTCAGCTGCAGAAAAGACTCTGGTGTTTTTTTAAAGCAATTTGAAAATGAGCCAGCATGTCAATAAGGCAAACATTTATTTTTAGTAGATCCTGGAATCAGCACACTTGAAAGTCAAAGAGTCCACAGTTGCGGATTAAAAGGAACTGTGGATGCACATATCCACAGAGACAGCATGTGTCCTTAGTTGATTTCTGAACTCTGGACACAGCAGTACCCAAAGGAGTCAAGTAGAAAAGAAAACATGATGGCAGCTTTCAAAAGGTTACTGTTAGTACTTCTTTGAGATTCATCCTCTTTCATGTTTTTATTCATGTGTGTGTGTGTGTGTGTGTCTGTGTGTGTGTGTGTCTGTGTGTTGTGTGGTATGTGCACATGTATATACACTTGCACATACCTGAGTACATTTAGAGGCCAGAGGAAAAGGTATCCTGTTCCTCTCCACTGTATTCTCTTGAGACAGAATCTCTCACTGAACAGAGAGCTAGGCTGGCAGCCTGCAAACTCTAGAGACCTCCTGTCTTTGCCTACCTCACCACACTAAGGTACTGTCTCATATAACCACTCTTGTTCTACTCTGGGGGTTCTAAGGATTGGAACTAAGGTCCTCATGTTTATATAGTAAGCTTGTTTACACTCAGAGCCATCTCCCTTCCCTGTTTTCACCTGTTATGCTAACCTCAACTCTGCTCTTCTCTACTTCTTTCTCTCTGATCTTTTCCTATCTGGTTTTTCTCCCTAGATCCACAACAAGGAATCTTAAAGCCCATTTGGGTGCCACTGTGTCTAGACTTTAGAAATCAGACAAAAACATGTGCCATCACCCTGACTGTATACAACCACAGTACCATTTTGTCTACTACTTTGGGCTCTTTGACCCTCAAGTATGCTGATTCCAGAATCTGATGTTGGCCTTTCACACCAAGCTCTTTGAAGGACAAGACAGCAAGTTACTTACTCCGTAGGGTTAATGTTCTAATGTGAGAAGGAAGAGCTTTAATAAATAATTAAATAGAATCATGTTTACATGTTTTCTTAATGAAAGTGGTAGCCAGTTGAAATGATAAATAGCATAAATTGGAAGCACTTGAGAAAGGCCTGCTGGGAGAAGCTGCATTTAATCTGAAAAGGCCATTGCTTTTTTATTGTTTCTTCATTTGTTTGTTGCTTTGGTTTGGTTTTTGTGTGGCTGCTCTAACTAGGTGGCACCAATAGGGTTGCTTAAGAGACAGAAAAAGTATTTGGCACAGGCCTCGGGCTAGAGCCTGACATCCTTAAGTGGGCAGGATGGTTACTTCTGCTCAACAGAACCTGGTCCTGGTCTGTCACCTAGAATTGGGTGACTCCAGTTCCACACAGTGTACTAAGCTCTCTTATCCCTACGCCCTCACATTGTCTGTTCTATGAGTGTCTGCATCCAAATATCCTTTAATATAAAGTCACAGCCACACTGGATTAAAGCCCATCTTAAACTTAAGCTGATAGTTTGCAATGACCCAGTTTAAGAATAAAACCACATTCACAGACACCAATGGTTAAGCTTTGAGAATCTTCCAGAAGGACCATATTTATCCCATACTGATGGACAGTACTTACTATGAAGGGAAGAAAACACCATGCTCAAAGGCCAGGAGGCAAGTCAGGATTTGTAAGGACACAGAACACTGGAGCATTACCTCATTCATTCAGGAGTATGCATGCCTTATTCACAAGTCTAAGAGCACAAAGAAAACCACCAACTCGAACTCAGGGACTTTGCTTCAAGACCACAGATGCTTTAAGACTCAGCACACAGGACACATTCCTCCATCATTCTAAAAAGTAGGAGAGAAAATCTTTGATATCACTCTGTGTGCAACAAGGTGTCAAAGAACATCAAGGCCCTTGCTCAACTGTGCAGAGAACAAGTCACTTGACTTACTTCTAAAATCTCTGTGTGGACATATGCGAACTCCAAGACTATTGAATAAGTGGATGGTTCTAGTTAGTTTTTCCTAGTGCTATGACAAGCACCATGACCAAAAGCAACTTGAAGAGAAAAGAGCTCATTCCACCTTACACTTCCAGGCCACAGTCCATCATTGAGGGAAATCAGGAAGGAATTGGAACTGAATTTGCATAAGAAAGCTCATTCTCTGGATCCTCAACTAGTAGTCTTACTTAGCCCAAGATCCCTTGTCTAGGGATGGCTCTGGGCCTGCCTTCATTAATTAACCATTAAGATAATCACTTACAGGCATTCAACAGGGGACAATTTGATGGAGGCAAGCTTTCAATTGAGTTTGTACCCTCCTAGATTGTATTAAGTTGACAATATAAACAAGCTTAGACATGGATCGTGATAAGCACTGGGGAAAAGCAGAATATATTTTCGTAATGTCTGTTATAGAATTTGGCCATATTGCCTACAGAATTTTAGTGACTCATGGTCAATAATGGTGGAAGTGGTTGAGGGAGGAACAAAAGGAAATTCAGAGAATTCCAGGCTCAAAGCCCTTCTGAGAATCAGCATGAGTAAAGCAAAGGACTTGACCTCTGTAGCTAAAAGGCTAGAATTTGAGCCCTGCTCTTTCCACCCACTTCCTGGATAACACTGTGTGAGTCACTTTACCTGTCTGTAAGCCATGAGTCCTGCATCTAATCAGCAGTAGACTACAGCAGTGATGCTAGAATAAAGTTCATGCTGGGAGACCTGGGAACTGGTATGATGACATGACAAAAGCAAAACTCAGAGTTTAAAATCAAGTATCTCTTCTCCCATCTCCTACACTTTCCTTGCATGGCTATCATTTCTTTGGACCTCTTCTTTAACTAATATTCCAATAATTTAATTTATAATGATAATTCAAACATGAATATCTCTAGGTTTCTAAGTGATTTGATAGCAACCATCTCATTGCCATTCAATCCCTAGTATGAAACAAGATGACAGTACAGCTCTGACAAGTTTTCTAATGTCTATGGAATGCCAGGGAAGCCTTACACTGGATGCTACTATTGACTCCAAGCTCTTCCTTTCTTTCTTTCTTTCTTTCTTTCTCTCTTTCTTTCTTTCTTCCTTTCTTTCTCTCCTTTTTAAATAAAGCTGATTTTTAAATTAGCTTGAAAAGTATTTGTTTTCCATATGTGACTTTATAAATATCTTGTATTGGTTAGTTCTGTCTCCCTTACCTTCCCTCATCTCCCTTACCTCCCTGCTCCCATTTCCCTTCTCTATCATTTTCCCTTAGTATTTCACTTTCCACTTTGTTGTACTGTTCTCTCTCTCTCTCTCTCTCTCTCTCTCTCTCTCTCTCTCTCTCTCTCTCTCTCTCTCTCTCTTACTTTCTCTCTCTCTCTCTTTCTTACTTTCTCTCTCTCTCTTTTTCTCTGAGTCCCATTATTTTTTCCAGTCGTGTGGGTTCCTTTCTAGTTTCCTGGCCTTCATCCACATTTTTTTCCAGCCTGGATACACATATTTAATGTTAAAGGCAAGAATCTACAGATGACAAAGAACATATGTCTTCCTAAGGCTTGGTTACTATGCTCAAAATAATTTTCATTTCCATATATTTTCCTGAGTCTCACAATTTCATTTTTATAGCTGAAGAAAATTCTATTGTGAGTATATACTTTCATTACCCATTTCTCTGTTGATAGACAGCTAGGCCTATTCCACTCCCTAGGATAAAGCCCTGATAAATATGAATATTCAGATGAGTCCTCTGAGTACCTCTGCTTGGGAAGAGTATAGATAGGTCATATGGTAGCTCTATTTTTAGTGTTTTGAGAATCCTCCCCACTGATTTCCACAGTGGGTCCACTAGCTGACACCCCACCACCACCACCACCAACAGCGGATACACGTTTTTCTCTTCCCACATCTTTGCCAGCATTTGTTGTCATTTGTTTGCTTGATGCTCTTCTGACTGGGATGAGTTAAACCTCAAAATAGTTCTAATTTGCATTTCTCATTTCTGGGATGGTTCGAGATGTCTCACTTAGCTTGTACTTTGTCAAGATCACCGCCCACCCCTACATAAAGCGTCAGCTATTAAGAGTGTATTCACTTTTTGCCAACATCCCGAATAAGACAGCAGTCTATTCTTATTTGTAAGAGGTGCAGTCCAAGACTCCTGCAGCACGGTAAGAAGTGATTATACTAGTTACTTTCTGTTTCTCTAATAAAATACCATGACCAAAACTGACTTAAAGAATATAAATTTTAGTTTGGTTTGAAGTTCCAGAAGAATTACATGCCACCATGTTGAGGAAGACATGGCATGGTGGCAGGATCACATTTTTTTCACATATGCATGAGGCAGAGAGAAAGAATAGGAAGTATGGCAAGACTAAAAATCTCCAAGTCCATCCCCAGTGATATAATTCTTCTAGAAGTCTCTGCCTCCTACCAATTATATTGACTTCCCAAACAGTGCCACTGACTGGAGAGTAGGTATTCCAATATGTGAGTGTATCGGAGACAATTTGCACTCAAACCATCACACAGATTACTAACTAACATTAAAGGCAAACAATTATAAAATAAAGTTACAATTAAAATGATCTAACCCAGCCAGGTGGTAGTGGTGCACGCCTTTCATCCCAGCATTTGGGAGGCAGAGGCAGACGGATTTCTGAGTTCGAGGCCAGCCTGGTCTACAGAGTGAATTCCAGGACAGCCAGGACTACACAGAGAAACCCTGTCTCAAAAAAAAAAAAAATTAAAAATGATCTAACCCAAAATATCTCACTCTTCCTCTTCTTCTCCCTCATTCTCTCTCTTTTCTTCATTCTCTCTCTCTTCCTCCTTCCTCCTTTGTGTGTCTTTCTCTAAATATCTTACTAAATTACTCTGTATTTCCTGACTATTCTTGAACATAACTAACTAAAAATATACAAAGAGAATATGCAAATAAGTAAAGCTTATTGTGTTCTCAGAAAACTCATATGTATGCTGGGCATTGTGCAATATGCCTATACTCCAAAGAATATGTTGAAAGGATCCTGAGCTTCAAGACCTTGTCTCAAAACAACATCAGCTCCCTATGTGCTGTTGTAACTGTGATCTTCATTTGGTGTGAAGAGTCAAATGCACAGAGTGGCTTGTTGGGTTGATGGATTGGCACAGCTGGGGATTGTCCAAGGACCTATTTCTAGTCCACAGTCTGAGCTATTTCCTGTGATTTCTGTGGCCATATCCACCTCTTCCTCTAAAGTTTGCAACAGGAATATGGTAAGAAGTAACAATGCCACTTCATAGTAGTGCCTTGGGGCTTGGAAGTTCATACTTCCTTATGCTTGGAACAGTATTCTGGGTAAAAAGGGGCCTACATAGCCACAGAGATATAGTGATATACAAGAAGATGGAGACTATTTGACAGCTCTGGGCCAGATGATGGCCTATAGCCCCACCTTCAGGTCACCTTTGTGTTCAGACATTTCTCCTCAGAAAGCACAGATAACATATTCAACCCACACAATCAGAAAAGAACCGCAGAGCTGCTGTTTTAAATGCCCCATACTTCGTTTCGCAGCCATCCAAGTCAAAATGGTGATAGACAACTCGGGCCTTTATGAAAGGCAGCCACTGTTCCTGGCTTTAGCTGAAGCAATGAATGAATGCCACAGACTTGGGCTGAGTCATCTGACTTCTCTGCGGGCAAAGAAAAGGTAAAGGCCTTAATCTGACTTTGTAAGTTGGAAGTCTGCACTCTTTCCTTCATGCCTGCTGCCTTTACTGTATGATCCTAGGTCTCTCATTCCTGTATCTTTCCTGTATCTCTATCCTTATCACCACCATTGTCTCTCCCCCGAATGTTCAAAAGCCTGAAGAACTAGTTTTAGGCATCCATGTCTCCTCAGAGAAGCCATGTTGAGCTTGTCAAAATAATACTGCATGGTGTTACTATCCCCCATGGTGACACTAAATCAAGGTAAGCTGCTACCCTCTGAGTCAGTCCAGCACTGCATGGTGCCCTGTGACTCTTGTCACCATCCTGGCCACTCCTCCCTAAGACCAGCTTCACTCACTGCCTCCTCCTTGCCCACTCCCACCTGCAGATACACTCATATTTAGTCTCATCTCCATCCAAAGGTCACTTTCTCCAAGATGCTCCCTGTCTACAAGCTAAATGTTTTCCTGAACTGTTACTTCCCTTCTTCCTGTGTCTTTGTCTTCCTCTATATTACTGTATGGAATCCATATCTATACCATGAACATACCAGAACATAATTAAATATATAAACTGCATTTGTTTTCAGATATACTCTGTAAGTTTGTTGAAAAAGAGGACTTTGTGCTCTACTCATATATCTTCCACTACAGGGAAAAGTAAAAGCCCAGAATAAAGATTGTGGTTTCAACATTCCCTAAACGTTTTTCCATGTGTGTGCCAGCGCAAGTTAGTGCTTTTAGGATAAATCTGCTGATGCTGGTCTTGGCAGATGCGGATAGAAAGAAGCCACCACACTTGTTCTCTTCAGTTCTGAGAAAACCACTGGTCCATACCACATGAGTCTTAGTTCCACCTCTCCTTTTGGATTGTCCGTTATAGCTCTAATGAGGAAGGACCTCCACTTTTACACTGCCATGCTTAATGAGAGGATGCCCACTCCAGCTCCCTGTGAGGAGATCTAACCTTCATTTCATCTTTTACAACAAGCACAGGGAGTTAGAGATGAAGAATGATAAGCTGAGTGATGTCACCACAGAGCATGTGAGACTTGGAGTTTTTGATACACTCATAGATGCACTGGGGCTTTGGAGCAGTGGGATGCAAATTCACAGGCTCCTTGCATGTCTCCAAAGCCAGCGTCTCCAGTACCTACCCACTGAGGGTAAGCTCTCAGCTACCTCTTGCCAAGCAGGGTGCCCTGGCATTCTTCCATGACCTGCAGAATTTTGCTAGAAGTCTTTAGGAAGTTCCCACATATGAGAGAAGCCATTCCAAACAGCACATTAGTGATGTGCCATTCAGTCAGGTCTCCACTAGCCACAAGTTACTCTTTAACACTTGAATGTGGCTAGTTTTAATCTAGCTGTGCTACTAGGTATAAAATAAACACATATTTTGAATACCTAGTAAGAAATAAGCATGTTAATTATTCCATTGTTAAATTGATTCCAAACAGGAAGGTCATATATTTTGAATGTTTTGGGAACATGAAGCACATTATTAAATTACCTTTACCTTTTTATTAATTTCTAGGATAGGCTATTGGGATGTTTAAAATTGCATAAATAGCTGGAAATTTTAGCTTGTACTGCTCTCCCACCCGTTGGCACTGTGACAGTCATTTTCCTTCACTGACCTCAAGAAGAGTATGATTTTCTGTGCTACATCACGAATGATTGCTCTACCTTCGGACCCTGTCTGTCCTCCATAGCATCCATGCATGCTCTGTAAAAGGTGTCACTCCATGCATAGGGTTCAGCTGACTTGAAGACTGCCAGCTGTACCATGGAAAACACTTCCCTCTGCGGAAATCTCACATGACCTCCATAGACATGTTACACACTGAGTCCTTTAAGAAACCCTCAGGAACTTTGTCAAACTTAATCATCAATATTCTGGTTTTCTATATAAATAATAAGTTGCTTGTAAATCACAGAATCTAAAATCTCAAAAGCCTTTTTATGGATATTAGTAGTTGTATTATTCTTATTATGCTCATTTTGTTATTTAATTGATGCTATCATGAAATATCAGGAGGAGTAGACATAAAGTCTATCAAGGAGAACGGGAATAAAATCCAAATACATTAATGATCTGGGAAATCCTAATATTTCACGCAGCCTTGCCTGAAAAGAAAACATTAGCTGTTAATTAGCAGCTCCAAGCCCCCACAAAGGAGAACTGTCTTTCTACACTGGAAACACAGTTGTTTTCTACACTAATGTCTGTGTGGCCTTTTCTACAAAGGAACTCATTGAGGACAGTAATTTATTCATCCCACATGTCCCTTGGGTCAGGCTGATGCAGCCCTTGGTGTCTGCTTCTAGCCAGTGTTTGAGTGGGGCTGTCATGCAGGAGTGTGGTGTTGCAAGCCCTCCCTTGTCTCCCTTCTTAGAGATCCAGGGAGGTGGAGCATCTGTTAGAGTTGGTACCTGTGTACATTCATTTGTGGAGGACAGAGATTCTTGTGTGTGAGTTTCTTGGTTTTTCAGGGACTCACATGAGATTCCATGGAATACAAAGCAGAACCAGGAAGGCAGAACAAGAAAATGTCATCTTCAGCCCTCAAGGCTTTGTGTTACAGCAGTAGTTCTATATCTTCTCTTTAACAATTGCAAGCTAGGGCGGAGTTCTTCCTTAGCATGCCCAGGAGCCTGGCTTCCATCCCCATCACTGCAGGAAAAAAAGATATCCCTCAGGTTTCTGCTTCTTCATATGTATGATAGGGATAATAAACTTTAGAAGATGTGCCAACAGGACAATGTTTTTAAAAGTGAAGAAAGTAAACCAAAGCAAAGCCATCTTGCATCAGGCCCTCTGGAGCACAGGGATAAAGAGCTGAGGTTAAGAAACTAATCTGAGAGATGAAAGCAGAACACAACTAAATGGGTATCAGAATTTGGACGGTGCCCTCCTCTAAATGCATATCCTAGTGCCTCAGAATGCCACTGTGTCTAGCTAGAGATGGAGTCTTTTGATGGGTGATTATGATAGTGTTATTAGGCTGGTCCAGGTAGCCTGGAGTTATTATAAAGAGGGGGACATTTATTAGGACTCAAGCGAGTATTCAGGATATGTCATCCATTTGCTCAGAACAGCAATTTCAGAAGGAATCAACCCTTGGATTATGAAATAATTTTTTTCTGTTGGTTGAACCTCCCACCTTGTGGTACCTCATTAGGTTAGCCCTGGCAAAGTAGCATGTTAGAAAGAAAGTGACAAGAATGGGAGGAGACCACGCCGGTACCTTCATTAGCAGGTCTCAGTCACACTGAGGCTCCTGGAGACCATAAGACATGATGTCATTCTCAAGGATGGAGAAGCTGGTGTTTTTATCCATTAGATCCCATCCACTATTTGCTGCAAATTAGAGCCAGGGCACTAGAACTTGTTCTGCCTCCTCATAGACTAGTGAGTCCTGAAGTCATAGGAGTACCCTGGGTACAGGTGCAATATTTGAGACATCTGCCACCAAGATGCTCAACCTATAATGTTTATTCAAAAGCCAAGGCAGCTGATTAATCTCATATTCAGGTAATAACCCTGTCCTACATCCTGGGATTATCTAAGTGATGGACATATTAAGCTCATACCATATTGCACCTTGGAGCATGGTGGATTGAAGTTGTCAGAGATGACAAAATATACAAAGAAAAGGAAGTGGGACAATGAGGCTAGCTGGACACCAGGTCACAACAATATGTGAGGGCAAAGGACCAAACTAAAATCACTACCAGATAGTTCTTCACACTGCGGAAGAATGGATTGATTTGCCAAGAAACACAGAATTCTAGGGTGGTAATGAGTTTGGAGCACACCAAAATTTATTCCTGGAAGACTAGATTATAGATGGGGACTCCTGAGGAACTGAGGGGAAAAGACACCGGTTCAATTTTTTAAAGGAAAAAAAAAAAAAGGCACTCTGAAGGAAGTGGCCTTTAGCTGGTACTAAACTGCCTTCTGATATTCTGATGAGTTTCAGCCCTCTGGAGGCATAAATAGTATAGCTGAGAAGAATGGGAGAACTTAACTTATCTCCATAAAAGTACTCAGTCATCAGACATTTACTAAATATCTTCCATGGTTAGACCCTTGGCAAATAATTCAAGAGCAAAATATCTCCTTGCATGACTGGTTCCAGAGGCCTTCAATCACGTTTCAAAGCAGGGAAGATCTGTGCCCAGAAGACATTTCAGTACCTTCAACAACATCTTGACTGCTACAACTTAGAAAACTCCAGGCTTCTAATGGGTAGAAGCCAATGACACTGTAAAGATAGAATTTGAATGATAGGATTGTCCCTCAATGGCAGTATGATCCAGATGAATAGGGTTTCAAGTGCCAAAGTTGAACTACTCAGGGAAGTTAGGGACAGTGGGCTCCTGGTCCTTCCCTGGAGTATTAAAGTCTACTTCTTTTGTGTGTTCTTTCAGTGTCTGTAGCAAAGACACAAAGCATTAGAATATTAATGGATACCAATTTATTCCATGACACATGCTGATCATGATGTGTTATGGCATTGAAGAATAACAATAGTTACTTAAAGCCCCTAGTTTCCTATTAAATCGAGTTTGGCCATTATGACCCTCACTTTCTCTATTTGTTGAACTAAGGTGAATAGCAATGTGTAATGGGGGCACATACATAGCACCCAGACATAAGAGACACAAGGTTGACCCTCAAGTTATTCACCATGCACAACCTCAGGTAATCAACCCATAAAATCAGGCCATTGCTCCCCTCTCATTTTCAAATGAATCAACTAGATTTTGAAAAATATTTTATTCACATATTATTTAAAACTTTTTACAATTTTATATAAATATAAATTGGTTTACAAGAATTAAAATTAGAAAAAAGTAAACTGTTTGCATGACTTTGTTTCATTGGTATTAAATAATTACCAATAAGCTCCTTAGAAGCAGTCCAACATAAAGAGATCTGGGAGACTAAGTCATAAAAAAAGTAATGCTTACAAGAAAGGAAAAGTGAACCTACTGCTATTAAAAGATATCACTCAAGATTCATTCATTTATTCATCCACCCATCCATTCATTTGTCAGATCAGTGAACCCGTATAGCCTGGAGGAGGAGGATCTGAATGAATGTAGTAAAAATGCACAGCCTCAGCCAAGCTACCACAGCATCTAGAACATCCACAGGAGTCGACTACCTAACAGCTCAGTGACGTAGTACTGCATACTGTAGACTTCTTTCTGTTTCACAGACACCAAGTGAAGATGGTCCCTGGTAACGAACCTTCTCCAAGACTACTCAGGAAAAGTGAGAGAATCACAACTTAATATTTCAAAATTCCCATACAGCAATTAATTACTCGCTAAAATGCCTACAAAGAGGAGGCAGAGAGATTGCTCTGCATTGTAGATGTGCTGTCTTGCAGAGGACCTAAATTTGGTTCCCAGCACCTATGTCTGGCTGCTCACAATTCCACCTCCTGGAGACCGAATTCCCTCATCTGAACAACTTAGATACCTACATTAATACATGAACATACCCACTCACAGACACAAGCATAGTAAAAAAATAAAATAAATTCTTTACTTTCCAAAATATCTTGAAGCAATTTAGAACTCTCTTTATTTTCTACTCAGATACATAGATGTAACAAAATACTTTCAAAGGATATAAGTCTTAGAAGAGAGTCAAGCTTGGTCAGATCAACATAGGCAGGAGTTTTGATCTAAACAAAAAATCAGAATTTGAAGCTGAGATTTGTTTTGCAGAAATCATCTACATACTACTTTTTATCTCATAGTTGTATGTATGTAAGAAAGGACCATTAATGATCCATGGGTGAATATAATTTGACAATATGAATCTATTTCCTTCCTATAACATTAGAAAAATTCACTATGGTGTTCTCATCAAGTGTTGTGCACAACAATTCCTGTTTCTTCAAAGCTTTTGAAGTCTTTACATCTGGAGATTGTACGTTATTTTTTATTATATAATTTGGGTACAGTCAGTGGTTAAGAAGTAATAGAGTTTCCATAAATGTCTATTGACTAAAAAAATATTCAATGATCATCTTGAAAAGAATGTATTCTTCCCACATAATGGAAAGCTGTTATAGAAATGTAGAATCTTTTTTGGTCCCATTTTATTGAATCAACTTGATAAATTTTAACTAGTTAATTAATGGGCATCATTGCAGAGGATGTCAATAAAAATCATTGGGAACTAAGTTGTCCCTTTGATTGCACATTTACTTAGAAGGAGGGTTGGCAGCATTCTCACAGACAGGGTAGATTGAAGTAGGGTATCTGAAGAATGAGTCCAGCAGTAATATTCCACTACTGGGAATTCACCCATTACTGTGAATGACCCCTGTGCTGAACTTTACCCTGCATAGCTGACTGCCTATGTGGCATTTCCACACAGGAGCTAATAGACATTTCTAATGTAACAAGGCCAAAGCCAAATCAAGATCCTTTCCTGGGACAATGTTTCTCCCCTTAGGCAGCTCCATCTCAGCAAGTGACAGCTTCATTCGTTAAGTGGCTTGGGTCAAAAACCTTGGAATCATATAGGATTGCCTTTTTTTCTATTAATATCACTCAAATTCAGTGCATATGTTTGGACTCTGGACTCTGTTTTGAAAATTCCTTAGAATCCAACCATGTCTCTAATGCTGTGCAAGTCATCACTCGGCATTTCTTCTTCCCTGAAGAAATAGCCTTAAAGGATCTGTGTGCTTCCAGCCTTGCTTACCTACAGAGAAAATAGCTGGCTTTGCCAACTTAACAATTCTCCAAATTTCAGAAGCTTTCCTTTTTCTCTATATCAGTGGACAGAGTGTCACTCCTCAGACATACTAGGACATTGCTTCCTAAGGACCTTTGATTTTCCTGCCTTCTCCACCTAGGACTTGCTCTGTCCTGTTCATGCTTGAACCTGACACAGTACCAGGTTTATAGAATGAGCTCATAACACACATGCTCAATAGATGAAGCATGGGCCATTTTATTTGGTTTGAGAAAATGCCACTAGTGACCATTTATTTATTTATTCATCAACAAAGTATTCAGCAACTAACTGCTGTGCTATGGACTGTTGTGTCAAACACTGCAAATACACTAAGGATATGAAGGCAAACATTTTTACTCTGAGACTTCCAATGTTTTAGGGAGATGATCATTAAATAGACACTTAAATAAACTTAAAAATTAGTTAAATCAGTAAACATTTGGTATAATATTATGATGGTGATAAAGATGATGTGCTGAGATAGGGAACAGATGAGCCTCTGATAGTGGAATCCAGCATTGAAACAGAAGACTCAACCATGAGAATAAGGAGCTGTATGTTTATCTGACATGAGGAAAAGCTTGCCCAGAGATGTTGAAATAAGAAGTGATTCCATAGTATGTAAAAGACAATGGAGGAGGGAAATAATTGACCAGTGAGTTAAGGAGAAAGAGATGATGTCCAGAATTCAGGCAGAGCAAATCATGGGGAATTTCTCAAGCCTCCACAGTGAGCTTGAACTTTATCCTACACAAGATGAGAAGATACCTACTTAAGAAGTGAACTGACTGGAGCTGGCTTTTTAAATAGTCACTATTGAGAGAATATAGAATGTAGACTAGGAAAAGGCTATGTGTAGATCCATGATAGAAGGCTTTGAAAGAGTCCAGCTAACAAAGTTGTAAGAGGGATGTAGTGTCTCACAGTCTTGATGATCAGAAGGGAAGACAATTTTTTCCCAGGCTATAATGAAGAGTATCTTCCACATCTCTGCCCAAGCTCCAGGTTATCAATAACCTGGTAGATAGAAATCTTCTTTGGTCTCCCTGGCTCCTACATATGTCCATTTTTACCTTTGTCTTCATGTGGAATTCTCCTTGTGTATATCTATCCATCTCCAATGTCTCCTCTTTTATAAGAAGAGAACAAACCTGTGAGACGATGGCCCTCACTAATGACCCTATACTAGAATGACCATATCCACGGAGACCTATCTGCAAATATGGTTGTAATTTGACTTAGTAGAAGATGGTACATTGACATACATATTTTATGGGGAAATAATCTAATCATCAATAAATGTGACTGTAAAAGACTAAAGGGATAAAAGACTTAAATGAATGAAGCAACAAATGAAAATAAGGGAGATACCCTACCTCCGAGATTAAAAACAAAACAAAACAAAAACAAACAAACAAAAAGAAACCAAGCTTGATTTAAAAGCTGTGTGATTGACCAGTGATGGAAAGACTGGGGAAGAACAGGTGATCTATCATAATCAGGTGTGTTCTAACTTATCTTTAAAGTATCGAAATACGCATGTCATGCTGGTGGCAGACTATGTGAATGTGCAGATAACAGTAGTAGTGATGAGATAGAATGATTTGTGCATCAAATATCAGTGTCATGAGAAGCATTGGGCTGCCTGAGGTTATCTGGTGATAGAACGCTAACAGGAAAAGTGGCCCTGGACTACGGAATTTCCACATTTAAGAAAAATTAGAAAAAAAAAATCTTTAAAAGGTGGCTCAGTAAAATGAAAACCATAAAATATTTGTGTTATAACAGGGGGTAGAAAGTTCCAGAAGGAAGGGTAAATATATCTGTTATTCCCTCTGAGAGCTATAGAGAAGTATGCAGTCAGAGAAGTTCATAGGGCCAGAGAATGTAACAGACATAGTGTACCCCTGACCAAAGTTCTTTTCCTGCAGTTATGGGACAGAGGCCAAGCTGTAGAAGACTGACAAAGTAGACAAACAAAGCTCTTCTGGACTGTTTTAATTAAGGAAGACAATCAATAAGGCAAGTTATGAATGAGGGTGGGATTTCTTTTTTGAAGGTTGAGTGTGTTTTGCTGAGAGTGGCCCAGTAAGGCTGGAAACAATAGATGAAGCAATTGCTCTTTTTCCCTACATGAAAGGAGAACAAGGCTTCGATCCTGAGAAACCAGCAGCGATCATGCAGACAGTGGGGCAGGCTTGTGAGCTAGTGTCTGCTTGTCATTCAGTAATTCACGGGAGCAACAATGTCACCTAGTATTTACCTCCAAAATTACCTTTCAAGTTTCAGAAATGCCTGTGTTCCTAAATGTGAAATACTTTAGATATGTATCCTGTTATATGTGATCTTTTTCTGAAATATTACAAGTCTGCACTCTTTGACATCAAGACCCCATTTGTAGAAAACAGTATCTACACAAGACAGAGAAGTCTAGCTGGTCCTACATTTCAGTGTCTTTTGTACAGGAATACACTCTGCATGCTACTATAAGAGAAACATGCACACCAAGTCAGCCACAAACTCTTTGTTCTACAGTTGCGTAATGCCTGCAATTTTTGCTAGGGAAATGATGGAATAAGGCTTGTGGGAGTGAGTAACCAACTAATAACTGATTTGACTTAAAACCCACTCCAGGAAGTGAAACCTGTAGTCAACAGAGCTAGGGTAGCCAAGAACCTGAGACCAGATAGTCCAGTAGCCTAGGGTAAGACCAAGTAATTCTGGTCTAAATAAACAAAAAAGAAAACTTGCAGTGATAAAAGATTCCTATTGTTATTCTGCTATAATCATATCCGTGCCTTCTTTAGATATCATCAGAGGTACTTGAATTCACACCACTTGGATTACTAATGTAGGACCTCCATAAACCAAAGAGCACTAAAAGTTCCAGCATGGATGGAAGGCCTCCCAATGTCCTACCCTTAACTACAGAGCTAAGGGAAGTTGAGGGCTGCTGAGGGGGTAGACAGTGACAGGTTGCTCATGTGCTGGTGGAATAACTATGTAAATATAGACAAGGGTAGCAATGACTGAATTTAGTAGATTATAAAACAAACAACAACAAAAGGCATGAAACTGAGAAAGGAAAGGGAGAGATGTTGAAGTGGGAGCTGAAGGAATAGATATGACTAAGATACATTGTAGAATATATGACACTTTCAAAAATTTAGTTAAAAAACATAATATGAAAAGAGGACCAGGTAGTGGTTGCACACGCCTTTAATCCCAGCACTTGGGAGACAGAGCAGGCAGATTTCTGAGTCCAAGGCCAGCCTGATCTACAGAGTGAGTTCCAGGACAGCTAGGGCTATACAGAGAAACCCTGTCTCGAAAAAGTAAAAAAAAAAAAAAAAAAAAAAAAAAGAGGGCAGACCTCTTCTGTCTCTTGTGCTTCTTACTATGTTTGTACATGTATGCGTGTACGTGTGAGTATGCATGTGAGTGTGTGTGTGTGTGTGTGTTCTAAATAACATTCAGTGTGGTTTAGCATGGAGGAACTTTATACACAAACAGAAAATAAAATATAATGGCTCTTCTGTAGTTACACACAGAAATGGATATTTAGTTGACAATGCTGGAAACAGTTCATTTGGGGATAATAAAGTTATTTGTGTTTGTATTCAAGACTCTATATCATTTAACCTTTACTTTAACTTGTATAGAGCCTTGCCTGAGGAAAAATCAGAAGTTAAATAATATGAACTGATTTTCAAATAAAGTTTTAATATTTCTGTTTAAAAGAGCTAATAAGCATGATTGTCTTGCTTTCCTTGTTTCCTTGCCCAAATTTTCTTGTTTTTCTTGCTTCCAATTCATCCCTCAGGGTTCTAAAATACAAACCATAGATCCTTGGAAGCAGCTGATAGATTTCTAGCCCAGATATCACCTCAAATGAAATAATTTTAATAACAAAAAAATCATAAGAGGTCAAAATAGCTACCTCTATAATTCTTAAATAAATTCTTCCAAATAAATACTAATGGTATGCCGATATAGAAATTGGTCGAAAAACCATCTCTAATCCAGAAAGAATACATTCTTCTCTGCCTAATGTCTGCCTCTGTCCATCCTACAGCCTGCTGAGTCCTGAACTCTATGTTTATTATTTGCCAAGTGATGAAGTTTCTCATTTTACACAGTGTCCCCCAGTATTAAAGAGACTCTTGGTCTAGCACCATCATATCAAGGTCAAGCTTCATGTTTATTTCTGAAAGGAGTTAGGGGTGGGAATGAACAAAATTAAACAAAATGTTATAAAGGTTATGAAATTCTCAGAAATTAATAAGAAAAGATAGTTCTTCTTAAATGGCCCTACCTCCAGACCTCTCCATAAGTTATAACTTCATGGTCTAGTTGAGCTTCTTTACAACACAGCAGCATCAAAGCAATGCAGATGATTACATCGCAATTCAGGAAGGCAGCAGTTAATAGTAGGTGCTCCTTCACCATTGAGTCCATGGCCTCAAGTAGGTCCTTCTGCTGCATTCTGTTGGTTAAGAAGCACCTACCAAAACTAATCCAGATGCCGGGTGCAGCACAGAATGACACATCCTAATGAGACTGTCAGATCACTCGTGGTGTCTTGCCTTCATCACAGGTTGTCATCTATCTTGTATCTGCACCTCTGAGCATCTGGGTATTTCACACATTGCCAGATCCTGTTACCAGCTAAGATGGAATCTTTCCTCCTGGCAAACACTCTCTCACCTTGTTTAGAAAGAAACAAACCTGAGTAGGGAAATAAAACTGTATGTGATAAGAACGTAACGTTCCTGTTGATGTTTCAGAACAGGTGAAGACAGTGACAAATGGTGTGCACAAAGCTTATTCCTTCCAGGCCTGGGAGAAGCAAGTTGAGTGGGTTCGCTGATGCCATTCCTAAATACACAAAGTAGCTCTTATCATGGGCAACAAGATCAGACTTCCAAATATTGCCATGTGTTCAGTGGCTTGTCTCTACATCTGCCAGAATAAAGAAAGAGAAAATTTAAAGTTTTGTTTTTTTTTCAAAAAAAGGAAAAACCTTTAGCACATTATAAATTAAGGTAAATATGAAGGTTCAGGAGATTGGAGGTTAGGAGGATTTTTTTTTTTTTTTAAATAAGGACAAATTTGTTAATTCCTAGATTTTTTTTTTACAAGTTGAAGAAAATCATTTTCTTTTTCTTTTTCTTTTACTTTCTGTTTATTATTTTTTTAACTTTTATTGCATTATGATGAGAAAAGTTACATGATTTCAATTTATCTGAATTTGTTAACATTTAAAAACATATTTTAAGTAACAATAAAATAAAAAGGAAGCTTGATTTTGGATACCAGAGGATGCTAGAAACTATGATTAGATTTGTCTTTGGTGGCTTGGGCTACAGCAACAAATTACCACTGACTAGTCATCCTCTAAATGGTTATGGAGGCAGGTGAGCCTAGGTTCAATGCACTGTCAGGTGAACAACCTGAGCGTAATCCACAGAACTCACATGGTGGAAGGAGAGAACAGACTCCTACAAGGGGTCCTCTGATCTGCACACATGCATAGTCACCCCCAAGATAAAAATAAAGCCCTTCTTAACCAGTACAAAGATGGTATCTTATTGCTGTATGTCTCCATGATGGAAGAAAAAGGCAACTACTTGAAGATTCCTCATAAAGTACTGAATTGTAGCTTCTAATGTTATCAGCTTAGTGATCAGATCAACATTCATGGTTAATATTCATGCAAACTTAACTGAATTTGAGAGGCACTATCAGTCTTTGAGAAAGTTACAGGAAAGACTGATATGTGCCCAGTAGAGCATGGATGTGTGTGAACCGGGGTCCCAGGCCAAATGAAAAAGAAAATGGAGAATTTTGTTGGGTACCAGAATCCACCCTGCTCTACTTCCATCCATGCACTTATTTCCATCCTGCTATACCAGACTTGATGTCCTCACACTATGAATTGAAATAGACCCTTCTTTCTTTAAGTTACTTCTTGCTCAGTATTCACCACAGCAATGAGAAAATAACTAATTTAGACTATGAACGTTATAGGTCCTTAGGATTGGTTTGTAGGAAGAATTTGGAGGAGTTGGGAGCTAGAGACTTGGGGATCTTTAGAGTGCTAATAGAAGAACTTAATGGGCCCACAAAGAGAGAAGTGCTACTAGAAATGCAGACAGCAGAGGCCAGCTTATGGAGTTCTCACTGGAGATTGAGGATGGTACTGGGAAGTGGTCAAGGGGTTTTGCATCACTCCATTGGCGATAGTCTGGCTATGCTCAGCCCACACACTCACAATATTAGGAGGGCTAAATTCAAGAGTAAAAATGTGGGATTTTGGATAAAGCACATTTAAAGAGAGCACAATGTCCAGGCTGGGTATGGTTCTTGCTCAAGCCTTTTACTGAGATCTCCAATGAGGTAGAAAACTGGGAATCTTGGCAAGGTAAGGAGCATGAGCAAAGACAAACTGCTGCAGATGAGCCTGTTGCAGAAAGCACAGCTATAATTGTTCAAAAGACAGGGGTTCCTTTTTTAATTTATTTTTATCAGATATTTTCTTTATTTACATGTCAAATGATATCCCCTTTCCTCTCCAAAAAAAAAAAAAAAAAAAAAAAACTATTTCCTTCCCCCTCCCCCTGATCACCAACTCACCCTCCCACTTTCTGACCCTGGCATTCCCCTACACTGGGACATAGAACTTTCACAGAACCAAGGGTCTCTCCTCTCATTGTTGACCACCTAGGCCATCCTCTGCTATATATGCAGCTGGGGCCATTAGTCCGACCACGTGTACTCATTGGTGGTGGTTTAGTCCCTGGGAGCTCTGAAGTTACTACTTAGTTCATATTGTTGTTCCTCCTAAGGGGCTGCAAGCCCTTCAGCTTCTTGGGTCCTTTCTCTAGTTCCTTTGTTGGGGACCCTGTGCTCAGTCCAATGGATGGCTGTGATCCTCTGCTTCTGTATTAGTTGGGCACTGTCAGAGCTTCTCAGGAGACAGCTATATCAGGCTCCTGTCAGCCAGCACTTGCTGGCATCCACAATAGTATCTGGTTTTGGTGATTGAATATGGGAAGGATTCCCAGGTGTGGTAGTCTCTGGATTGTCCTTCCTTCAGTCTCTGCTTCATTCTTTGTCTCTGCAACTCCTTCCATGGGTATTTTGTTCCCCAGACAGAGCAATTGTGATAAAAACTGCATGGTATTGGTACAATGACAGGCAAGTAGATCAATGGAATAGAATTGAAGAACCAGAAATGAACCCACACACCTATGGTAGCTTGATCTTTGACAAAGGAGCTAAAAGAACCCAGTGAAAAAAAGACAGCATTTTCAACAAATGGTACTAGCACAACTGGCGGTTAGCATGTAGAAGAATGAAAATTGATCCATTCCTATCTCCTTGTACAAAGCTCAAGTCCAAGTGGATCAAGGACCTCCACATAAAACCAGATACACTGAAACTAATGGAAAATAAAGTGGGGAAGAGCCTCAAGCACATGGGCACAGGGTAAAATTTCCTGAACAGAATACCAATAGCTTCTGCTCTAAGATTAAGAATTGACAAATGGGACCTCATAAAATTTCAAAGCTTCTGTAAGTCAGGGGACACTGTTAATAGGACAAAATAGCAACCAACAGATTGGGAAAAGATCTTTACCAATCCTATATCTGATAGAGGGCTAACATCCAATATATACAAAGATCTCAAGAAGTTAGACTCCACAGAACTGAATAACCCTATTTAAAAATGAGGTTAAAGGAATTCTCAAGAGTAAGTTTCTTTTTTTTTAATTGATTTGAGTTTCATTGCATTATGATAAGAAAAGATACATGATTTCAATTTATCTGAATTTGTTAACATTTAAAATCATATTTTAAGTAAAGTGAATTAAATCACATTCTTGTTTCCCCTTTATACCCCAACTCCTCCCAGAGAACCCCCTTCAATACCTACAATACCTTTTTTGACAGTCTTTAAAATTTATAAAATATTATAACAATAAAAATGATTATTGTAAAAGTTGTTTGATATAAAAGAAAAATCAGTTGAACAGTCTTATGTAGATGCTTGTCTACACCAATACTGAAAATACATGTTTTTCTCAAAATAAATTTTAAATAACTCCAAACATATTAACTGTGTATTTCAAAGTAATACATCACTATTAGTTATTTGTTATTTTAAATGAACATATATATAAAGTCTTTTTGTTTGTTTGTTTGTTTAGTATTTAGTAGAGCTTAAAATCTGGCTGTTATTGTGGTACAAGCCCAAAATAAGAACAATTTTTAGACATTGGATTTCATTGTAATAAGGCTGTACTTCAATGACCCTCACATCATCAAAGGATTCTACCTCCATGTAGCTAAGCTGAGAGTTGACAGTTCTGCTGTGCCACGGAATAAACTGTAGCCACGATTTTTGGATAATGAATTCCTGCTCTGGTCAAGCCATTTGACTTGAGTGAGTGACTTTATTCTCACCCCACAGAGAACAGGTTGCATTCATTTAAGAAATGGTGTGTGTATTAAGATGGTCTATCCATAAAGTCATTCACCAATTGTTTCAATGAACAATGGTTCTGTTTGGAGGGTGGCACAGACATTAGGTGAGGGTAAGGATCTGGTTCATTGGCTGAAAATTTGGAAAAGCATTCATCTCAGAGAAAGAGTAACTTATAAAGTCCTCTTCTTCAAACTTGATATAATAGTTACAAATATCAAGCAAAGCATTCAGTCTCACTCTTTGTTATTCTCTTATGAGCCAGCTCCCAAGTTAATTGTCTATGTATCTTTTGGCTGGATAAATACTTTTGAAATATATAAGCTGTTCTGAAAACTATAGTATGTTGTAAAAATGTGAAATAAGCAATACTACTTTTTTGTACATGACAGTGTATTGCTGTGTACAACATAATGGTCTTGAAATCTTGCTTCTCCTATTTCAGCCTCTCTATTACTAGTATTGTTTACTTCATCCCAAAGCTCTTGGAGCCAAGGCCCCATATATAGAAACAAAGCCCAGACACTATTGTGGATGCCAACAAGTGCTTGCTGACAGGGGTCTGGTATTGCTGTCTCCTGAGACACTCTGCCAGTGCCTGACAAATACAGAAGTGGATGCTCACAGCCATCCACGGGACTGAGTACAAGGTCCCCAATGAAGGAGCTAGAGAAAGGACCCAAGGAGCTGAAGGGGTTTGCAGCCCCATAGGGAGAACAACAATATGAACCAACCAGTACCCCCAGAGCTCCCAAGGACTAAACCACCAACCAAAGAGTACACAAGGAGGGACTCATGGCTCCAGCTGCATATATAGCAGAAGATGGCCTTGTGGGACATCAGTGAGAGGAGAGGCCCTTGGTCTTGTGAAGGCTCTATGCCCCAGTGTAGGCAAATCCCAGGACAGGGAAGCAGGAGTGGGTGGGTTAGTGAGCAAGGGGAAAAGAGGATGGCATGGGGGGGTGGAGGGGAAATGGGGAAAGGGGATAAAATTTGAAATGTAAACAAAGAAAATATCTAATATAATTTAAAAAAAAGAGAGAGACTGATGGCCTAGAATCAGAGGTGAGGAGGACCCAACATCGGTCCCAACATCAGGAGTAACTGGGAACAGCGGGACCAGGCACACAGGAACTCCCCCAGTCCAGTGGCTCTGGTTCCTTCCATTCTCTCTGAGCTGGTGTCCTGGGCAGACCTTGGGCACAAGCTCTACAGCCAGTCCTTCAACACCCAGAGGAAGCTCCACTCCCAGGTGCTCTGACATGCCCAGGATCAGAAGTGAGGTGGACCCAACATCTGTCCCAACATCGGGAGTAACTGGGACCAGAGGGACCAGGCACACTGTAACTTCGCCAGCCCAGTGGCTCTGGTTTCTTCCAGTCTCTCTGGGCTGGTGTCCTGAGCAGCCTTGGGAGAAAGCTCCACAGCTAGTCCCACAACACCCAGAGGAAGCTCCACTCCCAGGTGCTCTAACAAGCCCAGGATCACTAGATCCCAGAATCACAGGATCACAGAGACAGCTTGACTCTGAGGAGTTCTGACACAACCAGGATCACAGGAAGGACAGGCTCCAGTCAGATTTAACAAGGCCAGGTAGCACTAGAGATAACCAGATGGCAGGGGGCAAGCATAAAAAAATGAACAACACAAACCAAGGTTACTTAGCGTCGTCAGATCCCAATTTTCCCACCATAGCCAGCCCTGGACACACCATTACACCGGAAACGCAAGATTCAGATCTAAAATCACTTCTCATGATGATGATACAGGACTTTAAGAAAGACATGAATAGCACCCTCAAAAAAATACAGGAGAACACAGGTAATAAACAGCTAGAAGCCCTTAAAGTGGAAACACAAAAATCCCTTAAAGAACTACAGGAAAACACAATCAAACGGGTGAAGGAAATGATCAAAACCATACAGAATCTGAAAATGGAAATAGAAACAATAAAGAAATCAGAAAGAGAAAAACCCTGGAGATACAAAACTTAGGAAAGAAATCAGGAGTCATAGATGCAAATATCACCAACAGAATACAAGAGATAGAAGAGAGAATCTCAGGGGCAGAAGACACCATAGAAAACATTGACACAACAGTCAAAGAAATGCAAAAACCAAAAAGCTCCTAACCCAAAACATCCAGGAAATTCAGGACGCACTGAGAAGACCAAACCTAAGGATAATAGGTATAGAAGAGAGTGAGGACTCCCAATGTAATGGGCAAGTAAATATCTTCAACAAAATTATAGAAGAAAACTTCCCTAAGCGAAAGAAAGAGATGCCCATGAACATACAAGAAGCCTACAGAACTCCAAATAGAGTGGACCAGAAAAGAAATTCCTCCTGTCACATAATAATAAAAACACCAAATGCACTAAATAAAGAAAGAATTTTCAAAGCAGTAAGGGAAAAAGGTCAAGTAACATATAAAGGCAGACCTATCAGAATTACACCAGACTTCTCACCAGAGACTGTGAAAGCTAGAAGATCCTGGGCAATTGTCATACAGACCCTACAAGAACACAAATGCCAGCCCAGGCTACTATACCCAGAAAAACTCTCAATTACCACAGATGGGGAAAACAAGATATTCCATGAGAAAACAAAATTTACACATTACCTTTGCACAAATCCAGCCCTACAAAGGATAATAAATAGAAAACATAGGGAGCAAAACTACACCCTAGAAGAAGCAAGAACGTAATCTTCCAACAAATCCACACAAACCTAATTCCACCTCTTACAACAAAAACAACAGGAAGTGACAATTATTTTTTCTTAATATGAAAATTAATATTAACAGATATCCTAATCTATTGAAATCCAAAAGTATGTGGAATTAGAAAGTTGTTGATTGTCATCCAATGGTCTCTCTAATTTGATAATTGGAGAAATAGGTCCAATATTTTACAATCCATATATACTTTCAGCTTGTTTGTTTGTGACAGTTTCTGGCTGTGTACCATATAATGGTCTTGAAATCTTGCTTCTCCTATCTCAGCCTCTCTACTAGTAGTATTATTTTTTTCATATTTTATACTATACTATGGTTTTCAGAACAGCTTATATATTTCAAAAGTATTTATATACCCAAAAGAAACATAGACGATTAACTAGAGAGGTGGATCATAAGAGAACAACAAAGAGTGAGACTGAATGCTTTGCTTGACATTTGTAACTACTGTATCAAATTTGAAGAAGAGGACTTTATAAGTTACTCTTTCTCTGAGATGAATGCTTTTCCAAATTATCACAGCTAATGAACCAAATTCCTACCCTCACATAATGTCTGTGCCACCCTCCAAGCAGAACCATTGTTCATTGAAACAGTTGGTGAATGACTTTATGGATAGACCATTTTAATACACACACCATTTCTTAAATGAATGTAACCTCTTCTCTATGAGCTGAGAATAAAGTCACTCACTCAAGTCAAATGGCTTGACCAGAGCAGGAATTCATTATCCAAAAATCGTGGCTACAGTTTATTCCTTGGCATAGCAGAACTGTCAACTCTCAGCTTAGCTACATGGAGGTAGAATCCTTTGATGATGTGAGGGTCATTGAAGTACAGCCTTATTACAATGAAACCCAAAGTCTAAAAATCGTTCTTATTTTGGGCTTGTATCACGGTAATAGCCAAGATTTTAAACTCTACTAAATAAAAAACAAACAAACAAAAAGAGTTTATATATTTATGCTTATTTAATAAAATACTAATAGTGATGTATTATTTTGAAATACACAGTTAATATGTTTGGAGTTATTTAAAATTTATATTGAGAAAAATGTATTTTCACTATTGCTGTAGATGAGTATCTACATAAGACTGTTAAATTGATTGTTGTTTTATATCAAACAACTTTTATAATACTTAGTTTTATTGTTATAATATTTTATAAATTTTAAGGAATATGACAAAAAGATATTGTAGGTATTGAAGGGGGTCTCTGGGAGGAGTTGGGGTACAAAAGGGAAGCAAGAATGTGATTTAATTCTATTTACTTAAAGTATGTTTTTTAATCTTAACAAATTCAGATAAATTGAAATCATGTAACTTTTCTCTTCATAATGCAATAAAAGTTAAAAAAAAAAGAGAGAGAGAGAGACTAATACCAAAGAGGAGCTATAGAACTCAATGTTTGTCCAACTGGGTTTGGGTCCTATCTTTCTGTCTTAGGTTCTTTTCTTCTAGCTGTGAAAAATATTCATACAAGAGGAACTCAGGAGAGGAAGGGTTGGTTGATTCTGGCCCAGAATTCAGGTGACAGTCCATCATAGTGGGGGGGGGTCACAGCAGCAGGAGCTTGAAGGAGCAGAGCCCATTGTTAACACAGTCAGGAAACAGAGCAATGAGTACATGCTGTTCAGATCATCCATGTTTACTGATGCACTATTCACAATAGTCAAGAAACATAACCAGCCTGGATGTCCATCAACAGATGAATGAATGAAAAATATGAGGCCAGGGAGATTGTTCATGGGGTAAAGGTGCTTGTTATGAAGCCTGGTGACCTGACTGTAATCCCCAGGGACCATATGGTGACAGGAAAGAGCAGATTTCCACAAGTTGTCCTCTGGCCTCACACATGGATGAATACTTAGCCCCAAGATAACAATAAATAATTGTTAAATTTAAAACTGTAAATATATACATATATGTGTGTGTGAGTATACATATATATATATGTGTGTGTGTGTATGTACATATGTATATATGTATATATAACAGCAGAGTAAAGTTTATATAGATATAGCTATATGTATGTATGAATTCTACTCTGTAAAAGATGAATTCATGACTTTTTCAGAAAATACGTAGAAATACTGATGATTATTTTATGGAAACAAACCAGACTCATCAAGACAAACTTTGCTTTCCTTATGTAGAATCTAGATTTATGGGTATATATATGTAGCACATGATAGGAGTCTAGGAGAGGGGAAGACAAGAACTTAAAGTGAGAAGGGATGAATTACAGAAATGACACTCAAACATTGTGAAAGCAGAGGAGTGATGGCAGAGTGATGTTGGAGGAAGGTGAATAAGAACAGACAGACTATATGCATGGAAATGTCATATGAAATCTATTACATCATACACTAAGTTAAACATAAGTTTCATAAAAGTGGAGGTCCAGGCCTAGCCCAGAGTCTCATGAACAAGTGCATATGTGTATGCTGGCTTTGCACAGTGCAAAACAACACAACTACACAATAGGAAGCAGAAAGTAGTAGGGAGGCTACCCAGGGCGAAAAGGAGAAAGTAATGGGTAGTTGTTGGTTAAACAGTCTAAAGTTTCAGTCATAGAATGGACAAATTATAGAGACTTTGCTATTCATCATGGCAACTGAAGATAGTAATACCGTATCTCATACATATAATTTGCTGAGTCTGGTGCTTTGCAAAATCATATATATGTAGGCATATATGCATGTATGCTTGACTCCAACACACACACACACACACATACACACACACACACACACATCACATTTCACTTTTGGCCATGAGTTGGAGTAGCACAAGATCCTCACCAGAAACACAGCAGATGTTTACACCTACTCCTTGGTTTTGCAACTTCCAGAAAGACCACCCAAACAATCATCTTTCTTTTCCTCTATGTTTTATCCAGTGCCAGTGCTATTCACACATAATAAGGGCATTTCATTTAAAGTCACAGATTCTCCCAAGAACCTAAGAGCTTCTAATCTGAGACAGAGAACAGGTCAGGGTATTGGGAAAAAGTCAACATGCATCTGAAAAACTGATATGGGGTGATCAAAACAAGGCAAACGCAAGAGCCTACCATGGTCATTGAGGCTTGGGGGAATGTAAGACAATGTTACAGAAAGCACTTGGGATCATCAAGTAGTTCTTCTGAAGCTCACAATACTAAAAACAAGGAGAAGGCTGGTGTGATGGCTCAGTAGGTAAGAGACTGACTGCTCTTCCGAAGGTCTTGAGTTCAAATCCCAGCAACCACAAGGTGGCTCACAACCACCTATAATGAGGTCCGATGCTCTCTTCTGGGCTGTCTGAAGACAGCTACAGTGTACTTCTATATAATAATAAATAAATCTTTTTTTCAAAAAAAAAGCAAGGAGAATGAATAAAGTTTAGTTTCAGACATTGACTGGATGGGGTGATCTCATGGAGAAATATGGAAATGGCCAGAATCCTAGAGGCTTTGAGTGCTGCATGTCTCCTTACAACCTAGATGCATGGAGCTGAGCAAATCTTCCAGAAGGTGGTGGCTAGAACACACAGTACTTTTGTGTAAGGCACAAATAAGTATGAGTAGCATAACAACAACAACAACAGTAATATATTCTCTAGAGTTCAAGGATAAAGGGTCTGTGTAGACACTATATGACTCCAAAGAAGGAATCTACCTACCCTAAGGTCATACCTAGGCCACACCTGCTTTTCCATGGGGCACCCACTCATACAGCATAGCACACACAGAAGCATGCAAGTTGCTTCACAATTTCACATAGTTTCCCCAGACTCTACTCTCCACCGTGTAGCCAGGAGTGGCCAGGCCATTTCATCCCTGTCCTACTTGGGTTCCTTGTATTTGAAAAGAAGACAGTAGTCTGTTTATGGCAAGAATGTGAAAATAAAAGATATGTGAAATCATTGGTTTTCTCTTCTGTTCAGTAATATCTTTCTGCAGCATTATGCTAAATTAAATTTGCAGCAACACTTTGCTGAGAATCCTGACACATGCATTCTAGAGACTGGGTACATCTTTAGGCTCCTGTGTGATGCATCTACCCCAGGCCTTCCTGGGTACAACACCTCTGACACTGGAATCTAACTGTGCCTGCAGTGTATATAGCCAGAGGGTGACTTTACATGAGATCTGGGCCAGGGCAGCCCTTTGATGCGCCACATGAAAATATAATGATTGGAATAAATATTTTTCCATCACAATATCAGCAGACTGTGAGATGTCATTTGCATACCCCTGATGATCTCATTATACACGATTTTATCTCCCCTTTCAGCCTGTCCCCAGTTAATTGGGTCCTATGGTATTAAGCTGTCTGAAAAAGGCATCTTTTTTTTGCTTTGGAGTCCCAGAGTTTGACTTACAAGTGAGTTGGTGCTGATAAAGTGATGTTATGTGCAGATAGCATACACAGGAAGCTTCCTAGAGACTTTATCTCTTTCCTTGATATCTTTTAAGTCAACTTTGAGGTTTTATCTGGTTCTGCAGGACAATACTTAAAAACACTGTAAGCCTAATGTCACCTCTTATCCTCATTAGCTTAATTCAGTTCAACTTCCCTATAAAAATGCTCCTGTCCCCATGAACATTTGGCCTCCTTGCCTTTTCATTTCCAGCTGTCAACTTGACAAACAGCCACTGCCTATCTGCCTTCTCATCTTGCAGCATCAGCATAATTGGCCCTGCATACTTTGTGTGTGCAGAAGACTCTCCACCACCTCCAACAAAAGGTGCAGAATTCACAGAAAAGCCAAGGAGCCAAGCTCAGCAGATGGCTCCCGGGAACTTCATCAAAGCTAGAACTAGCTGGAAAAAACAGGCATAGAATGTATGCTAAGATGCCCTTCATGAATGTGTGCCCATGTACACAAAGGAATTTAGCCATGTGGAAGCTTAGGCAGAAATCCAAAAGGGAAAAGAAGGGAAAATGTCATCCCTGTGTGTGTCTCTAGCCTGGCTTTGTTCAACTAATGAAAAGTATGCCAATTCCCCGATCTCTCTCTAGTTTCTTTGGTTTTGATTTAGAATTCATAGTAACATAGAACACATGTTCATCCTAACTTAATTCAACTTGTTCCTGTGGTCTTCTAGCCCACTCTTTTTTTCCATCCCCCTGACCTACTGCCCCATCTCCATTGGTACTCTTTCACCCCAGTCTTTACCCTTCAACTTTGTTTTGTTATTATCCTCCCTAGCCACTACCAAAAGTCTTGTTGACTGAATGAACCCTTGGATAAGCAGATGAAATAAATGAATGCATTTTGATAAATTTGTTGTTACACCATTAAGTCTTTATGAAGAAGTAAAGAGTGTGTCCCAACTAAGACACCAATTCGAAAGAGTGGTATAAGTCAATAAATAGCCTGTTAATGCAAATCTTTCAATGTAGTATGTGATTTTAAAAGGGACACAACTATATCCTTGTGTAGAACAATTCCTATATAATACCAAGCAGAGGCACCAAAACACCTGTCGCATATCTGATGCTTAGTCTTGTCAACTTGGCTGGATCTGTGGCATCAACTAAGAGATACACAGCACACAACTAAGGGCACACTCGTCGGGGACTTTCTTGATCCACTTGTTTGAAGTCAAGAAGACCCACTTTAAATGTGAGTGACACCTGCTGGTGACAGCTAGATAAAAGGGAACTGCAGGGGAAAGCTTTAGGTTTTTTCCTACTTGTCATTGTGTCTCACTGACAAGTTCATCTGCCCCCTCACTGCTTTTGCTGCTGTAGTCTTTACTGTGGCAGTCCTCTGCTGATAGCATAAGCCAGTTTCTACAGGCTTCCAACTGGAGACCTGTGGCTCTGAAGGTATCCTCCAGGTCTTCAGCACCATGTTCCAATTGTGGAGACATTCAACCTCCTGGAATAAGTTACCAGGTTCTCAACAACTCCAGCATGATGTCAACTATTGTTTGGTGCTCCAGTTCGTATGTTGCTGTAAGCTAACCTAATAAATCCATAATTATTAGATTTGTTCTGATTTTCTAAAGAATGCTGGCTAATACACCATCCGATAGAGAAGATCACAATGGTGTGTAAATTTCTTGATACTTAAGTGTTTGATCCCTGTTCCTCCTATACATCCCACAACATTGAAGTCAATACCTCGAATTTATACTTAACACCACAAACATTTTCCAAGACCATGTGCATGCCAGGAGTGGACAGCTCGGCTCATGTCCTGCTGAAAAACAACAATATGGAAGCATGGTGAATTTGAGTCTCACTCCATTGCTTTCTGGTATACCTGCATCAGTAGCCCAATACAGTGGCAGGTATGCCTCATTCCATTTATTACACAAGGCCGCTATTCTCAAAACAACAATTAAGAAAGAATACCACAGCAAACAAGTACTTTAGATGAACGATACTGCCTCCATTTGAATTATTTTTCATTTTTAAAGTAAGCATTCACTAATCAGATCTAGGGGAAAAAATATCAAAATGCATCGCTCTTCTGAAGTCTGTTTGCTGAAAGAGAACACAGGAGTGTAATTGCCTGATGAATTGGATGTCCTCTGCAACAATGGCTAGAGAGCTCTTGTGCATTTCTGAAGCCATTTCAATCTCCAGATATTTTTTTTTTTTTTGCCAACCTTGAGAATCTATAAAAAGCCCGCTACTAGTTTTGCAATCATTTTCATGAGAGTACAGCAAACATGTTCACTGTAAACAGTTTTTCCATATGTTCATTCATTTGCCAAATACTTTTCAGTTTGTCTATGTTCTAACCACTTTCATGGCTGGGCATTTAAGATGTTACAATGAGCTGGGCGGTGGTGGCGCACACCTTTAATCCTAGCACTTGGGAGGCAGAGGCAGGTGGATTTCCGAGTTCGAGGCCAGCCTGGTCTACAGAGTGAGTTCCAGGACAGCCAGGACTACAGAGAGAAACCCTGTCTCGAAAAACCAAAAAAAAAAAAAAAAAAAAAAGATGTTACAATGAGAAAAAAAAAAGATGTTGTATTTTGACCTGTAATAAAACATATAGTGGGGCTGGAGTGTATGAAGACAGGATGCATATTTAAAATGAAAGTGATGAGTTACCATCTTAATATGCCACAGAGGTCAAGATCATGGTACAACTAGGGACTTGGCTAATTGTCTAGCCTGGGGTTTCTTCTTTGAGATGAGCTGAAGGAGAAATAATTGTGACAGACAATTCAGTGAGGAAAGAGTACCAGTTTGGCTGGCAGAACCTGTGACTGCCCCAGGGAATAGAGAGTTTTATCCTACTTATTCACCCATATATTCAATTAATCACATCTGTTCCAGACTTCAGGACCCACACACTGGTAGCCCAGACAGGGAACCAGATTTATTCTTCAACAGAGTGCCTGCCCACCCACCCCATTTCATTATACAATACCTGACCCCAGCTCTAAAACCTGCCCAGGGCCCAGCTCTGCCCAGCCAAGAAAGTGGTTAGCTCCTGGGCCAAAGGTGACCAGGTCTCTTTAATTGTATTTAATCACAAAGATGGTTTTAATCACAAAGGCCATACCTTTCGTCATATATATGATTTTTTTGCCTCCCAGTTACTATCCATCTGCCTGCATCTGCCATCAGTGGACTAACAATTCAGGATAGGGAGAAAGGAATTGATCAGGAGTGGGGATAGTTCCCGGTCTTGGGAATGTCATCCAAGGCAGAGCACAATGCAAAAGGCTCAGCTTTGAATCTTAGAATATTACAGTAAATATATATATTGCTGACCCTGGACCCAGTGATACAACACTAATCAGCTTTTACTCGCTAGAAATCCAGTCTTGGCGATTGACACTTTGCTTTACAGACTGGCTGTGTCCATAGCTAACTCAGCAATGAACCTATTCATAACCTCCCAACAGGGTATGAGGAATGCCCTAAAGCATAGAATAAGTATTTCCTGGTGTGGACCAGTTGTTTTACAAGCCAGAAACCCAAAAGCCTGAAAGATGAGTCTGTGTTGCAGGAACAAGGTTACTTTGCTACTAAAACTATTTGTTTTATGTCTAGTTATTCACTGTGTGTGTGCGCATGTATGTGTGTGTGCACACGCGCATGCCTGCATATGCACATGCAAGCACGCATACATGTGCATGCCTGTGTGTGTGGAGATCAGAGGAAAACTCTGATAGTCTTTACTCTCCTTTCACCATATGAGTTCTGGAGATCAAGCTTAGGTCCTCAGGCTTGGTAAGAAGTACTCTTACCCACTTAGCCATCTTGCCAGCCCTATTGTTAGAATTAAACATTGGAGGATCTTATCTTCACCAACTCAGGCTTATAGCCTTTCCTCCTAGTCATGAAATATTGACAAGAATTAGAGTAGTGATCCTAACCAGTTTCGTAAGGACTCAGAACCAGATGAAGCTAAGCTTGGATGTGTGTCAGGGACCCATGCTAAGCATCTCTGGAAGACAAGCTCCATGCTCTCTCCCACATCCACTGCCTTTTCTGGCAGGCAATTCTGCAAGTGTGCATGTTCTCTTACTTTAATAAAGTCCACCTTTGTGCCTGTCCCTGAAGAACTTCACAGAGAGAGGAGCAGTACACAGCTAAATCAGATGACAAAATTACACAGCACATACAAGCTTGCCCTCAACTAACTGTCTAGTGCATATCAGACTAACTCATTAAGTTTTCACAGTAGTATAACAAAGTATAGGTAATTACCATCCTCACTTTAGACATCAGGTATCAGAATCAGAGGGGTAAAATAATGTGCAAAGAAAGGGAGAATGGGAGTCCTATAGGTTCCACCTGAGCTATGTGATTTCATGGCCTATATACCTTATATACTCTCATGTTGGCCAGATTTTGGACAGCTGGGACTATCTACAGTGAACCCTAGGCTGTGGTATGGGTTAGTTGGATTACCTGCTTGATAGAGGTTTTAGCTGATCACTTCAGACAGGAAGGAACAATCATTCAAACAGTTGAGAAAGAAGGGCTCTGGGAGTTGAAGGATAGATTTGAGTGGAGGAAAAAGTGGAATCTCTCAGGAACTACACAGATGAGCTGCTGTTGGCTCCACTGCTGCTGCAGATGGAATCGGGTTCTGGAAGGGCCCTAGGCAACTAACAAGTAAGTTTACAGATGTTTTCTTCCTACCAGGGTTGTTCAGTATGATGACTGACTAGAGTGTAAGATCTCCAGAATGGTGAAACTCACCTTCTTAATCCATGGAGACATTTCCAGAGAGGAATGTGTGGAACAGTGCCCGAATGGGAGTGCCATCTTTTATAGACTGGAGATCCAGATGAGGAGAAAGTGGGAGGAAACACATATAAGCAACTGTATAGCTAACCACATCATCTGCTGATCCCTCAGATCCCAGCTTTGCCATGATAGCACTACCAAAGCAACATCTCAGCCTCTTATAGAATCCAAACCTTATCATATGAGCCAAGTCAGAAACCCCCTTTCCTAGTATATGCACATAGTTTGTAGACTCTGTTTAGAGAACCTCAGGCCAATTCATACCCTCGGTTTGTCAATTGGCTCTGGACTCTCCCTAGATTTGTTCTCATCCCTTCTGCTGGTTCGTACTAGATCCTTTTCAGCTCTCTCAGTGCCTAGCTCCCATCACTTTCTTGATCTTAGCTTCTCTTGAAGACTGGAAATGCTTACTCAAGCATTACTATAACTGCAGGGCTCCCTAAAGGCTCTATACGACCCCCCCTGGGCATCCTTGTCCAGTGAGGATAAAGAGTTTTATGTCAGGATATTTATTCTGTATATGCTTGAGGGGAGATGCATGGCATATTCCTTGGAGGGTGCCCAGGAGGGGACAGGCAGTTGAGTGTGCCTCAGGAAGGAACAGCCTGTACCCAGAAGCAAAACACAGGAGATGAAAGTTAATTATGCATTTATCCTGGGCCAGGGTTTTACAGAGGCCAAGTATAATGATTTTTATACAGGCTTATGGAGATTAGGGAACTGGGCTACAGGGTTGATGATGCCTAAGGCTCCACACCCAGTATGTGGATTGGCATAGATCAAGTTCCTTACAAGATAGTTTCAGTTTCTGTAATATAAGATGTGGAAGAGTGGACTGTGCCATTATGTCAAGGGCCCAATTGTCACAGATACTTAATAGATTATAATTAATACCCAGAATCACCTTTAATTGGGTGTGAGCATGTAAAGAGCTTATGCCTAAAAGGGAGTTTTGCAGATCAGTGGTATTCTCTTAGAAAACACTGTCTGATCTTCTTTCTATAAAAGCAGGGTCCTACCCCAGATAAAGCTGAAGGTTTGGTCTCTAAGAACTATGAAAATGAGGTAAGAGCCAGAGGTAGGAACAAAGAACTCCAGCCTCTTCTTCCCTTCATATTATAGCACAGTAAGAATGAAAATCAGAATCCCTTTGGATATTTATGCAGTGTGGCAGGTTCCATTTTGTTTTGTTTTACTGAAATATCTGGGCCCTACTTCCAGAACTCACAAGACTATCCTCAACAATTTGCTATTTGGGCACTGCTCTCTGAAAGAAGACACCAGTGATAAGATTGATATTTACATTATTGTGCTGATTCTCATGCTTTGAGACCACTTGTTCTTAACAGATATATAGGACACGGCCATGAAAGGTCCTCCCTCCATTTCATGAAAGCTGAGAATGTCAGAAATTCTGAGAATCATAACAGAATCCACATACTTTGCTCTCTGGTTAATCTGTTGGTCACAAAAAGCTACGTTATGTCATACAGGTATTACTATGCCCATTTCATGAGAGGCAATGAAGGTCCAAGGAATTCAGGAAAATAAGAATTTAACCTTGTTCAGGAATCAATGTGACTAAGTCAATTATCATGTTCTCTTTTCTCATTAGAGATGTGGTTTGCTTGGAAACAGGACAGGGTAAGATCAGCCCACCTATGAACATCAAGATCGGAGACATTTGAGTAGCACACAGAAGGCTAAAACCCTGCATGGCTGTTGGAGAAGACAGCATCCCAATGACTGCAATGGATCTGTATTCTTTGAGCTCTCTGTTATAGCAAGGTCACATTCATTTATATGAGCAGACCTCAACCTACACACATTTCTGGAAGTTCAGGCTCTATGGAGTTTACCCAATAGATCTTACAAATTGCCAGGGGTCCTTAAAGACCTTACTCTTATGAAAAAGATACTTTACTGGGTAGGCTTCTTAGATTCCATTTTGGATTAGAGCTTTTTAAATGATTTTATTTGATTTTTTGATTCACATATTTTCTATATTAACATGTGATGTTTCAACACATTTGGAGCATGTGCTGATAAATGATTCCTTATTTGTCTTCTGTTTCATTTATTCTCACAGTTCCCCTATGAGAAAGCCTTTTGTTGTTTTATAGAGAAAGAGACTGGAGTTCAGGGGAATAAATAAGCTTCTTGTGTAGGATATATTGGAGCTGTTGCTTTTAATTGTCTGTCCCTAAGCCAGAGTTCTCTCTGGCCCACATCACCAGCCATCAGATGTACTCACAGGTTTATTCCTAACCATATTCTACTGTTTATTCGTTGTTTCTGGATCACTCAATTCTAAAAGCTCATGTAGAAATTGCGTGGGAAGAATGGGTCATTCTGCATAAATATGGTTTCCCTTCTTTCATTCCAAAAGTTACAAACACCTTTATATTGAGGATTTTGAGGGAAGAAGCACTATCAATCTGAGGAATCATAAATGGAACAAATACACAGTACAATGAAAATGAAAGGAACCACGGGGACTCCATCAGTACAAAGCAGGCAAAGGCCTGGTGACTGTCACCATGGTAGCTGACTTGTGGCTTAGTGGATAAGCAAGCAAGAGTCAGCTCCATGTCACTAAGAGAAAATATAAAGCCTTAAAGAGAAGCTGGGAGAGACACCAGGAATCATTCCAAGAAACCTGGCAGAAGAAAGCAAATAATGGTGTTAATGATGGTTAACAAAGAAAAGTCATTCTCAGGTGGAAAATTCTAGAACTTCACCAATGATTGATCTTTGCCGCTAGCTGAGATCATCCCAGAGATGAACCAGTTGCAGGCTAGGGGTCAAGCTGGGCTGTGGTCCTGCCAACCTTCAAGAGCCATTGGTATAAGTTACAAAGTGGGGTGAGGTTACACTGATGAGATGAGGCTTTGTTTCAGGGAAGTAGTCACATGTAATGAAAAGAGGACTGGCTTGCACAAACTCTGATTCCACACAGATGACTTGAGTGGCTTTGGTGGGGATACAGCAGGGACGTGAATATCTAGCACATCACCAGAGCTTAATGCCATAGAGAAAAGACTCATAACCAGGCTCCACCCCAAATCCTAAACACAGTGCCCTATAAGCACTGTCCATTGTAATCTCTCTATTGTCTTGCAGTTCTCAAAACTGACTTCTTGAAAAGGTTCATCATCCCTTGTCTATGGACGAGCCTAACCCTGAGGCTGAGCACAGCTAAGTAACTTTTGCAAAGTTACACAGGTGGAGAAGATAAAAATTAAAATCCCATCTGTCTGGCTCCAAATGCTGTTACTTTCCCTGGTGGAGAGAAGATGTCATTAATTAATGCCAAATTCCTGGATTGCCTTCCAAGCAAGCTGCCACCATTCTTAGTTCAGTGTCCCAAGGAGGTTCTTCAACCTGGCGGTTGAAAATACTGGCCTCAGGCTTTCGGCAAACAAATGAATACATTAGAATATAGGTCCCTCCCTACTTTCCTGAATTAAATAAACTACCCTATCTCTGTCTCTCTTCCACAGAACTTGGTCTCCCCCTGACATCCCGAAAAGTGAGGTGTAAGCTCAGGGTCATCACCAGAGTCTTGGAGAAATCTGAAGCTGGACTGAAATCACAGGACCAGATAAAAGTTGTTACTAGTAAATTCACCCTCAGGTGACTGAATAGCAACAAGTGCCAGACCACAGGCCAGATTCCAGGATATAAACATGAATGAGCCCCAGGCACTACTCCAAAGATCTTGTGGTTTACTTGGAAAAATGCGCACATAAGCTAGCGCTGACCAAGTCTAAAACCAAATGTTTTACATCATGCTTTAGAGAGACAGAGGAAGTTCATGCCACTCGTATGGTGCAGACAGAGGAGAGGATGACTGAGCCTAGACTTGGAAGTTGAAGGGGACAATACCAGTGCGAAGAAGACATTCGAAGCATGGGAATGGGGGCTAGGTCAGTGTAATCAGAATCATGGAACTTTCCTGCTGAACTGGGCATCTAAAAGAGAGGGATGGGGCAGATAACTTCAGAGAAGCCAGAGGGGGCAGATGTGTGCAGAACTGGAACTTGGCTTTGGCGTGTTTAGGGGGAAGAGGAAAACAATTTGTGGGAGGCACATAGCCAAAATCCCAGGTTCAATCCATAAAATAATCACTTAGTAATCTCTTCCAGGTTGATATTATCTTAATTAAGTAACGAAACAGCCCATATATATTTGTTCCTACAACACTGTGTGTTATTCTAAGTGAAGAGGCCTGCTTGTATCTTGCTCTCTGTTTATCCTTCTTTTCTTACCAGACTTAGCAGAGAGTTTTGTCAATAACAAGGAACTAAGTAAAGACTGAGGACTTTGCAAGGAGGAAGAGCTCTTACTAAGCACAGGGTAGGGGCTTTAAGAACGCCATTTTGAGACTGGAGAAGTATTTCAGTATTTAGAGCACTTGTTCTATGCCTAAGGCAAAGCAAATTAGTGTGAGTGCTATGTTGGGGTACTGTTCCTCACATAGTGTCTACAGCAATCCACACTGTTTAGTTTATATGGCAGACTCTGAACAGGCTCGGTGAAACAAATGAGAATAGAGCAAGGACCCAGGATAAGAAGCAGAGTGCTAATGTGTGGTAGATAACTACTATTATGAAAGGGAGATGTGATGCTGGAGAAGAGGCAACAGGCTGGGTAACTATGAAGGTAGCAGATAAGCCAGAGAGTTGAAGAATGAATAACAGTTCCATGCAAGATCAGCAACTGGCAATCCTGAATTGCCTTGTTTGGTTTATTTATTGCTTCTGCAATCCCATCTGTCATTTCCTTCATACTACCAATTATTTTTAATATCTGAAGATGGCTAAAATCCAGCAAACATCTAAACACATCTTACTAAAGTACCAATGTGATTTCCCACCTAAATGTGAGCTTCTAGAAGCTTGACCTCACGTGTAAGGACTGGAGTCAAGGGCAGACAATGAGTCCTGGGTCTTTATCCTTGAATGGCAGGTTAAATATCCAGTGACTGAGTTTGTTCTTGACAGTGATTTTTTTTTTATAAAGCAAGCCTCCTACCAACTTCTTGATTGTTTCCTGGAGTCAGGGCTTCCTTTGTACTTCTCTGCCATGTCTAAAGAGAGCCAGAGAGTCATTGCAGTGTGAAATAAACATGTTTAGACTCTCCTGGTACCAGCATCATGATTAAGCCTCTATGTTTTATATCTCACCCAGAGTCACATATTCTGTTAAATCACTACAAAATGTGCTTAATTCTGCATGCCTGTGTGTTAGGATATATGACAAACATTATAATTATTTGGGGACTTTTCCTTAAATTTGTTGAGTCTAACAAGTGTGGCTTCTCCACAATCTTATTGTCTAGTTGTTTGCCTTTTCTTACCTGATGATTTCAACAGGTATGATACAAAACATTTTTTGTGACTACAATGTAGACTACTGAGGAATATATGTTCCCCACCCCCTTGCATGTGGGGGTTTCTCAGGTCATACAAATTTACATAATTCTTCTTTTAACAAACAAACAAAAACAAAAAACACTTGATTTTTGTTAGGTAGAGATCTTATTTGGGGAGAAAGTTAACACTATTTATAGCTAACAGAATGTACACAAACCATTCTGTGTGCTTGGCTAAGCAGACTGATCTATGGATGGCTGATAACAGATTACACTGGATCAAGGGCTACCACAGCCATCATGCTGGGCATTCTCAAACCTGAAGGAGCTGAAGGAGGCTGCCATGGCTGTGTCCAGCTGATCGAAACCAGCGACTTACCAAAGGTTCAGCTAAGAGACAGAAAAAGGCATCCATGATATTCTTTGATTCTGGCACTAGACAGATCTGAAATTTTATCTAGCTCACTGGGGTCTTCAATTACACTGAGGCAATACATTCCCTTTCACTCAGAACAGTAAATGTCCCACCTTGTGCTGTTTATAATTTTGAAGGGCCATTTCTCTATATAATAGAATAGCATTTGGTCAGCAGGGAGCCTGCAGGCATGGCTCTAGTCTTTTGTATTGATGAAGAATAAAAGCCTTGAATGTACAAGTTGCTCCAATTACCAAGGGCCCTGTCATGTTCCCAATGTCAACACCTATTTTGTGAGCTTTTGGCAATGCCTAATATTTCTTGGTCTATTTTAAAATGCAGTTTACTGTTTGTATCTTTTATGCTTTCTCTTGAGAAATATTTTCAAAATGAGAAAAGTAGTGCTTAGAACTCAAGTCCTCCATGAAAGAATTTACCTCTTTGTGTATTCCAATTAAAATAAAGAGGACATATTGTTTATTCATCTAATCAGCTGATACCAACTATTCATACTAAAGATGCAGCATGAAACTTTGGTTTAAGAAAGCTCTGGTTATAGGTCAAGACATTATGGCTAATGATATGAAGTCTTGAACATGTTATCCAATTTTTCTAAGCCTCAGTTTCCCTATTTGATAGTGAGTCCAGCTATATTGACTTGTAATTTTGTTTGGAAGGTTCCAAAGCATCTTTCGTTAGCATTTTCAAAGTATTAGTCATCCCTTAAGCCAAAAGGATCTGCCTGTGGAATCTACTTAAGGCAGCATCTGAGTCTCACATAACCCAGCATAGCAGACTGAACTGGAGTAGAGACAAGTACGTTCTAAAACCATGTGTGCTTCTAGTGACTGGGAAAGGATTCTGGTTCTGAAAAGCAGATGAGAGGAAATTCCCCAAAATTAAGTTTTTAAAAAATATTTAATATTGGGTAATAATTAATACAAGCAGAAAGTAGTCTTTCCAGAAAAAAGAAAAGAAGAAAGAAAGGCAAAGGATCCACCTTATATCTTTGTTTGGTTCCCTTGAAAGAAGAGCTTATTTGATAAGTGCCTTGTGATGGTATTACCTTTGGAAGGTGATTATGAGAAGCCTAAGGGAAGAAGTTGTAGGCTACAAAGTAATATATGATCCCCAACCCTCAATGGTAATCAATGGTAATCTGGAGAAGGAAACTCTGTGTGTGTGTGTGTGTGTGTGTGTGTGTGTGTGAGAGAGAGAGAGAGAGAGAGAGAGACAGAGACAGAGACAGAGACAGAGACAGAGAGACAGAGAGAGACAGAGAGACAGAGACAGACACAGAGATAGAGAGAGACAGAGAGACAGAGACAGAGAGACAGGGAGACAGAGACAGACAAAAAGACAGAGACAGAAAGAGACAGAGAGGGAGAGAGAAAGAGAGAGAGATAAGTGGAAGTATTGTATGCAATATTGTCAACTCTGATTTAAACATACCTTTATTGTCTCTCTTATACTTATACTCTTAATACTAAACTACATTTTAACTTCTTTAAATAGAACAGAACAGTTGGCCCTTATTAAACATACACCAAAAGAATAATTGAACAACAGAAGGGGTGAACAAACAAAGTGAAATAGGTAAAGAACAGGAGAAAGGGGGCACCCACTTAGCCTCTTACCCAAGCTTATGAAATCATCCTGGAAGCGACACAGAGAAGATCCAACAAATAGACAGTTGTCTAAGAGAAACCATCAGAGTTTCGGTAAGATGATGATGGAGGGGGGCATTGTGTAGAACTCTCAAAGTATGAAGCAAGGTGGGAAGACCCACTCAGGAACCTAAGAGAATCACTCAAGAGGAAGGGAGGAAGACAAATCCACAGACCATGCATGGTCTCTGTCATATATGTAAGCTAAAAGAAAGTCAGTCTTGATGGGAATGGGGTTTACTAGAGGTTGGGAAAGATGGAGGAGAGACAGGGTAGAGAGAGGCTACCATGGACTGGTTTCACTGTAGGGACCTCTTGTTTCATGGGATGAGAGTTCTGGTCAGGTGGGCAAAAAATTTGGTGAGTGACAAACAGTGAACACAAGGAAGTGCAGAGTCTGAGTGTATTTCTTAAAAATGGCATCAGGCTTTTACAGTCATTACAAAAGAGAATGAAAAATCTGGCAGCTCAGCAGTTGAGGTACATCTGAGGTCACCTGAAACACACTGGGTCTAAAGCAGCCACCTCTTCTGGACAGGCTCTGCACCCCCCGGGCCCAAGTGCTCTGGGCCCAGGGGTCTGCAGACTCGAAGCTCGAATGCTCTCTCTCGAATCTGAATGTGTAAGTGCAAGTCTAAGTTTTAGTCTATGCACAAAGTGAAAACCAGGCTTATATAGAATACCGAAAACAGGGCAGATGACAAAAATCACATAGGCAGGTGAGGGCTACATCAAGGTCGGTAAGATCAGGCATCCAGGTATGAAGTAGAAGAGCAGTGATACCCTCCCCACTGGGGCTGTTTTGGAAATCCTGTGCTAATTTTCTGGGTCTGCTGGAGACAAGCACCAGGAAGTCCCAATCTAGCAGTTTCTGAAAATGCCCTTAAGTGAGGAAAGCCCTTCAATTACTCTGGTATGTAAAACAGTTCTGTCTTCTGTGGGACTGCCCTGAGAATTCTATGTTTACAGTAAGCAATAGTGCCTGACTCTGAGGACACCCTGTCTGATAAGGCAGCTTCCTTGTGAGAAATTCCAAGCTAATGATAGCTTGATAATAAATCAGTATATATTGGAACACTGTGCTGGCCAGGGAACAATGCCCAATCTTAAGTTTTAGCCATTTACAAATCATGTCTTGGGGTACCTTTATGCCTGAATAAGAAGGCATGTTGACGATTGGAAAGACTAATCTGGAGCACATCTGAGTTAGGAGATGCCAATGACTGACTGAATACCCAGGAGGCACAAACTCCCTTTGAAGTCATAATGTCTCTGGTCCATGATCAGGCTTTCAATCCTGATACTGCAGACTTTACTGGAGTAGATGAGTGGGCATGGCAGGAGGCAGAGTAACAAGTATACAAGCAAATAGAAAACTATCCATATTCCATAGCACGGTGGTGCAAGACCATGGTTCACAATAACATGATGCATGTTTTATGAATGGCTGGAAGAGAGGAGCTTAGAGGCTACAGACATGAAAAAATAATGAAGCAGTAGAAATGTAGAACACTCTGATTTTATCTGTTCATATCATGTACACACACAAAAAAAATTACACTAGGCTCTATGTAAGTCACTGTATAATTACCAGCATTGGAGTTGGGGGGGCAGTCTCTAAAGACCTACATATTAGATACTCAATATGAGCCTTTAATATAAACAACTTAAAGGAGGAATGAAACTGGAAATGTGTAGAACACAGTTTTGATCACTGGCTCCATTGATCACTGGATCCATTGGGAAGACAGTGAGGAATAACACAGAGGTGGAAGGCACAAGTGTCTATGACATATCTAAAGGAAGATGATATCAAAGACACCTTTTCAAAAGGGCCACCCAGAGAGCCCAACACCGAGCCTGAGACCTGAGGGATTCCCCTGGAACCAGTGGTAGAAATAGGTCTCCATCACCAAAAAGCAACAAAAGCATCACTTTCTTCCCTTATCTATTTAAACTCTCCTTATCGTTTGATTGAAAATGTCTTGGTATGATGTTATGTGGAGCTTGCAATGGCTGATCCTGGTGAGATCCTGAAATAGTAAAGCTGACGTTTCCATTTTACCTCAAGCTCCCAAAGTGAATAGTTTTAAACTGAGTTTTAGCTGAAAGATTGTCATCTTTAAAGTAAATAATTGAAAGTTAAACATGGGTTCAGCCATCTTCAATTTCCAAAACTCAAATCTAAAAGTCTACAGGATCTAAACCATAATACTAATATAATGTCATCCTGATGGTTCAAAGTAAATGAGCTTTGTTTCATGCACAAATTCTGAAAGATATTGTATAAAATTAACCCTAGTTTTTGGGTATGAACTATATACAAAACAAGTGAAATATTTGTGTTTAGATGTGGATCTCATGTCTAGTAGATTTCACTGCTCTATGCAAAGTTTAAAAGTAAAAAAGTAAAATTAAAAATCTGACTTCTGAAACCCTTCTTCTCTTCTGAAAATGAGCCTATCCATGAACATTTGTTTAAACTTACTATTTTGTTTAGTGGTGCATTTAGTGACAGAAACAGAGAGTGGGAAGAGCCCATCAAACCACACAGAACAAAATGATATATTATTTATGAGAAAGTTAAAGAAATTATAAATCCATTGAAAATACACCAACTGTTACCCACCAAATGTTAACAATGCTATAAGATCTCAGTAATATAGTGTGTTTCTCTGAGAAATCTTACTCGTCCACCATCTATACAATGATGTTATTCATCAATGTAGTTCTTTAAATGTGCATATAAGTTTTATAAAAGTACATAGTTTTAATCTATGCATTAGTCAATGTACTATTCTTGCCTAGATGTTAATTGAAAGACATCCTGTTGCATGGTTGACATTCCTTGACACTAACTCATCTACATAAGTTCATTCAAAGAATACATTCAATAATTTTAATTTTTTGAGATTGTTGTAGTTTGTATCTCTAATACCCTTGGCTTCAATACTTAATCTTGCTTTTTAAGCAGAATTGGCATGTTCAATGACAGGTCTGTGAGATTTTCCTCTCCTGAGTTATCTTCTCTGTCTTGGTGCAAAATTACAGATCAAGTTAATCAGGAGTGAAAACCAACTGTGAATGTAGATGCTAATACAAAACAGAATCAAATGTCAAAGAACACCAGGAGAATGATGAAAGTTTCAGTCCTTATGATAGCAGAAGAAATCCAGGGGGCAATGCTTGATTCCCTGTCACTTGTAACAATGCCTAGACATTTATTCCAAAGCAGCAGATTGAATGACCTCAACATCTATTGCTCAATCATTTTCTGATATTTACAGAGGAATAGCATAAGAAGGCCTCACCAACTTCTGTGAAATTTATAATTGTGGGAATCAGCAGCTTCTGTGGAAAAAAATGTTTCTACTGCACAAACTATTTTTTTTTAACTAACATATTCTTTACCTTCAAGTTGTTTTTTAAAAATCACTGGAAAGAATCCCAAAGACAAAATAGAGAACATTGCTATTTATAGTACTTGTTTCTTATGAATTTTTGGCAAATGTAATCTTAATTTTAAAACTTTATGCATACCCATTATTTTATGTGAAAGGAAAGATAAATTAAAATGCATAGAAGATAAACTAGCCACTATCAATAGACATGGGTAAATTGGGGCTATACTAAGAACTGAACAAAAATGTTGCAAAGATTACAAATTTTAGTTAAAGTGCTTAACAAGTTTACACATATACTACATGGGCTAGTTAAGTTGTATGTTGTGCTTGTTAAGATGAGAGTTGTGATATACACTAGCTTCATTTTGGCGTCTGTTTTACTGATTAAATTTATGTACATATTTATAGCCTCAAAAAGGAGGCAGGGCCGTGGCTAACCTTACATAATTCAAATGTGCTCTTTTAATGCCAGTGCCAAATGTCAATCCATGTCTCTATTTGATCATTCACTGAATTCTAATTAATCTGTATGTTTTAGTTAATTCCTCTGTAACACAGAATTAATGACTTTCACAACTCTGTAAGACGGTAGGAACTTCATGTGAGTCCCTAGAGGATCGGGTCTTCATCTATTCACTCGTCCCCACGTGCAAACCTGGGAAGTGCAGAGCCCTCAAGTTCAGTTCAATCCCCACTGTCATGTCATTAGTTTTATGTTTGCACATTCTTCACCTCAAGAAGCCCTTCCAGTCTCAAAGGCTAAAAGATCTTCTATGATGTCGTCTAAAACTTTTATTGTTCAGTCATTCATATGGCAGTCTTTAATACCCTTTGAATTGATTTTTTATGGACAGAGTTATGTAGAGTTGTCATTTCTTTTCCTCCCCAGTTGATAACCCAGAGATATGGTACCATTTTTGAAATTTAAAGCACCAATTTCTCCACAATCATCATACCTAGGTTATTTGTGAGTTCTTCTATCCGACTACTGTCAATCTGTCCTTAGTTAACATGGTTAGCCATCATTCTAACTCCATGATATTTCATAGGATCCATAAGGGTCAGGCCACCTGGTTAACTTCTCTTCATCTTCTTGTCTCTTATTGACCTTAGTGCTTCCAATTATTTTGAGGTCTCAGCTTATCAAGATCTATGGAATGTTCTATTGGCATTCTCACTGGAATTGCATCAGACCTACAGCTCACTTTGAGAATATGCTTTATACGCTTACAGTAGTAAGTCCCTCTGTCCAACCTGCAAGGTACTTATTATCTTTCAAAGGATATTTTAACTTCTACCATTTTAGACCTGTATAAAGTATGTCACTGGACTGACATACTACTAGATGTTTTATGTGGCCCTGTCTTTCTCCCATTGTCTTCTCTTCTGGCTAGGACTACTGCACCAAAGCTCAAAGACAATTGGTCATCATGAATTAGGGCTTACACTCAAGAGCTTCCAAATTCCAATTACAGTCCCCATCTCAAGCAACATCATGAATTTATAGAAGTTAAATTTTCATATTTATTTCACTTCCCTTCAATTTTAAATTTTATATTATCATGTGCATATGTATATGTGAATTAGTGTGTGTGTTTGTGTGTGTGTGTGTCTGTGTGTGTGTGTGTGTGTGTGTGTGTGTGTGTGTGTGTGTGTGTGCTTATGCCAGCACACATGTGAAAGTAAGAGGATAACGTTTTGGAATCAGTTCTCTCCTTCCTCCTTCAAGGGAATTGAGGTATCAAACTCAGGTCATCAGACTTTTGAGGTAGGTATCTTGCTCAACCACATAGCCAGCCCCTCATTATATAATTTACTGTATGCTTTTCATATGGGTGATATGTGTTAATTAAAAATAAAATTTGAAACAAAGCTTGAATAAAAAGGAATGTAAATTAGTGAATTAATGGGGAGAGACACTTTCAAGTGTCTAATCATGAAGAAGAGGAGGAGTTGAGAGAAAAAAACACGTGACCAGTTCAAGGCACACTAGCTTAGGGTCGAAAGTTACAGGCAGCCAAAACACTTTTCAAATGAAGCAGAGAGCCAGGCAATGCTTTGTACTCCAGGGAGTAGGAATAAGGATTTTGGATTTTCTGATGACTCATAGATCTGTATTATGTTTTTAACTACTTCAACCTTCTCTCACACACATGCATGGAACTTCACCATGCTGAGTAAAGGACACAATTCTGAAGATAATGAGAAGTTGGCACTTGCTCTTGGCAACATTCCTGAGGCCCAGTGGCCAGATCAGATGAATCTGCTATACAAGGTTGTGATGCATCTGGACACACAAGTGATTTATCTGAGAAATGAGCAAGTCGGGATTTTTAGAGTCATGTGGCTTGTTATGGAGGGAAAAAGGCTTGGAGATTGTGACTTGGTCCTGAGTACCTTTCTAGTACTACCTCCCATGCAAATTCTCCCTGGCTTGCCATTGGCTTATTGAAGCTTTCCAAGGCCACCAGGATCTTACTAACTTAGTCCTTAGTGAGCGCTTCTCTTTATATGAGTGTCCTACACTGCATCTCTGAACTCTTGTTGAATGTTGATTGTTCACCTTAATTATTACTCTTTATGTGTAATTATTGTTACCACCTGTCTCCCTTCCCCAAAGAAAGATCCACACATAAATCTACACACTTTTGCATCTCGTAAGTACCTCTGTGATTGAAACTTATTCTGTCTATGTGATCTTTCCTCCGGGCTCTGAGATCCATTGGTCCCTTACTACAGTACTCTACCTACAATTGTGTGTGCCAATGCTTACTGAATTTCGCTATGTATTAGGAAATGTGACAGACCCCGTCAATCATAATCACACAGGATACACTGAAAATGTCCTTTCTAGATGTGAGTCGCAAGTGGCCTTCTAAACTAGTTACAAGTCAAACCCAATCTCTTGAAAGTCCACTGTTCTTTGCCACCCTTATAAGCAAAATCATCATATAGAGCTTGATCTATGTGCAACTGGCCATCACCTTCCAGATCTGCTGAGAGTGAGTCGCTCAACTTTTTTAGCACTGTATTTTTGGAGTAGCAAACCTCTCTCAGCCAAAATTCTCAAAGAATAACTAGAGAAAGGGCTATTCCATTCCATGGGCAAAACTACCTCCAGTCCAGCATTGCTATGGTAATAGGAGGAAATAGCTCGGTAGAGACTGCTTCCAAGCTCAAGTGCCCCCCAACTCCTTCCTTTTTCACTTCTTCACTTCATTTCTTCTCAGAATGTTTACAAGTGTCTAAAATAAGGTTCTTCTGATGGTGCTTGACTGTGTGTGCCTGTGTGTGTTTACATGCGTACTCATTTCTCTGCAATCAGGCCTGTGTGTGCAGGTGTACATGTGTGCATCCAAATACAAACATATGTCTGTTCATATGTGTTGTTTTATGCACATGTTCCTTTTTGGTAAGTCTGATGGGGCAAAAATTTATTTCAAATAAAAATGAATTTACTTCTTTCTAGCTCTCCAAGGAGCACTGGAATTCATTGCTGTAGTGGCTCGGGCTACTGTGTGACTGGATATGCAGCCCTGTTTAGAAAAGCTAGCTGAATGCCTCTGACAGATGTTCTCTCCAAGGCATGATACATTTCAAGCTGGAATCATTTTTAAAAAGCCCAGGGCATGATATGAGGACACTAGTGTTGCACTGAGGGTTAAGCGCTAACAGTCACAGGTAAGAAGGTTTGTACTCAGGGGTGGGGGTATTTTAGTGTTTCCTCTCATGCTCCAACTTAAGAACTGAGCATGTTGTGTGATGTCCCTGGACTCATCTGAAGCTTTTTTCTCATTCTATGAAATGGAAATCTCTTCTCATTGTTCCTAGTTTTAAAAAGGGAGAGAATGAAATATGAGGGAAAGGGAATTGACCTTTGAGAGCCCCCTCAAGCTTGAGCAGCTTGCTAATGACACTGACAACATAATAGCAATGTCATGACTGTACAGAACTTTCGAAGCCTCCAGCACAGTGACAGCCACTCCATATGAGATTGTGCACCTGGCAGCATCTTTCTGGAGCAGGGGCTCTTGTGAGCTACAGTTTGCAAGCAGCAAGGTTGGAGGGTGGAGAGGTGAAGGAACTTGTCCAAGGTCAAAAATAACAGAGGCAAAGACTAAAGGCATGCCTGTTCCGAGAGAGATGACTGCCTATTTAATGGTCACAGGGAAAGAGAGGCAACACACTGCACCTCTTATCACAGGGTGGGGTGTGGGAATATGCTCAATGCAGTGGACAAGGGAACATTTAGACAGACCTTGGTACAGCTGTAAAACTATGGTTTAATTCCCTATCGGGGTATTGATAAGGCAACTTCATTGAGCTGAACTTTGAAACTTCACATACTTTACCTTTTATAAAGTAATAAGAAGCAGAGAAATACTTCCTTGTAAAAGGAAGAAAATATCATTTCAAGCAATGCTTTGATAAGGAAAAAACATTCTACTACGTTCTGTTCTTGTGTCTCCCATTTCATAGGCTGTGGATCTCCCATCTAAGAAAACCACTCACCAGTGTGGATATGACATTCCAAGCCCCCTGTGAGATACTGCAAGAAACACTGGACTCTGAGTCTGTCTTAAGGGGTATCACTGTACCCCATGATAAGTGAGGCTGTGGTGACTTCAAATAAAGGTGAACAGACTGTCAGTCCTGCCCTACCATCCCCGACCCCTGCTTGTCACACATCAGAGCCCTCATGCCATCTCACCATACTGATGGCAACAGATTCCTCCTGCTTCCTGCTCATGGTTGCAGATTTGGGGGTTTGCAAAAAGAATTGCCCGAGACCTGCAGTTGCAATGTCTATGAGTCAGTAAGTGGTCAAAGCTCAAATTAATTTCTAGAGAGCCAAAAATAAATCAACAGCCTATTTTGTACGCTCACAATACTTGTGGCCATATCTCATAAGCAATGTCAGTTCGCCCCTTGGTGACCCCCACAGCATGAAAGGACTTTGGTGTTGATACACCAAAGCCTGCATGAAAAGATCAGGGGTTCCCTTTGTTCCCCATCGCTACATCTTCTATGATAGGGCAGGAAGTGTCTCTCCATTTTTATGGTACAGAAAGTGAAAGCTCTCAAACCTCTTATTTGTAAATGAAGGTAAAGTTTCAACCATAAAGCCCACATGTTCACTCATTCAATATCTAGGAATCTAGTGTTTTCTTTTAAGGAGAAGCTGAACCAGAGTGAAGTTCTCCCAAGCCTCGGGATTTGTGGGAAATTGTCTTAGAATATAGTCCAGAGGAAGGGCAGGGAGACCTTCATGGCCTTAAAAAGGGATGGGTAGTACCTCAATGGCCAGTACCTTAACAGAATCCATCTTGCATGCATGGGCCTCTCTGGGTGATTATGTACTTAATATTTTGCACATAATCTAAGGCATTGGAGAAATTTCCTGAAGCTACTGCATGGCTGGGTATCATATTAAAGTGTATTCTGTCAAAGTCCAAGTAGTTCAGAGTTGTAATCCCAGCACTTGGGAGGTTGAGGGAGAAGGATCACAAGTTTTGAGGAAGCTTTGATCTAGAAACAAACAAACAAGCAGCAACAAACTTCAGGGCAGAGCATTTGTTTGACCCGAGAAGATCCTGGATTTCATCTCAGCAATGTCAAAAACCAATAGAAGACCAACAATAAGCATCATTTGAGGTTATATTGTGGATTTTGAAATCATTGTCCAAATTGTTCCTTCTCCAGGATAAGCACTAGTTATATGTGTTTAAAATTCAGATTAGGAGTCTGCTCCACACTCATTTCATTTCATACATGCACACATTAATTCTCTTCTGCACTGTTCTGGGGTGAGCAAGCATTTTTCTGCGAGGCAGGTCTTCCTTCATATCTTCTCCTGCACCAAGTCTCAATACTCTTTGACTCCCGTGCATCCTTCACCTTCTAGAAAGGAGAAAGGACATGCCATCCAGCACTGGCAACTTCCCGTGCATTGTTGTTAAGATCAAATGTGCTTGGAGAGATTAGATGGATGTTAAAATGTAAAAAATACATTGTGATGGCTTTATTACTTTTACTTCTGGGAAAATTAGCTCTTAGACCAGAAGAAAATTGAATGTCAAATACTCAAAGCAACATAGGTAAGCCAATGATAAAAAGAGCCATCCAGAACAATTCAAAACTTGTTTGGTAGCCTTCATGGGAATGTGTACAGTGGAGTGTGTACATATGTGAGTGTATATATGCATGACTGTGTACATGTGTGTGTATGGGTGCATGTGTGTGTGCATATGTGTATGTGTGTATGAGTGCATCTCTAAGTACATTCATGAGTGTATTCATGTTTGTATATGTATGTGTGTGCAAATATGAGTTCATCTAGGTGGATGTGCATGTTTGTGAGTACATGTGTATATGTTTGTTACTGTTCCAAAACCATAGATGAACCTGAGATTACTTAATGACCTCCATCTTTATTTTAAGGACAGGAGAAGGAAAGGAGCTTAAACTATTGAATTTAGGTGCAGCAAAAGCTATTACTTATTCAGAGATAAGCTTTAGAGGCTGTATGTATTAGAAAGCATTACCATTGAAAGTGTTCCCACATGTTTAAGGGAGAGAAGACTAGGAAACAGGTGTTCATAGTGTCGGCTAAGCACCCCAATCCATATTCCTTCATCATTTATCCAGAAATATCTGTTGCCTCTGGAAAGCTGTAAATATGCACACATAGAAAACTGGAGTTCATTCACATATAATTTAGAGAACAGTCTGCAGAGAACTGAAGATGCTAGCTGCCTTTCCCTTGGTCTTTGTTTCTGTTCCCTTGTGTCATGTTTTTGGAAATATGTACCAACTACAGAAAATTTCTGAGAGATTCTAAATTTAGCTATAACACGGGAGATTGGGGGTGACAGCTTAAGTAACAGCTCTGGCCCAAGCCATCAAAAGACAGCAGAGAAACCCAGGATCTATATTTCTAAATATTTACTGAAACTATTGACCCAGTGACAGTCAAGGCACTGTCTAAAGTAAGAGGTACAGACAGATGTGTCTCTGATGTACTGCAATTAACTCTATATGTAGCAACACACACAAAACTCAGCTCATGGTATTAACAACTTGTACTGTGAAGTGTGGGAAGAAATACCACAGATAAGCAGCTAAAGAAAATGAGAACCATTATGGGCAATCACTTATGGAGATCAGGGAGATCATTCTAAGCACCCTTATCTTTTCTACAGCTACAACATTTTCTAGAATCCTGAGATTATACAAGGGCATTTCAGCCTGCCATTTTACAACATCAGCTGAGAATATTCCAACACTCTAGTTTCTTCCCTTTGAACCTTTCAAACATTGGCTCCATGATCTGGAATTAAGCATGTCCCAAAATGGGTCTGTCTTCTTTCTGAAAGCATGCCCTTAAACTGGGCATACTCAGAAATGGACTCCTGGATTGAATCTGTCTAATCATGTGCTTGCTCTTAAACTACTTCCAGACATGAATATGTAACCTTCCAGAGGAAAATCCACAAGCCTCTCTGTTGAAAGGCCATTGCTTTGTAAAAGAGCTCAGCTCTCCAGTTCTCTCCTGTCCTTTTGTAGGTAGTGCACATTCCCTAACCTCTTATTTCCTAGCCAAGGATCTTTTCCTTTGGTACTAACCAAAATGTGAATCCACAGCATCTAGTTACAGGATGAGTGATTTTTTTTTTTGCATTTAACCCATAAAACATAGGTGAAAATATGAAAAGGCACAAATGGTACTATATTGAATGTAAAAGTTTATTTACATCAAGGACAATAATCAACAGGTTGAGGAGGTGACAACAGCTGGAAAGTCCTGTATCTAATGAGTGCTTAATATCCAAGATATATGAGGAGCTCAAACAGTTAAAAAAAAAATACAGTAAATAATAATCCATATAAAAGTGAAATAATGACCTGGATAAATCATTCTTTTTGTTTGTTTGTTTTTCGTTTTTGTTATTGTTTGTTTTTTTGAGACAGGGTTTCTCTGTGTAACCTTGGATGTCCTGGAACTCAGTCTGTAGACCAGGCTTAGCCTTAAACTCAGAAATCCACCTGCCTCTGCCTCCCAAGTGCTGGGATTAAAGGTGTGTGCCACCACTACCCAGTGGATAAATCATTCTTAACAATGGCCAAAAATTCTATGAAAATCCGTCAGGTGCCGTGGCTTGAATCTGAAATGTCCCCCATGGCTTCATATTTTAATACTTCTTCCCTGACTGACAATGCTACTCTGGGAGACTTGGGACCCTCTATCTTCCATGGATATGTAGAATGTAAGTATTTCCAGGTCATGGAGTCTTGTACCAATATTCCAGAGAAAACGGCCAGAAAGCCACCATGTACAAAACAGGGTCAGATTCACTCCAGGAAAGTCTTAAACAGGCCATATGTGAACATGTGAAGGTAAAGCCAGAACTGCAGCCAGTATCTGAGTGCAGTAAAAGATGTTAAGAACATGGAACATATACCAAGGCAAATAGCAGGTGTCCAGTGGTGTCTGACCCATGTAGAAATGACATATAACAAAGCTATCTTGACATTGAAATGTGCTGCTGCACATGTCTGATGGAGCTCAGTTAAGATCATGTCCCATGGATACTGCTGGAACCGTGATGACAGGATTTAATATTTACTGGCTTGTTATCATTCTGTCACATCCTCCTGTCACTCTCTTCTGGAATACAGATGTATATTCTATGCCATTGCCTACTGGAAATTCATACATTTGTTTTTGACTTTACAAGGACTCACAGCTGAGAGGGGAAGAGTAACATCAGAACCATAAAGACTGCAAAGAATCATGAATGGGACCACCTGTGTCATGAAATATCCATAAGATTTGGGGGACTAAGGACTGAATGTTATGGATTAAACATGGAATGTTCTCTATAAGTTTATACTTTATACTCTTTGTTGAGAGGCTGTTGGACCTTTATGAGACTGAGATGGCTGCTGGAGCTGAGTTACTCGAACTAGGCCTTTGGAGTATAGTTAGAGCTGAGGTCCTGGTTCTGACGTGTTTCTGACGCCCCCTGGCCTGCTGTGATAGGAAGACCCCTTCGCGCATGCTCTCATTACTTTGAGCCCTGTCATGCTCTGAAGCCCTTTGGATTTATAAACCAACACTTCCTTCCTTAAGATTCATGTCAGATAGTTTGCCACAGGGACACAAAAATAGCAATAAATCAGAGACTGCCAATAAAACTACAGTGAGATGTCACCTTACGTCTTGGTGAAAGGCTATTATCAAAAGGTTGCCAGATAAGTCTCAGAGAGAATATGGACAAAACAACCCTTGCGGATCATCAATGAGAATGTAAACTAGTATGTTTAATAGGTAAATGTTGTGGGCATTCTTTAAGAGGTTGGAAATTCAGTTACCATTTGTGAGCATATGTCAAAGGAAAGAAATTTATGTGTCAAAGAAAAATCACACATTCTCCTATATTATTCTCATTCCAGCACAATGACTACATTTTCTTCCCATGACTTGCTCACCTCTGTCAAGAAAGGCTAGTATATACAAGATGCTTAAGGTCTGTTTATAAAGTTCTGTGTAATATTCTTACTGATCAATTTTCCACAGTTGAACCTTAGTGAGTGAGTGAGTGAGTGAGTGAGTGAGTGAGTGAATGAGTGTGTCTGTGTGTGTGTGTGTGTGTGTGTGTGTGTGTGTGTGTGCAGATGTGATCAGTATGCACTGGTGTATACTTGTATATGTCTATAACCTAATTCTGACTCAGAGGAAAATCATTGTCATTTGACATAACTCTAGCCTCTACTTTCCCCATGGAAATATGTCTATGAACGAGGCTCTGAGAACATGATAGCTGTGGCTGACCACAGGAACATAGGCCCTGGTACTTACAAGAAGCACTCAGATGTGGTTTTCTGATTTTTGTCAGAGGGACTAAGTATCTTTTAGTATCTACTCCTTTTCTTATGAAATGACCCTAGCAGAAATGCAAATGCTTTTAAGAAAAAGAGAAGCCTACTGAACACTGGGCAATAATGCCATGTTATGAATATATGGAATAGGCTTCTGCATTCAGTATGTTCTCTGTAAAGCTATGGAATGATAAAACCCACAAAGTAAAGGCTAAACATAAGAACCATATTATAAGTGGAATGTGATATGAGTGCATTAGGTTAGGTTCAGTCAAGTATACAAAATACCTATGACTACTATGGAACCAGGGTTATCAGAATTAATAGGCTTTAAAAATGTAGTCTATCCTAGCCAGAATCACCGTGGTGGAGTCAGAACATACATGGAAGTTCCAGAAAGAGCACACATAGCTGCTGAATTGCAATCAAAGAAGAGGTTAGGGCAAAATTATCTGGGACAGTGTTAGGTCTTTCTGGATCCAACACCTGACAATAGATAAAGGATTAGCACAGCATTCATTGAGATGAGTAGGAGAGGAGAGAGTTAGAAATGGAGCAGGGAGCCCATTGCAGGACACAGTAAAACTGAGGCTGCAGGTCACCCTTCATCTGGCTTTCGTCTCTTCTAATCATAAAACCCAGAGGGTAGCAGATGTAATTTCACGTTTAACCTTGTTTTTAAAGTTGATTTTATTACTTGCAAAATTAGGTTTATGTACATATGTTTGTATATAGGTATGTGTATGTGAGTACTGGCGCTCACAAAGGTTGGAGGCATTGGATCTCCTGTACCTGGAGTTACCAGCAGCTGTAAGTCACCAAATACGGATTTTGAGAACAAAACTCAGGTCCTCTGCAAGAGCAGTGGTTAAAAAACACTGGATCATTTCTCACTTTAACCTTCTAACATGTAGATACACACATCTTTGACTCCCTAAACCCCAGAGCTACTGTAGGAAAAAGATGCTATACAGATAGACACAGTAGCCAAGTCACAATGTTTTCTAAGTAGCCTCCTGCTCATCTAGAATGAGGAGAGTATGGTAGTGGGTTTATTACATTTGCTGTATTATGAGTTGTGCATATTAATGGGACTTGATCTACAATAATGCAAAGCATGAGCCTTACCAATAAGAATCTCAGAATCTAGGCAATGGGAGAGAGCCCTGCGTAAGAGCTGTGCAGTCAGTGCAGGTCCAGCATAGACCTGAGAACTTACAGACCACTTCACTTCATGCTCATGCTAGCTCAAACAGTGTTTGAGATAGGAGTTTGTTACTGCTCTGCAACTACCAGGCTTAGACAAGCTCTGAGGAAGTCCACATAGTCATAACTAGCATCATCGTCATCATCACCATTGTCACTTTATATGCATGTTAAGATGGTTTTTCCACCCAACCATCTAAGTATTCACTCCCTAAGTGCAGTATGACTTGTCAGCACTTGCTTTCCGTCTACCTGTAACCATGTTCAACATACTTCTGCCTAGTGACCTCTAACATATTTCAATACCTTAGCCTTGAGAAGGGGATAGGCATTGGTTCAGAAGGCAGTGTTGTAGGGAGCTGTCCTACTCAATTTCTAGCATATTTGATATTTGATACATGGATATCAATACTCATTTTGCCCCAAGTAAAACACGCTTTGATACATTTACTTGGCGTCTCTCTATTCTTTGTTCGTGGCCCGTTTATTTCCACAGGTCTGGTCCAACCTCCAGTTCGAAGTCACCCACAATCCCGAGTAGATCCGCTGGCTGGACTCCATAGGAAAGGTGATCATGGGATCTTCTTTACAGTCCTAGAAGCTATTGTGTACATTTTATTGTGAAACCCAACAAGATCTACAATCCCAGAAGCTTGTACAAGGTCTCAGAAGAAGCAAGGAGCAAAGGCAGATCTTCTGAAATCAGGGCTATTATGCTTTAAAAATAGATGAATACGTAGTCACTGTACCACACTATCTTAGCAGAGGCCTCCTGAGTAGAGGGACATGTGCAACAAATACGGAGGCTTATAGGAAACACAAGCTTACTCTCATTACCATTCTCTTCAGATTCTGGAAAGTCTTCCCTTCTAGAACTTTCCACCCTCAACAGTGTTACACAGTTAGAAAGTATGTACACTTATTTGCTCCACATTGCAATGCACATTCTATCTTGCAGTTTTTGGATATATATTCTCAATTAGAAAATTAAATTTTTTGTTTGGATTAAAATATTACAAGTGAATTTTGTAGAAAAATAGAATGAAGTAAACTTACTAGATGGTCAGAGAGAAAATCCAAAATGTCTTAGGAAGAGCCAATATTTCAGATATTCCATCATGTACCTTACCATCTTCTTTCATTTTGTATTCACAGCAATCTTGGAAAATAAACATTACTATCTACATTGTAATAGTAGGGAGTGAAGAGCAAATTATTTCATTCATTTTCTAAGCATCTAGGGCAAATCAGTATTGAAATCTATTATTAACTCTAATTCTAAATCCCTTTATTAACCAAGAGCTTATACAACTTAAAAATAAAGCAGGAGGCATTGCCTCACCCTTGAAGGTGACAGAAAAGGTCAAAGTTTGCCAAATCTCCATACCCAGTGCCTGGAACAATGCCTAGGACATAAAGGAATACTGTCCTGCAAATTCTTCTTGTACTGATCCTCTGTCAGCTCACCTGCCTGTAGAAATAAACATTGCTGGTGCTTTCAATTCTATTCACACAGATAACGTTCTATATGAAGACAGGCAGTGTCTTGACTAAACTCAGATCTGCATGACCTGAAAGATAGGCAGTCTGCCTCTAAAAGTTAAAAACAGAATATTTTGTACCAATAATGTGGTATGTTTCCATAAACCCCTGACACCTGCAAACATATGACCCTTGGTAAGCTTTTGTCAATAATCAGGCTAAAAGGTTATTTGGTGTTCATACAGTACCGTGAGCCAAGCTATGAGCACATGCTCTGGTACAGTGAAGAAACAAACACTTCAAAGCTTTCATTAATATGACATTCATTGCTCATTGTTCTCTCTCTCTCTCTCTCTCTCTCTCTCTCTC